>NW_016107536.1:2952214-3032321 GCF_001604975.1 Cebus imitator
TTTTTTTTTTTTTAAGATACACGGTCTTGCTGTGTTGCCCTGGCTGAAGTACAGGAGTGCCATCACAGTTCAACACAACCTCAAACTCCTGGGCTCAAACAATTCTCCCACCTCAGCCTCCCAAGTAGTTGGGACTACAGGCATGCACCAAGATGCCTGGCTAATTTTTTATTTTTATTTTTAATAGAGATGGGGTCTTGCTATGTTGCCAGGCTGGTGTCAAATTCCTGGCTTCAAGCAACCTTCCCACCTCTGCCTCCTAAAGCACTGGATTTACAGGCATAAGCCACTGCACCTGGCCCAGTTTTAAGTCTTGACCCCTCACCCTAGACCTCTTCCCACTCCTGTTCTCCCCACCTTAGTGACTGGCATACGAGACACCTGGGAGGCAGCTGCGTTTCTATCATATTTGGTATCCTTTCCCCACTCTTCCATCCGAGCAGTTCTCAGCTTAAATTACACTTACTCAGAGAAGGTTCCCATGACCACACGATCAATTGCAAGTTCTTCTTCACCCTGTTATTTTCTCTCATCATATCCTGTTTCCTGCATAGAGTTACTGAAATTTGCCATTACATACTTTGTTCATTTCCTTTTTTATTGTTGTTCTCTCCTAATGACTATTGCTTCATAACCACAGGGATTATGGTTATTTGTTCATCACAGATGCATATGGCCTGGTTTAGAGCTTGTCCTCTAGAAAATATTCAAGAAATATTTGATGCATGATGAGATCAAAACATTAACATTTTAGGATTCATAGACTTTCTGTCCCACCTAGCAAATGATAATATTCAGGCAGTGCCTGCTTAGCTTTCTTATTTGCTTTTGATCTCTGAGAATTAAAAGACAAAACCAGAGTCAGAGCCTAAGAAATTCTACTTCTGTCCTTTGTTGTTTTCTGTGTAGATCTTCGTTCTGTGTTATTGATGTTGTGAACCCAGAACATTTGAGACAGGTCTCAGTTAATTTAGAAAGTGGTCAGAGCACATGTGGTTTTATGCATTCTAGGGACACGGGAGATGTCAATCAGCATATGCAGCATGAACATTGGTTGGTCTGGAAAGATGGGACAACTCCAAGCAAAGGCGGAAAGACTTAAAGTGAAGAAGGACCTTCCAGGTCATAGGTAGATANGGAAATTCAGTGTAGCAAGAATGTGAATAATTGAAATATATTTGGAGTTTATAGATCTAAACTCTGATGAGAAAATATAGTCTTGTGTGTTTTGTATGGCTGTGCTGTTTTGAGTTTCTGATTAGCCTCTCCATATCTGAGGCAGTCAGATATGCATTTATCTCAGTGGGCAGAGCGGTGACTTTGAATAGAAAGGAGGCAGGTTTGCTCTAAGCATTCCCAGCTTGACTTTTCCCTTTCACTTAGTGATTTGGAGACTCCAACATTTATTTTCCTTGCACAATGTGTTAGAGTTATTTTCATATTTTGTTTTTAAAAATATACTTGGCAACTTTTTGTCCATCACGTGAGCAGAAAATCTTTGTTCAGTCTGTTTGCGTTTCGACCTTACTTAAGATGGTGCTTTAGTTTGGGTAGTTGATCCTCCAAACTTCATGTTGAAATTTAATCCCAATATTGAAGCTGGGATCTAATGGGAAGTGTTTGGGTCATGTGTGTACATCTCTCATGAATGGCTTGGTGACGTCATAAATGAGTGTATTCTCACTCTACTAGTTCCCAAGAGAATTCCCCAAGATCTGGTGGTTAAAAAGAGCCTGGCAGCTCTCTACTCTTTCTCCCTTTTGCTTCCTGTCTTGCCCTGTGATCTCTGAACACCTCAACTTCCTTATCAAAAGCAGATGTTGGCACTATGCTTTTTGAGCAGCCTGAAAAACCATGAGCCAAATAAACCTCTTTTCTTTATAAACTACCCAGCCTCAGGTATTCCTTTATAGCAACACAAATGGACTAAGACAGATGGTTTTTGACTATAACAGCTTAAAATATTTCCTTTCTTCAAATCTATGATCTCTTTCTTTTTAAAAAAAATCTTTCCATTAAAGCTTGGAAAGTCCTTCTGCATCTCACGGCCAATAGTGTTTACCTATATTTTCTTCTACAATGTTTTGTTTTATCTATTTTTTTGTTTGTTTGTTTTTGAGATGGAGTCTTGCTCTGTTGCCCAGGCTGGAGTGCAATGGGACGACCTTGGCTCACTGCAACCTCCGCCTCCTGGGTTCAGGCAATTCTCCTGCCTCTGCCTCATGAGTAGCTGGGATTACAGGCACACAACAACACGCCAAACTAATTTTTTAAATATTTTTAGTAGAAACAGGTTTTCGCCATGTTGGCCAGGCTGGTCTAGAACTCCTGACCTCAAGTGATCTGCCCACCTCCACCTCCCAAAGTTCTGGGATTCCAGGCATGAGCCACAGTGCCCAGTCTCATCTATCTAATTGTTAAAATATATTAGAAATGTTTTTGATGTATGAAGGAAGATATGGTTAGCCAATTATTCCAGCATCATTTGTCAAATAATCTATTATTTCCTAAACAGATTGAAACTAATATTTTTTATCTTCTACCAAAATATCATATACAATCGCCCATATTTTAATTTTTATTCTCTTTTGTCTAGCTCTAGAATCTTATATGGTAAGTCCTCTCCACTATTTTTCTTTCCCAAAGTTGTGGGGTTTTTTGGTTTTTGTTTTTTGTTTTTGTTTTTTTTGAGACGGAGTCTGACTCTGTCACCCAGGCTGGAGTACAATGACGCAATCTTGGCTCACTGCAACCTCTGCCTCCTGGGTTCAAGTAATTCTCCCTGACTCAGCCTCCCGAATAGCTGGGATTACAGGTGCTTGCCACCACACCCAGCTAATTTTTGTATTTTTAGTGAAGATGGGGTTTCACCATGTTGGTCAGGCTGATCTAAAACTCCTGACCTCAGGTGATCTGCCTGCCTCGGCCTCCCAAAGTGCTGGGATTACAGGTGGGAGCCACTGCCCAGCCCCAAAATATTTTTTATCAGTCTCAAGTGTTTGTTCTTCTACATGAATTTTAGAAACAGTTTTGCCAAGTTAAAAATAATTTGGTTGGTCATTGATAGTATCGTACTCCATTTATCATTTATTTCTTGTAGAATAAACATATTTCAATATTGATATCACCATCAAGAAGTATGCTTCATAGTATAGCATGTTACCCACGCAACAGGTGAATTCAGTCATCTGGCCAGTATCAACTCAATGACCACAAACCATGAGGATTTTAGTAAGGGGATTTTATTACTTGTGTAACAAGTAAGAATAGTTCCCAAAGCAGTGTCTCCCCAAGTAGGGGTTGGGGCAGGTGTTATAAGCATGGGATAATGAGTCATGATCTGATTGGATTTTGTAATGAGGTGATGCTGGGAGGAATGATCTGATTGGTTCCTGCCATGGGGTGACACCAGAAGTCAATCTCATTGGATCCTGGATCCTGCCATGTGGTGTCTGCTTCTTAATTCAATCCCCACTTCTCAGTCTAAGCACTTAGGTTCCACCAGTGGCTGCTCACTTGGTTCATCTGGGCATGCTCAGGTAATAAAACCTTCAACCTGGGGGCCCATGGCAACTGAAAAACAACTCACAACGTTTCTACATAAAAGTTGAACCAGATTTGGTGTGACACAGTTACAACACAATGAAAGGACAAGACAGACGTGAATACTTGACCACTCTAGCCTCTGGTATCCCCATCCTCCCAGATCCTAACGTTAGGCTGAACATCTGTGCTGGATTTGGAGGTGGTGTAGTTCTCACCTTTTAAGTAATGGATATTTTAGTCAAAAGGTGGTCTCGGGACCTGCTGGCTAGATGCCATTTTTAGGAAGAAGTGTCAGAAAGTTTTTAAGACTTCAAGCAAAGAGAACACTCTCAGGGGTTGACACCAACAGGGGTGGGAGTCAAACTGAGGACAAACTGAGGCCCAAGCATCAGAGATCAAGACCAACAGGGCATGGCAGAGGGAATCTGGCTCCAGACAGGCTGGCAAACACAGATAATCTGTTATTTCCTGGGCGGAAACACTGGGAGGATTCCCTAGGAGACTGGGGATGTGGTTCTGGAGAGTCAGTGATAATGCACGGGAGAGGCAGGTCTTACTGGCATCCATGAGTTAATATGTCAAGAAAGGACTCATCTCTGCAACTGGGGGTGGGTCAGCACTATAAGAATACAGGGAGAAAAAAAGTTTTAAAAAATAAATTAAAAAAATTAGGGGCAGTGCCAGCACCCAGGGATGGATAGCAGCCAGGAGAGATGTAGGGAAACTCCAGGCATCCTCAGGACCAGGTCTCAGAGACTTGGATCTGGTCCTAAGTGCCACTGAAGCCCAAAGTGCTCACACCATAGGTAACCAGAAACAATCCAGGCAAAGGAACATGCAGCGTTTTAACTCAAGCCAGTGACTGCTCTATGGCTGCAAATCACAGTGGATGGTGGGGAGCTACTTCTAGGGCTTCTGCCTTTGAATCCATGGCAGTCTGGAAGCAGAGACTTGGGAGTTTTCAGCACAGAGGTCTACTATCTGCAGAGTAAACACTAATAACACTTCTGAGAGAAACATAAAACCTTTGTTATTTATTTAGACTCAAGCAACCCCTGGCTGGATTTATCATATATGAAGAGGCTCTTCCTCACATTGTAATGAGTCTTACAAAGCACCTGGGATCAAAATATAGGTGTTATATAATTGTCCAAGTATCATTTTCCCTACTGGGAGCCACAGATGGCAGGATGGAGGTAATAAAGTGCCAAGGATTGAATTTTCAGTCAATTATTTTTGATGGTCTGCTGGGGCAGGTCATCAAGTTGAAGTCCCTCTGGACACTATGGAAATGTCTCATCACGCATTCTGTGAGACCAGGACAAAGGCCTCAAAAATACTTTTTTTTTTTAAGTGCCTCTTTCTTTTTATATGCCTATTGTAAGAAGACATGGAAATATAGAGAAGAAAATAAATATTATGGCTTTAACAAATTTTTACTCTGAAATAATCACAGTTCATTTTGGTAGGTGTTTTTTAAAAAATGCACACATATTATATAATTATAATCAATTAGAGACATATACATCTCTGAGTCTATCCATCTATCTGTCATCTCTATCTAATCTATCTATCATCTATCTATCTGATCTATCATCTATCTATCATCTTTGTCTAATCTATCATCTATCTATGTGAGACATTTTCACTTAACGTCGTACCAAAAGGACTTTTTAAAAAGAGTTGGGGTTTTACTTAGAACTTGAATTCTACAAAAAGCATACAGCATTGAATTGAATTATATAGAGTTTCCTACAGATACTTGGATAATAATAAACTAATCTCACCACTGCGACGATGGAAAGTGGTAATAAACCTGGATATGTCACTGGCATGCCAAGTAAGTGGCCCCCAGCAAAGAATGATGGATAGCCATTGTCTCAGTGCATCTGGAAATAATCTTCTGAGCCTAAAAATAATGGGTCACATTAGCTAAGGCAGAACAGTTATTTGGCTAAATTAAGCTTCAGCTACCATCAGGAGACTCATTCCAAAATGGGATTTTTTTAAGTAATAATAATAGTACCTTATTCATTTTTTATAAAGTAATTATATTTGAGCCCCTACTGTTTCCATTCATCCCAATGATATCAAAACTGAGAGTGAGGGAAGAAGGAGGGGACAGATATTATATTCACATTTTTCCATCAAAGTTAGTATTTTTCCTAGGCTGAAAATACTGAGGGTGGCTCTCAGCAAAAGATGCAACCCAGGATTTTTATATGTTTACATGGATGTGTTTTGTACAGATGGCGTTCCATTGCATGTATTCTGCCATATTTTCTGACATTTTATGATATCATAAGCCTTCCTTTAACTCCACAGCCAATGGGGACAAGTATACATGGAGCAAATGGGCTGAAGGCCAGAAAACCACAGTGCCTCTAATCACAGGACTATTAGTTAGGACTTCCATGACTGCAGACAGCCAGTGGTGTGTGCTATAAGTGAGACTGCTATTTAGTTCCTCCCAGAAGAAACTCAGGACAAAGAAAATATACAACCCCCAGACAAGCCCATTAAATAAAGATTTCATCAGCCTTCTTGTCTAGAGACCCCAATGTTAAAAATCTGGAACACATAGATGCTACGCTGAGGCACAAACAAACAAAAGACCAGGCAGCTAAGATTTCTGAGACACAGAAGTAAGGCCCTGAAGTCAGAAGTTGGTTTCCGTGTCACACAAATACAAATGCCTGAAAAACACTGAGTGATCATGATGAATTCCTCTAGACTCTTTTAAATTTACTGACTGTAGGGGGTTGGGAGTGAGTGAAGTGGTGGCTTGGGGTTGGTTTAAAAGTCTCACATCTAGCGTAGAAAATTTAAAAACATATAAAAGTTAAATCCCGCTGCCTAAGAAGATCACTATTGATATCCTGGTACATTTCCTTCCAGACCCGTCAATGCATATGTATATATTTATATAAAATTGTCTCTACACTGGGATCATGCTCTGTGTAATATGATATCCTGCTTTTAAACTTGGTGTTATATTTTAAAATCACATTTCCAAGTAATTAAATATCCCATGACTCATTTGAAAGGATGCCTAATAGTCTTTCATATGAATCATGTATTTAATGTGTCTTATCATGTCAGCTGTGCCAATGGATTCCAGGTTTCTTATTAATATAATTTATATAGCCACAAAAAGCCCTATACACAGATTCGTGTCCCACACTGTACTATTTCTTTAAGATATATATCCCTAGACCTTATTTTGTTTAGTTTCTATGAGCAACGTTTAAGCTCATACTCCCTCCAGAAAGTACAAAGGCTTCTAGTCCTCCCATCCTCACTAAAGTTGAGCATCATGATTATTTACATCTTTGTTATATGATAGCATATATGATTGCTGCTTTAACCTATTTACCGAACAGTTTGTCTGATTACGACTGAGCTAAATAATTGGGATTTTTAAAAAAATTTCTTGGCTATTGTAGTTTCCTTCTGGAAATTGAGTTTGTATGTCCTTTCTCATTTTTTCTTCTGAATCTTTACTTTACATCCTATCAATTTCTAATCAAATGTTTCTCTATCATATTTATGATGAAAAACTAACTTTTAAATGGGTATTTCCCTTTATTCATTTATTTTACTGCTTTCACAGGCAGAACGGCCTCATGCTGAGACAAGATACATCTCTGCAGTTATCTCCCTCTCTTTCCTCTTACACACACACACACACACACACACACACACACATCCTGAATCTAGTGTTGTTTTGTATTACTTTTGTTTGCTCTTTAACACCTAGAAGTAGTTGTTTTCAAATGAGCTGACTCAGTTTCCCACTCTGAAGAAAGCTGTTAGAAATATCTTCCCCTCGCTATGTCTGTACTTAGTGGAATCATTCACACCTTCACCCCTGCCTGTGTGTGCTTGCACATTTCCAGGTTTCTCCCTGATGGTAGCTTCCAGCAGTCAGCAGATAACGTTAATTGCATTAAACCATCTAGGGATGCTTTAATACAGTGCAGGATTCAGCCATCTCTTTTTTGTGTGCTTGGATGAAGATCTGACAGAAGAGATCATTTTTATTCTAGAGAACTAAGATATTAAGGATGTTTCAATTATTCTAAATTTAGAACTGGTCTTCTAAGAGAATGTCCCCACCCCCGCACCCCACCCCTGAAAAATTCAGATTTAAGTTTCAAGAATGTTTATGTGTTGAAATCATGTCTTAACTAGCACACTATTGTGTGATCTTCCACAAGGGACCATGTCACCTCTTTAAGCTTTGGTTTCCTCATTTATAAATACCCAACAACAATTCCTACTGCCATGATGATTAAATGAGTTACTGTTTCCAATGCAGCACCTCAATAAATAGTTGCTCAATGATGTGTATTAATTTAAGGGAGAGTAAATAAAGGTAATGGAAACTACAAAGCTTTAAATTCTAGCCTGGCAAGATTAAAGGTTTTTATTTTTATTTATTTATTTATTTATTTTTTGAGATGGAGTCTTGCTCTGTCACCCAGGCTGGAGAGCAGTGAGGCAATCTTGGCTCACTGCAACCTCCGCCTCCTGGGTTCAAGCAGTTCTCCTGCCTCGTCCTCCTGAGTAACTGGGATTACAGGTGCGTGCCACCACGCTCAGCTAATTTTTGTATTTTTAGTAGAGATGGGGTTTCACCACGTTGGCCAGGCTGGTTTCAAACTCCTGACCTCGTGATCCACCTGCCTCCCAAAGTGCTGGATTTACAGGCGTGATCCAACATTCCCAGCCTGTCCTTTAGCACATTTTAAGGTCATTCCATAGAGTATAATTTCCTGCCAGTGAATGGCACAACAACTGGGGAGACTGGAATGGTATGTTTGCCAAATGATTTGACAACTTTTGAAGAGGAAAATTCTTAGAGAAATAAAGCTTGGAATACAAACAGGAAGCCTGGTCTCCTCCCTCCTAGGTTTGGGGTCACTTGCCAGAGAAAAATAATAAAGACTAGGCTTTAGCGAAGGCTAAGCCTACACTAGACCCTGTGCTAAGCAGGCAGGATCTCTTTTCATCCCCTCACTAGTCTGTGTGAGGTCAGTGCTCTTAGAAACACTCTATCGCAGAGGAAAAGAAAGTGTTGACCAATCACACAACTACTAAGCAATATGTGTGGGAGTTCTTTCACCCCAGTCTGACGCCAGTGCTTCTGCTCTTAACACACAAATGCAGCTGTGCAAGCTGGAGGAGTATGTTATAGTGAACCCCAACTTTCTCTTCAATGAATCAGTATGGCAGTATGTTCAGCTCTCTTATTCTTTAATTCTTCATTTTAAAGTTTAACTTCCTTGTAGTTTCAGTAAACAACCTTTTCCACCAGTTCTAATCAGTAGTTCACATCTGTTACCCCCGGTCCCCTACACCATCCTGACTCATCCGGGTCACCTGCTCTGGTCACCTACTTTGACCCCTGCTTACCTACTCTGACCTGCCTGTAACTGTCTTTCTCGCCAAACTACCTACCCTACCACTCCGGCTCATACCCCTGCTCCGTTTAAAATAGCCAATTGGAATTAGACTAGACTGTGCGGTCTAACCCTAGCCAATAGGGGAACGACACCGGGGTGACCTCCATCAGGCATAAGGACCTTCCCCTCCTTGTCCAGGTGTGTGCTCACCATTGTTCCATCTGTGAGCAATTTAGAAGTAAATTGTGTTGCTGAGGAAATTTATATTCAAGTGCTACTTCTTTTGTGGGATCGAAAATTCTACTTATAACAAGTGTATGGACTGTGTAAGAACCTGTCATCAGCCATCAGCACCTCTCCCAAACTTGCCTGGCCTCCCATAAGCTGCTCCTCAGTGGGATTCTTTCCAAGGTGTTCCAGAAGAATCTCTGCTTCCCAAGTACCTTCTCCATTTCCTCTTAGGATTCAGAATGCTTTATATTCTAGAGTCCAAACTTTCTTCATTTCAAACTCAGATATGTCTTAAAATGTCACTGCCCTGGTGGAGTTCCTATTTCAAGGCATGTTCCCTTTAAAGTCTAAGTGATGGATGTCAGATCCTTTCCTAAAGGAAGGTTTGGCTGGTTAAGAGGAAGAGGTTATGGGGAAATAAGAACCAGGATTGAAGAGGACAGGGAACTCCAAAAATTAACAAATGTTGAGGACTTCACAAGCTTGCTCTGAACTGCCCTGATAAAAACATATAATTTTTTATATGCATTAGAACCAAATTGGCAATTTGCTGCATAAGAAGTAATAGGAAAGAGAAAACCTACTTCTACCTTACTTGAACACTTTTCATTCTTCCTCTTAATTAAGGGAGAGAATGTACAAATTCCTTCATTAAAATCTTATTTCTTGAAACTGGCATTTTTACTAAAAATGGAAGGACACAGAAAAAAAGATTTTTGTTATTTGAATACTTCCTCCTTTTTTGTGGTCCTCCTGGTGTCATATAATTTTTATTCCTTAATATTTTATGTGGAAGCTTTCATGATGGAGTATACTGAGCCCCTCATTCTATGTTTGAAAACACAGAATCATCAAATGGTTTTTATATTTAACTACGTCTCTAGTCAAAACCAAATCTAAAAAACCTTAATGCCTGTATTATATATTATACTTGGTTTATATGTTTTCCTCCTCCCATGATATAACCTTGGCATTATAAATGAATTGTGATTAGGCATTTTTAGAATTAGGGTAAAATTTAAGATATCTTTCCGGGACAAATATATTGTTTTAGCCAGAGGGATGATATTACAAGACCCAATGGGACTGGAGAAGGTGAAAACTATGGGCTAGACATCTATGAATTATTGGCATGAGAGCTTTATGCTGATCATTTTAACAGAAAAGAGAAGCTAAGCAGTGGTCAGGGAACTCATATTTCTTAAATCATGCACATGCCTTTTTCTTAGTTCCTTTTCGATTTCATAAAGCTGGATTGTTGACAGAAGCTTAGCATTATTGCCTATAAAACTCTGACTTGTTGCAAGAATAGAAAAGCACACTGAGGACTAGGCAAATTGCTGCAGGAAAAAAAAAAAAGTCTGCATTAAAATTCAGGACTCGAAACCCAAATGCCATTTTTCTGGCCCGCCCACTGCAGCTGCCCTGTGCAGCCTTCCACAGCTCCTGGGCACAGCCATTTTATTTGTTCTGACAAGGAGGCCTCTTGGCTTAGCTCACCTCCTTAACACTGACAAGTGACTGCCTGCAGCCAGCTCATTTATGAAGAGAGCTTTTAGATGGATTAAAATGTCAGACACTTGGACGGTTTAAATGGAAATCTAGGGGTGTTTTCCTGAGTGTGAAGCTCCCTACTGCTTAATGATCCCCCACTCCTCCACTCCATGGGGCAGCGGCAAGAGGGGAGACCAAGTGATGGAAGGGTCTTAAACAATACATCTCAGCTTGTGAAAAACAACCCTCTGAGCGGCACACAGAACTGCCCTAAGAACTGCTCTGCATCTGTCTTCCAGCCAGACTACACATTAGGCAGGATGCTGGCTCCCATATCCTCTTCCCTTCCTGCCTCTTGGCCTACCTGCTACCCTACACTGCCCCCATGTGCCCAGTGGATCACAAGAAATGCCACTGCAGCAATATTTTCACTATCCACTTCTCCATGCAACTGTTTCCTTCCTTGAGGCATTTCCAGATGATTAAGTTACTAATCTGTAATACTAAAAGCATTCACACTAAAATATTAATGCATTAGTGCATCAAGCCTCCCAAGGGGGTGTTAGGAGTGTGTGTGTGTGTGTGTGTGTGTGTGTGTACGTGTGTGTGTGTGTACGCATAGGTAAGTAGATAGGTAGGTAAGTAATAAGAGACCATCCCAGACCGTAATAGGAAAGAGAAGCATTGAATGGTAGCAGAGACACAGCACAGGGAACCAGGAGCCTTGAATTCTAAAGATGAACAAGCCCCTCAGTGTCTCCAGGTCTGTTTCCCACTTGGGAGATGAGACAACTGAACCAGCCCACAGATGGGGTCTTCAAGCATATTTCACGCTAATGAGAGGAGTCTCAGTAGCAAGGAGTCCTTCCTATGTACAGTATCTTTATCATGACCATATAGCATTGGTAAATGACATGCATGCCTGCTTGTGACACGGACATTGTATTTACTCTAGTGGGGTCTGATTTGCAGTTTGACTGTGCTTTCCTCATATAGCACATCTGTTGATCAGAACTGCAGCAGGATAAAGACACCGAAGTACCTTGGACTTGTGCCAGGCAGAGTCCACAAAGAGACTTGAGGTTGGTTGGGCCATTAACAGGTTACAGCCGAAATTCCTCTTCTCCTCCACCAGAGACATTATCTCATCTTCAGAGTTTGCCAGAGGCCGAAGTTATATCTCATTAAGAGTCTCCTAAGCACCGAGATTCTGCACTGTCACTGACAGCCACTTAGTTTATAGTTCTGCTATGTCATTAGGCAACCTTTTCCTAGGACACAGGGGATGAGGCTACAATTAATCAATTCAAGAGGGGAAGGAACAAAAAGAAAGATAGAACCACAGAATGTCCAGGTTAGTGTCATAAAAAGAAAGATCCAAACTTTTATTCTAAAAGAGACCCTAAAAGAACCGGTTGTAAAGGGAATTCCTGTTGCATGTGAGAATGAATGAATGAGTGATCCTTTCTTGGCTGAGCATAGAATGGAGGCAATTCAAAGCATTGGAAGACAAGAGGGAGTCATGGAACCTGGGAGCCCACCCTAAGAGAAATAAAACAAGTGGAAAAATTAGTAAGAATGTGGATTTGGATAGATTTTTTAAAAAATATTCTTGGTAAGCCCTGGGGATAAATATTTAAGCAAGCTGGGCTAGAAAGTGGCATTATTTAGAAGGAAGCAAGTGGCCTTTATTTATTTATTTATTTATTTATTTATTTGAGACGGAGTCTTGCTCTGTTGCTCAGCTGGAGTGCAGTGGCACGATCTCGGCTTACCATAACCGCTGCCTCCCAGGTTCAAGCAATTGTCCTGCCTCAGCCTCCTGAGTAGGTGGGATTACAGGCGCACGCCACTATGCCCGGCTAATTTTTTTGTATTTTTAGTAGAGATGGGGTTCCACCACTTTGGTCAAGCTGGTCTCAAACTCCTGACCTCGTGATCCCCCCACCTCGGTCTCCCAAAGTGCTGGGATTACAGGGGTGCGCCACCGCGCCGGGCCCTTATTTATACATAACATTTTAAATTATCTGGCTGACTGATATGACGTTCAGCCTGACAACTAAATAACAACGAGAAACAGCTACACGTCTCCATGGCCTTTGTTTCGGAAAAAGTTTTCGGGTCCCCTCTTCCCTGAGCTGGTACCGGCGTGCAAAGGAAGTTCCGTGCCACGCCCTGCAGCCTCCATCCTTTGAAAGAACGCACCGCCCCACTCGCCTCCGAGTCCCGTCCTGGGTACAGTACAGGGGGCTCCACAGCGCCCCTGCTGGTGACTTGGGAAGGGCGCGCCAGCGGAGAAAGCAGGTGTCCGAGCCAGGACTGGCCTCCCAGGGCATCGCCTATGGCTTGTGCTCTGAGAGTTGGGGTCATCATAGTTGCGCTGTTCGATGGACAATAAATGAGGGACATCTCTGTTTCACACTCGCCCTCCCTCCCCGCCTGGCAGGAGGCCTGCACGGGCACCCAAGCCGTCTCCCGCTGTGCGTGCTCTGCAGCAGCTGCCTCTGCAACATTCATTCTTTCCTGCAGAAGTTCAATATTGCTGCAAATATTGAGAAAAAAAGCGCTGAGGAGGGGGGGGAGGGAGGGACGGAGGGATGGAGGGAGGGACAGCGAGCCAGCGGTCACTGCAGAAGAGCGAAGGACAGTCCCCAGTCAGGAGGGGCAGCTGCACTTTCTGCCCTCTGGTGTCTGGAGTTGTGGACTGGGACTGGGTGGGGTGCGCCAGCGAGGGTCCCCCGACCCTGCACAGACCCGGGGTGTGGCGTGGATGACCCGGGAAGCCGCGCCCGGAGCTTGCGGCATGCCAGCCCATAAAGAAAAAGGGATGCTCCTAAGTTAAAGGAGACCTCGGGGCTGGGGGTGACATCCACAAACTCCAGCGCAGGGGAGCTCGGGTTCTGGGCGTTGCCAGGCTCCCCTTCCCCCGTTACCGCCGCAGGAGGCTGCTGAGTCACCCCTGCCGGAGCCGCTGCCGCCCCCAGCCAGCGACGCGATTGGCGGGTTAGCCCTGGCGCAGCGTCCCCTTCCCAGCTCCCTGGCCCCCAAGGCTTCTCGCAGGCTGAGGGAGCCCCGGGGAGCAACCAGAAGGGACCTGGCAAGAACCCCCTAAAAATGCGCCCCACTTGAGGTGCATTCGGGCATGGGCGTGTTTTGCCGGGGAAACAATGCATAACCGTCTTCACTTTCAAAGGGTCTGGACTCAAAGAGGGCTCAGCCTTGTTGCTCGGGAGCAACCCCTGTTTTTTGTTTGTTTTTGTTTGATTGTTTTTTTTAAGTAGAGACAGGGTTTCACCATTTTGGTCAGGCTGGTCTCGAACTCCTGACCTCGTGATCCGCCTGCCTCAGTCTCCCAAAGTGCTGGGATTACAGGGGTGAGCCACCATGCCGCCGGCAGCCACCACGCTGCCGGGCCTGCAACCCCTGTCTCAAATCTGGGGAATGGTGATGCTGGAGGGAAAAGGGCTTCTTCAGGCCTGGGGCTCCCGAGAGCCTGCTGCCAGCCGTGCTGCTCTGGCTTTTGTATGTTAGCTCTGTGGGCTTCCGTCCCCACCCCCGAGTAAGGCCAGTGCCCGCTCCGCGCTTTGCCGAAAAAGTATCTTCCATGCCCGTTTTAAAAACTATGTCTGCGATTTCTCCATCTCTGTCCTTTCTCCGTTCCTCTCTTTCTCTTCTTCGGGCCCCTCCTTTCTCTTTCCATCCTTTCACTGCGCGAGTTCAGGCCCTAGTCACTGCCGCAGGCAGGCACTGGCTACACCCGGGGAGATGTGTGCTGTTTTCTGCGAGGTACTGCGGTCACCCTGGCCGGAATCCTGCTGGTCTACGCCGAGTTCCGAAACACCACTTGCGCGCGCGCGCACACACACACACACACACACACGTCCCTCCTTGAACCTCTTCCCCATGAGTGCTTTGGCTTTTAAAGAACTTTGTGGCCTTTCTGCTCTTTCGGAGGCAGCTTCCCAAGGCGGTACAGGGGCTGACTGCTGAGGTTGGGGACACGGGTGTCGGGAAGGTGGGGAAGAAGCCGGTTCCCCAGAGGCTCGCATGGCTGGTGTTACAGTCCATCATTACCAAGAACGCCGCCGCCCACACGCCAGGCTTGGGGATCAGGGTGACTCTCCCGTTTCTGCGTGGAATACGGGTGAAAGCTGTCTTTGGGGATCCACGGGCGATCTGTGCCTTTCTCATTATATCCTAAATTCCCATCCCTTCCAGGTTAACCCGATTCCTTTAATGCAAGGATCAGGGCAGGGAGAAAAGAGAGCAAAGGTTGCTCCGGAACTGAGGCTGGCGTTTGGGGACGAGGGGAGAATCTGTAGCCCACGCATCTCCACGGTTCTGGCCCAATTTCTCCACATTTCCACTTCGATCTAATTGATCTTCCGGGTTCCCGAAGCTGCATACCAGTTTTTGCTGTCGATGAAACAGGGCTCCGGATTAGTCACTTGTCCTCACAGCTCTTTGGAATAAGATCCATTATTTAGCTGTTTAAATCTTTTCTTTCCGTTCTAGGAAACAGCTTGTTTTTCTGCTTTTCTTATCAAACTTAGATACTTGACTGTAGATTTTTCCCATGAGTTTTTGCATACCTCTTCTACAGGTTGTATTATTTACAGACTTGGGTAGGGGAAGGCTACTCTCTTAGCTGTGGTTCCTTGCCTTATCTTTGTTCTTGAGAGACTAGGTCACACTTTTCCACCACACATGGAGATTTTATTTGAGAACAGAGACACTTGCACCTGCCAGCCACCATCAGATAAAATTAAATAGGCCATACTTGTATCTCTGGGGTGCACACTTAGTACTGCAGTCATATAAGTAATGGACATTTGACCATGGTTCCTGGGCTCACACCATTTTAACTCTCACAACTCTGGCAAAACAGGAATAATTTTCTTCATTTTTATAGTGTTAAGATCTGGACATGAACCCTATTTCAAAGGCTCTTCTACTGTCTTATAAAAGAGTGTGGGCATGGAGACTGAAGAAGCCAAGATTGTTTGGAATTATTTCAAATTTTAAAATTAGGGCATCAAAATTTTGTTAGGGTAGATGCATTTAGAAATGAGTGTAGCAGAGGGATTAAAGCACAGACAGAAATCTTACTGTCTGGATCAGACCCTGACTCTGCAGCTTACCATCTATCTACTAGAAATTACTTAACCTCCCAGACTTTATTGTTTTATCGTAAAAATGGGGCAAAGCAATAACACCTACCATACAGGTTCACTGAGGGGATTAAATTAGATATAAATATCAGAATCTAAGAAGAGGAATGAAAATTTGGCTTTTTTTTTTTTTTTTTTTTTTTTTTTTTTTTTTTTTTTTTTTTTTTTTTGATGGAGTTTTTTAGAAGCTCTTGTGGCCCAGGCTGGAGTGCAATGGGATGATCTCGGCTCACTGCAACCTCCACCTCCCGGATTCAAGAGATCTTCCTGACTCAACCTCCTGAGTAGCTGGGATTACAGATGTGAGCCACCACACCTAGCTAATTTTTGGTATTTTTAGTAGAGATGGGATTTCACCCTGTTGACCAGCCTAGTCTCGAATTCCCGACCTCAGGTGATCTGCCTGCCTCAGCCTCCCAAAGTGCTGGGAATTCAGGCTTGAGCCACCAAGCCCGGCTCAAAAATTGGGCTTCTTAAGCCAACAACACTTCTATTTCCATTCTTGGCTTTTTCTCCTGTATGCAGACAGGCTGATTTCAGTTTAGGGAAAAGCATACCATGTACTATTTCCCATCCTAACATCTTTATGCCAGTAAAATCAGTTTAAACCAAGAACAGACTTAAAAGAATAAGTCATAAAACTTGTAACATTATAAATTGTACATGTTGGGGGACACCCTTTTTGATGAGGTCATTTGACATTTGGGAAAGAGTTCTGAAGTCACATAGACCTATCCAGCTTTAGGACTTCAACATGAACTGCTGTGAGCTAGAATAAATTGTTTAGTCTCTCAAAACATCGGGTTTCTTATTTATTCAAGATGAAGATTAATAATATCATCTTTTCAAAGTTGCAGTAAGAATTAAGCCATATTATATATGTAAAAGTGCTTAGCAGAATGCTTGGCACATCACCGTTCCTGAATAAATGAAAGTTTATTTTCTCTCTTTCCTTTGTCATGAGAATTGACTTGGTTATTGATTGATTATTTTATGCATGAGCCTGTGACCAATCATTCTTCTTCTGCAGATGGAAATGTGCACTCGTATTAAGGTTAACAAGATTTTTGGTTGTGAAGCATAATTCTAAAGCCTCACAGTCATGAAGGGTGTGTGGATGTTTTCCTGAGTCATCCTAGGGAACAAAAGGGAGTAGGCAGAGCTGGTTACCAGAGTTGGAAAGGGATGCATCGGTCATTGCATTCAGGGGCTGTTAGTTGGTTCATTTTGCAAATGGGCTGTGAACTGCAGATGTCCCCGGGAGGGAAAATAGAAAATTACTAGCAAATCCTAAGAGAACCTGGCCTTTTTAAAGAAGAGAAGACACACTGAGCTGGGAGTTGGAGGAGAAATGAGAAATTGAGCCACAGACTCTGAAAGGTATTATCTGCCAAGAAGGTGATGAGGCTTTAAAAAGAACTTTAAGGATTGGTACTTCTAGTCATGATACAGTAACTGGTACTTGGCTAGTTTTTTAGCTTTAAACAACTAGAAAGCCAGGAGAAAATATTTGAGGCAGGCAGTGGACAACAGACAGCCAGAGATGGTTATTTCTGAGAGAAAAACTTACAAGGTGAACCCCCAAATCATCCAGCTGTCTGCCAGAAGAGATTTTTCTAACTGTAGCACGGTGAGCTGAGATCCAAGCAGGGCTCAAGAGCAAGCCTAAACAGACAGAGAACAGAGTTTAGCAAAGCTGAAATAGCTGAATCTTCAGGGTGAAGCATCAATAAGGAGGTAGCTTTGTAGGGAATGCCACCCAAATCCCCTATGGGGGCCTCTTGTGAGGCCATGACTGAGGACTGGGCTGTAGATGAGCAGAAGGAGACCACCTGGGACTCACCAGGTAGTAAATACTTGTGGGAGAAAGATACTAGAGATGCTGGGGAAGAGCTGTGCCCAAAGACTTCAGAATTCTGACCTGGAAAGAATTGAGGTTTTCAAAAACACTTTCTTAAGACTCCTAAAATCCAGCTAAGACATCAGAACTGTTTTGGTTTAACAATAAGGGCTAACCTCTATAGCAGGGGTCAGCAAACCTTTTTGTAAAGGGCAATATGGTAAATATTTTTCGTTATGCAGACTATATGGTCTGTATTGCAGCTATTCAACTCTGCTGTTTGCTGTTGTAGCACAAAACCAGCCATTAAAAAAAAAAAACATTGAAATTAATAGTATGTCTGTATTCCAATACTGATTTCCAATATTTTCAAAAATAGAGAGTAAGCAGGATTGGTTTGAGGATCAAAACATGCTCCAGAGTAAGACCTATTCCAGAACTCTGGTAACAAAGCCTAAAACTGGACATTGACAAATAATGGGGGGGTAGGGGGTGGGGTACGGAATTTGAAGACCAAGTCCCATCAAGGTAAAGGAAATTTGGACATAACTTGATTAAGGTGATCAGTCAGTAATGGGGCTGCTTGCTAAACAAGAATTAGCACTCTTCAGAGGAAGATAACAGAATTTAGAATTTCTTCAACATACTATTCAAAATCTAATATTCAATTAAAAATTCACCAAACAAGAAAGTTAAAAAATATGCTCCATAGTCAGGAAAAGTAGCAGTCAATAATAACCAGCCTGAGGTGGCTCAGAGATTGGACCAAGCAGGAAAAGATTTTATATCAGCTCTGATAAATATGTCCAAACATTGAGTAAAAACATGTTCAAAGAATGAAAGAAGCTGGCATGTTGGTGTGTGCCAGTGCATCCTAGCTAGTCAAGAGGCTAAGACAGAAAGATCTTTTGAGCCCAGGAGTTTGAGACCAGCCTAGGCAACACAGTGAGACCCCATTACTTTTTTAAAAATGTAGGAAAAAGCAAGGTCTAAATATGAATAAATGGGGCATCTCGGTAGAGAAGTGAAAATTGTAAACAAAACAAAACAAAACAAAAAAGAACTATATTAAAATTCTGGAACTGTAAAGTACAATTACCAAAATGAAAATCTATTGATGGACTTAATAGCTTATTAGAGATGGCAAGAAAAAAGAATCAGTGGGCTTGAAGATGGATTAGCTGAAATTATTCAACATGAAGAAACAAGAGAAAAAATATTTAAAAAATAAATTCAAACTCAAGGAAATATGGAACAATATAAGTAGTCTAACATACATATAATTGAAACTTCAGAAAGAGAAGAGAAAAATTGGGCAATTATGAAAAAAATCCCAAAACTGTTTAAAAATATTCCAGATCCAAGAAGCTTGACAAATACAAAACAGGATAAATATTTTTTAAACTACTTGCAGGCATATTAGAGCCAAACTGCTGAAAAATCAAAGATGAAAAGCAAGTCTTATAGCAGCCAGAGAAGACACACTGCATACATCGAACCAAGGATAACAATGATCACTGATTTCTTTTCAGAAACAGTGTCCAGAAGACAACAGAAAGACATCTTTTCAAGCTAGACCCAGTGGCATGCGCCTGGAGTCCCGGCTAGTTGGGAGGCTGAGGCAAGAAGATCACTTTGACCTAGAAGGTCAACGCTGCAGTGAGCTATGATCACTGAGATGCTCCACAGTCATCAGTCCACCTATGAAGCTTTTTTTGTTTTGCAAAATTTTTGTAAGAAACAGTTTCTCACTATGTTGCCCAGCTGGTTTCAAACTCCTGGCCTCAAGTGCGCCTTCCACCTGGGCCTCCCAAAGTGCTAAGATTACAGATGTGGCGACCACAGTGGGCCTAAAAAGCTAATACGAACCCCTTTTCCCTCTCTGCCCATAGCAACATCATCTTCCATTCCAATTCTGAATTTCGTCTGCTCCTGGTGGCATTGTGAGATACTGCATCTGCATTCTGGTTTTCAAGACTATTATCTATCATCTGAAAACTTAAAGCCTTTAAAAAAATAAATTAGATCAAAGCAAAGAGAAAATGACTTTCAAGTTTCTTTACCAAACTTGGCATGTTCTTTTGAACTGGAAACTGATGGGGTTGGAAGTGACTTCTGTAGTGAAAATGAGGCTGGAGTAACTAATATTGTTCCAGTGTTCTGGCTATATGCAGGAATGAATCATGATACCCAAATTACAATGACTCATCACTTCTGAGAGAAAGACTAAATTGTGATTCTATGAAAGTTTTGCTTCACTAGGAATTTTGTAGAACGGTTCTGTTTGTTCTAGTTTAGAAACCTACCCAGGCAATATGGGCTTTGCGAAGGTATAAAATTTTCTTAAATAAAACAAAGCAGATCTATTTTGATTTTCAGGGTTGGATTTCTTTTTCTTCCCTCTCCTTTGCTTCTGAGAGAAAGTATCTTCAGACAGGAAGCCTTGAGCTACTCATAAATTCTCCCTAACACTGCAGAAACATATTTCACTATGAAATAGTGGGGATGACAGTAAGAGCCTCTTGGTTGAGGGGCAAAGCTGAGACATCCTGAATGCTTTAGAAGTTTAATCTTCCACCCTGATGCAATCACAGGAATATTGTACTCCTGAGGTTTACTTTATTGCCAGTTACTGTCTAATGCCAGAACAAAAGGAGTAATTTGATTACAGCCAAGGAAAGCACAGTTTGTTCCTGCTACTTTTAAGTTTCTTTCTGTTTTTTGTTTGTTTTGAAATGAGAGATTGACAACTCAGAATGTATTTGGTACAAAATGAAAGATGACTACTGCCTCGAGCTATGTAGCAAAGACTGCCACATTTAGGGTGGCTTGAATAGAAGGAGCTCTCTGCTTCTTTTCTAGTTAACAAAATGATAAAGAGATCCTGTCTGGCATATGTGATTAATTCTCCCTTAGGAAAGGGACATCAATTATTCTTAATTGCTGAGTTATGGGTCTGTTATAATTAAAGTTTGTTACTGGGGGAAAATGGCACCAAGGGAGCAAAGACAGGACCATCTACCCACATGGGAATGTGTCTTCACCTGAACTTGGACCATCTATGAATCAGCAAAACTTGAGCTTTCTTTCCCCATCCACTGTTCCTTCTGTCGTGAAACCTCTTTGGCTCCATTCTTCCTAAAAGCTTGCTTCTGTCTATGAATTTTCTTACCTGTGTTGAGGTCACATTCTGTCAGCGGAGACTATGCTGAGGGCCATCCATGCCCTCAACTACCGTCCTGTCCCTCAGTTTGCGTCACACCATGGTAAAGTTGTGGCATCAGAAGTATTTATCCTCAACCCTCCAGCCTCCCCTTCCTGGTGTCCCCTCTTCACATCAAATGTCCCTTCTTCTCTTTTGGATGGAACCTGAACTCTGAAAATCTGACAAGGGTAGAACATTCTCCAAATCTACAAATAGCAGATTGGCCTAATTTTCAAGCCATCTTGTCCTCAAAAGAAAAAGGGGCAGGGGGCAGGGTAGAAAGAGTTATGCAGTCATTTTAGGTTTTGCAGTTGGGTCAATGAAGGAGTTTGTTTGGCTTAGGCTGGAAAAACCTTTTCGAGCCCTATGGAGTTCAGTGAGCCAGATAGGGAATCAAGTCTCAGGATGGAGCCAAGGCTCCAGGTACTGATGATAACACCAAACAGGTCTCAGGGTTTCCTAAGTTTAGTAGGGACCTTGAGACACCATGGAGACCACTCCTATTCTTTCCCAACATTTGCATATTCTCAGACAGGTAAGAACAGCTCAGCTTTATGAAGTCTTCCTGAAAGAGAGGTTCTGCAGAAATCTTATCTCCCCATCTAACATGTTAGTACTTCATGAGAAGAAACTGTGTATTGGATTGATTTTTAAATTTTTAGTTTTTAACTTTTGCGGGTACATAGTAGGTATATCTATTTATGGGGCTCATGAGATGTTTTGATACAGGCCTGCAATGTGTAATAATCCCATAATGGCAAATGGGTTATCCATGACCCCAAGCATTTACCCTTTGTGTTACAACCTAATTTTACTCTTTTATTTATTTTTAAATGTACAATTAAATTTTTTTACTTGGACATTTTTATATCAACATTGTGTCATAAAGCTCTGTGCACAGTTTAGATGTTTAATGCATACCTAAGGCCTAATTGAACGTGTTCTTTGAACCTTTTTCTGGCACCTGCCCTCCCTAACCCACTAAGTTTGAAAAGCAATTGGGAAATGAAAGACGGTCCAGCCTGGGCCCAGTGGCTCACGCCTGTAATCCCAGCACTTTGGGAGGCTGAGGTGGGCAGATCATGAGGTCAAGAGTTTGAGGCCAGCCTTGCCAACATGGTGAAACCTCATCTCTACTAAAACTACAAAAAAAAATTTAGCTAGGCATGGTGGTGGGCACCTGTAAGTCCCAGTTACTGGGGAGGCTAAGCAGGAGAATCACTTGAACCTTGGAGGGGGATGTTGCAGTGAGCCAAGATTGTGCTATTGCACTCCAGCCTTGGAGACAAGATCAAGGTTCCATCTAAAAAGAAAAAAAAAAAAGAAAAAGAAAAAGAAAGAAAGAAAGATGGTCCAACTATCCTCCCATCCCTCAGTTTGCATCACATCATGGTAAAGTCCTGGCATCAGACATGTTTATCGTCAACCCTCAAGCCTCCCCTTCCTGGTGTCCCCTCTTAACATCAAATAACCAATAAATGAAGGAGCAGGTACAGACTAGAGAGGCCGGGCTCAGCTGCAGCCCGACTTAGCTGTGTTTCAGCTGAAAAGAACCTTCTTCCCAGAAGCCAAATTTACACTAAGACATAAGTAACTGATATGAAGATTCCCCCCAAGGAAGGGCATGTGCATTTTTAATACGAGGCTAAAACAACAATGGTGAGGTCTCAACAATCAGATAAAGGTTTGGATTAAGACTTTCCGATTCATTCTGATACCACATCAGTCCAAATATTGGCTTCTACATGTATGTTTTCCCTGAGTCTCAAAAATAAATTGAAACTCATGAGTTTTTGTTCTAAGACCAACAATTTAGTGTAATTTGCTCCATTTTAAAAGTATGAAACTTCACACGCAACTCAACAGGGATGAAGTATTTGACATCACAAGGGATGTTCCAAGGGGTAAACACAAGTGTTGTAAGCTCCAGGTCTCGTGCAGTGGCTCACTCCTGTAATCCCAACACTTTGGGAGGCCCAGGCAGGAGGATCCCTTGAGGTCAGGAGTTCAAGACCAGCCTGGCCAATGCAGTGAAACCCCACTTCTACTAAAAGTAGAATACATTAGCTGGGCATGGTGGCATGTACCTGTAATCCCAGCTACTCAGGAGGCAGAGGCATGAGAAACACTTGAACCCAGGAGGTGGAGGTTGCAGTGAGCCAAGATCACTCCAGTGCACTCCAGCCTGGGAGACAGAGTAAGAATCTGTCTCCAAGAAGAGGAAGAGGAAGAGGAAGAGGAAGGAGGAGGAGGAGGAAGAGGAAGAAGGAGGAGGAGAACGAGGAGGAGAAGGAGGAGGAGGAGCAGCATTATTGTAAGCACCTATGAAGAAACCACCTTCTCTTCGATGCAAATGACTTGGTGGCAATGTGACTAACCACATCAGATAACCATGAGAGGGAGTGCGGAATCAGTCACGAAGGCGAACTGAGAACTGAGGGAGAAGGTAGCTCTCTTGTTCGGAATTTTCTTTATCATCCTTCCAGGACCTCTACTCACAGACTCCCTCAGTCCAGGACCACCCAGCAGCTGATCTAGGCGCCCAGATGCATTCTATAGGGAGAGTGCCACAGGGATATCTGCACTGCAGGCTGGAGACCACTAAACCTCTAGCAATTGAGAGATTCTCAATAAGAGACAAGGGTCAAATCATCACACACTTGGAAAAAGGAATTTTACGTGCTTCGCAAAAGACTAATTACTATATTATGAGTAAAGTAAGAGATACATAGCACCATATGGCTGGGAGAAGTCCTTCAGATCTCAAGGTCTAGGGCGTATGGGTTTAGAGAATTTTGTCCTATAGCACTAGAGCAGTGAAGTATGGGGAAGCATGCTAATCTCTCGTGGTCTGCTGGAGCAGGTGCTAGAACAATGAGATTTGCACTTTCTGTAGGTCTCAGGAAGCCCTAGCAAACACTGGTAAAGAAGGGAGTGGGGGTTGTCCTAATGTGAAGGTCAGAATGTACTTCCTCCTGGAGATATAGCTGTACCATTGATAGGCTCTTCTCTAAAGAGGCCGAAAGAGAGAAAAATCAAGACATGGCTTGGAAGAGAGTCCACAGGAAAGTAACATGAGAAAACAAAGGAAATTTCCTATGTGGCCTGGAGCAAGTCACTTCATTTCTCTGATCTTTAATTTTTTTTTTTGAGACAGAGTCTCACTCTGTTGCCCAGGTTGCCCACGTTACCCAGGCTGGAATGCGGTGGCATGATTTCAGCTCACTGCAACCTCTGTCTCCCGGATTCAAGTGATTCTCCCGCCTCAGCCTCCCAAGTAGCTGGGATTACAAGGACATATCACCATGCCAGGCTAACTTTTGTATTTTTAGTAGAGACAGGGTTTCATCATGTTGCCCAGGCTGGTCTTGAACTCCTAAGCTCTGGCTATACACCTGCCTCAGCCTCCCAAAGTGCCAGGATTATAGGTATGAGCCACTGTGCCTGGCCTTCTCTGAGCCTCAATTTCTTTATCTGGATTTCTTTATCTTTATCTTTTTCTGTTGCTTATAACAGAATACCTGAAACTGTGTAGTTTATAAAGAAAAATTATTTCTTACAAGAAGCTGAGAAGTCCAAGGTCTAGGAACTACATGTGGTGAGGGCCTTCTTGCTAGTGAGGACTCTGAAGAGTCCTGAGGTAATGCAGAGCATTGCATGGCAAAGGAGATGAGCACACTAGCTCAGACCTCTGTTCCCCTTCCTATAAAGCCACCAGTCCCACACCCATGATAACCCTTTCATCTATTAACTCATGAATGGATTAATTCATTCATAAGGACACAGCCCTCATGATCCAGTCACCTCTTAAAGGCCCCACCTCTCAATATTGCCACACTGAAGACTAAATTTCAAACAGTTTTTGAGGAGACATTCAAACCATAGCACTTATAAATTGACATTTATGGAATTTTTATTTATTAAATTGTAAAAAATATATTCTAAAAACATATGCCCTATAGAAGCTTGGAAAGTCCTTAAGCTATGAATCATCAAAATAAATAAGTCAATAAATAACTATAGACAGTTATTACATTCATTAGTTAGAACTGCCATAATAAAGTAGCAAACTGAGTGACTTAAACAACAGAAAACTGTAGTCTCATAGTCCTGGAGGCTAGGAGTCTGAGGTCTAAGTGTCAACAGCAGGGTTGGCTACTTCCTGGAAGGGCTGTGTCTATCTCATGCCTCTCCCCTAGCTTCTGGTGGTTTGGTCACAATCTTTGCCTTCCTTCATTCATAGAAACATCACCCTGATCTCTTTCTTCATCATCACATGGTGTTCTCCCTTCATGTGTGTCTTCATATGTTTATATGAAGAAGTAATGCCCAATCCCTCAGCATATGACCTTACTTGCAAATAGAATCATTGCAGATGTAGCCAGTGAAGATGAGTTCATCCTGCAGTATACTAGATTCCTAATCAAATACGACCATAATCATATCTGATGAAAAGTAGGGCTTTGGACACAGAGGCATGCACACAGGTGTTCACAAAAAGCCATGTGAAGATGAAAGCAAAGATTAGGGTTACATTTCTACCTAAGTCAAGGGATGCCAAAGACTGCCAGCAACCACCAGAAGCTAGATTATAGGTATGGGACAGATTCTTTCCTCACAGCCTTGAGAAGAATCTAGCTTCTCCCGCACCTGAATCAGACTTCTAGGCTCCAGAACTGTTAGACAACAAATTTTTGTTGTTTAAGCCCGTACATTGTGGTATTTCCTTACAGCAGGCCTAGCAAATTAATATACATACTACATATTCACTTTTCTGTTGTTGTTCTCCTCTTAAACTAGAATGTAAGCCCCATGAGGCCAGCATCTCTAAGGAAGTTAAGAACATAAGGCAGACAAGCTTCCAGAGTTTATTTAACACGCATCTATAAGGCTGTATCTGTCTTGGCTCAAAAAAACATAGCTTAGTACACAAGAAGATAAGCAGAATTTTATTAAAGGGTAGAGCCAAAACTGGCAACTGAGAAATATATATGCTTTGGGCTAATATGACAGATTAGAAAAATATGGCTTAATGGGTAAGGACAAGAAAGCTTGGGTCTCTCCAAGACCAGTCTTAGAAAGGTTAATCCTTCCAGAATGGATGAAGGAGTTGACTGCAGTTCCAATTCACTAAACCAGGGTAGGAAAAGGTCTACAGTGAGAGAGAAGACTAATAAACAGGGCTTGGGTGGACTGAGGGTCTCAGCGTACCTTCAGTAGGGCAGGGCATGCATCCACTTAGGGAAGGAGCCACATTCCCCAACCACACAGTGCTACTGGCATTAAAGGGACAAATCGTTTGGTATCCTTGACCTCCACCTACTAAATGTTAGCAGTGTCCTTCACTCCTTGTAACAACCAAAAATGCTCCCTCCCTGTTTCTCTCTATCCAATATGTATTTCCAAATACTACTTCCTATTGAGAACCACGGGCCAATGTTAGAAGTGTTTAGTGTACCAGCCATTTGCTATCAGGCTTGGAAGGGGGAACAGCAAAAGCAAGGAAGGACTAGTCCAAGGAAAGGAATGTGATGCTCAGCAGGCTGCTCACATGGGACCACAGGGACAAACATGGCAGTAGAAATGTCATTTACCTCTAGTGTGGGTAAAGGTCAGGGCATAACCAATGCTGAATCCTAGAACATGGAGCTAGAGCTGCTTACATATCTTCTGTTTTAGGTTAAGGCAAAATTAGTTCCAGAAAGAGACTAGGGGAGAACCTGAAAGGGATGACCGGATGTGGAAACAGGAAGGGTGCAGAGAAATAGTCTGGGCAGGCAGGTAGAGAAGTAAGGAGGTGGAATCCCCTCTTGCATATCACCTGGTTGCAGCCAGCAGAAAGAGAGAAGATTGTCTCATTCCTGTTTCCCACAGGGTTATATCACTCCTCTCCTCCCGACCCTCCCATTCTTCATTCTGTTCTTTTATTCACCCAGAAAAGACGGGATCATTATAAACAGGGAAAGGGAAGTGACCAAAGGGCAAGACTGACGGCTCAGTGGATATTCCCACCTGCTTTGCCCGGGAAGGAGGAGGCTCACTGGCTAATTGTACCCATGAGTCTTTGGTATATTTTAGCTGCAATGGGCAGAACCATGTCCTTCTCTTCATCATCTCCCAGAGTCCTATAGTAGGAGACAAAAACGTTCTTCCTTGCCCTCTGTATCTCCAGGTCGGCCCAAGAATCAAACTAATATATGATAGACTAACAGGAGAAAAGCATACGAATTTTAGTATTTTTCACACGTGCATGAGAACCTTCACAAAAAATGAAGACTCAAAGAAGTGACTACAGCAGAAAAACTTTTGACAAATTAAATTCATAATAAGAGTTTATCTGAACAAAGGATGATTCATGAATTGGGCAGTGCTCAGGATCAGCAGAGGTTCAGAGAGCTCTGCCCTGCAAGGTGATCAATGAGCACTTACAGACAGAACAGGAAATAAAGTACAGAAATAGCTTGATTAGTTACAGCCAGGCATTCTGCCTTATTTGGATATGGTCTGATCAGTTGCCTGCTTGTGACTGACTGCTACTCAGCTGTTTGTTACACTCCTAAATAAGATTTTCAGTTTGTTGTATTAAGTTAGGTTGTTATTCCGTCCACAGGAATTTCAGGTACAGAGACATCCTCAGCCAAATTTAATTTAATGAACTTTTAGGAAATGAAAGATAAATATGTGAAGCAATGACAAGACAAAGGGAATCTGGGCTACGGGCAGGAAATTGTGGGGAAATGACTAGGGGCCATATGGGGCATGGGAGAAACTAGTCGAAGATAACAGTTATTTTAGTAAATTTGTACACATCCATTTCAGTGTTGATTCACAGTCTCTGGTGATGAGGATGTTTGTTTCTTCCTGGTATAGAGAGAGCACTTTTCTGGCTGGGTACGGCAGCTCACACCTATAATCAAAGCACTTTGGGAAGCCGAGGCAGGTACATCACCTGAGGTCAGGAGTTTGTGACAGCCTGACCAATATGGTGAAACCCCATCGCCTGTACTAAAAATACAAAAATTAGCAGGTCATGGTGTCATGTGCCTGTAGCCCCAGCAACTTGGGAGGCTGAGGCAGGATAATTGCTTGAACCTGGGAGGCAAAGGTTGCAGTGAGCCATGATCATGCCACTGCCCTCCAGGAGGCAGATAGAGCAAAATTCCATTTCAAAAAGAGAGAGAGAGAGAGAGAGAGCACTTTTCTCAGGGGAAGTTTTCTGGCCTGCTTTTAGGTAGAAAAGGGGAAGTTGGAGGGCTCTTCCTGCAGCTGCTGTTTCTCAAAGTTTCTTCAGCTTAAAATAATCAGTATGCCAAAGCAGCATATTTTGGGGTGATATATTGAAAGTTCTTCACCATCCACTTAATGAAAGGCTAACATTTTTCGAAAAGTCTGGACCCTAAGCCAAGCCCCGGCATGATAAATCCTAGGAACAGCTGCTAGGATGATACCACCAAGAACATGACCAAAAGAAAATTCTGGACCCCAGATTGAAACCAAGGTCAGTAGCTAAGGCACAGAGACCAACTTTGCTGTTCCCACACTGATCTGGTTTGGCTGTGTCTCCACCCAAGTCTCATCTTGAATTGTAGCTCCCGTAATCTCCACGTGTCATGGGAGGGACCCAGCGGGAGGTAACTGAATCATGGAGGTAGGTTTTTCCCATGCTATTTTCATGGTAGTGAATAACTCTCACAAGATCTGAGGGTTGTATAAAGGGCAGTTCTCCCGCACTCACTCTCTTGCCTGCCACCATGTAAGACATGCCTTTCCTCCTCATTCACCTTCCACCATGACTGTGATGCCTCCCAAGCTATGTGGAACTGTAAGTCCATTAAACCTCTTCTTCTTTATAAATGATTCAGTCTCGGGTATGTCTTCATTAGCAGCATGAGAAGGGACTAATACGCACACCCAATCCCATACACTGAAGGCATGAAGTGGAAAGGGGGATAAATACTTCCCCAGTAAGGAAGGTTCAAAGCAGAGAATGTACAGAGGTAAACAATATTTTGGTTACCTTTCAAACACTTATAGAATATCATTTCCAATTAAAATTCTTCAGGGGAAACACAAAAATGAAAAAGCATTTCATGCAGTAGAGGTAAGGAGCCCATGTAACAGCTGACTCCTCCTTGCAGTTAACTTCCATTTAATATTTCTTATGAGGACCGAACTACTGTGTAACAGACACCAACGGGTTACTCCCCACCACCTTGTCTTTTTATTCTAAACCACATAGTGAATGAGAAAAACAGAACATAAAATTCTTCCATTGCTCCTGGGGCAATGACTATGCATTTATATTCCTGTTTTATGATGGAGAGGAGGGCGCTGCTCCCTCCTTAAAGGAATCTTAAAATCTATATTATGCATTTACCAGAATGTGAGTGAAAAATTCAAGATAAAATCCTAATCATGTATACAGCAAAAGTTTGATAGCCCCTACTCTAAGAAAGCAATTAAGTTAAAGCAGACCCTCTTCATACAACTAAGAGTCCTTTATTTCTGGAATCGGGAGGATGGTAACAGTGCTTGGGCAGAGAAGACCTCAGCGTTCCATCATCCATTTTCATTTGCCAGTTGGTTAAAGGAGAATTTAGAGAAGAGAACAAATAATTTTTTTTTCTGGAAATGCAACATGGCTGTTTGTGTTCTGTTTTTCATCAATCAGAAAGAGTAGATATTGCTTTACAGAGAAGAAACATTAAAACTCTAGTTTCTTAGCAGGAAAAAAGGACCCAAAGACTTGATAATCTCTGACTTTTGTCTTTCCACCCCACATCCTCACTATAAGCAACTTTTCCTTGGTGGGTTGGGGGAGGGCAGCAGTGGAGGCTGGAAAGCCTGGGAAGTGGTAAAGCAATAGCCAAATGCATTAGTCTGTTCCCATGCTGTAAACAAAGGCATACCCAACACTGGGTAATTTATTAAGGAAGGAGGTTTAATGGACTCACAGTTCCACATGGCTGGGGGGCCTCACAATCACAGCAGAAGATGAAGGAAGAGCAAAGGGACTTCTCTCACAGGGTGGAGCGCAGTAGAGCTTCTGCAGGGGAACTCTCATTTGTAAAACCATCAGATCTAGGGAGACTTACTCACTACCAGGAGAACAGTATGAGGGAAACTGCTCCCACGATTCAATTATCTCCAGCTAGCCCTGCCCTTGACATATGTGGATTATTACAATTCAAGGTAAGAGCTGGGTGGGGGCACAGCCAAACCGTATCACCAGACTTAGTGGGTGCTGCTTGTGGATGCTTTCAAAGGACACTGGCTGAGTTCTAGTCTGTGCTGCAGAGCCCGGATGGGGCAGCTCCATGCACTCTGGTCCCCAGCCTCTGCCTTTTTATTAGGGAGTTAGTAGAGAAATCTCTTTCAATCCCAATATCCTATGATTCTGTAAGTGTCAAACTTTCTCTCCTGTTTATGCTGCCAGTGAGCTTCCCCTCGCTCCCCTCCACACACACCAAAAATATGTTTCTGGACTTTCTATGAGTAGCAGAAAAAGGATCTGATTTATTTTGGAAGTAGGACCACAAGGGAGTTGGCGTCTCTGTGCTGTCAGGGTCTGGAGGCTGCCTGGTCTCATCTGGGTCTCTGTTGCATCCTGAGCCCTGACTCAGGAAGGAGTCAGAGTGACTCAGGCATTTTTGCAGCACTCCCATCTAATTGCAGCACCACTGTGGCATCCTGGGAAGCAGTGCTAGTAGGCTAGTAGCTGGTCGAGAGCTACACAGATCATAAAACCGTTAGCTCTACAGGAGCGGGCCACCTCCTAATTATGTAAATGAACCTCATTGTTAGGGTAATTTACTCCACAAGGAACCAAAATAAACCAGGCATTTTCTCATAGCAGAATGTTAGAGCTGGTGGAAATCTTGGAAGCTAAGCCCCAATTTACTAATTTTGCTTATGAAAAAAAAAAAAAAAAAAAAAAAGAGGCCCTAAGAGAGGTGAGACTTAATTGCTTCAGATCCTACTCCTGGTCTGGCTGGGAGCAGAGCCTGAGCAGAAGCAGGTGGCCTGATCCTGATCTCTGTGATGGCTCCTTTATTACACTGGGATGCCTGCAGAAGGAATGCATTCTGCACCCAGGAGCATGGCCCCAGCGCGGGACAGAAGGATGGAGGGGAGCGAAGCTGCCGCAACTGTGAGCAGACGATGTTGTGTACAGCAGCGCGCTCTGTGGTGTGTTGCTGTCAGGCTGCAGTGGACAGAGTGCTGGAGAAGCATTTTGGAAGTACACAGACCTGGAGTCACAGCCAAGCTAAGCTCTGTTGTCTACGTGCTTTGCGACCAGACAATTCACTTTTGAGTCCCAATTCCCATGTGCCTGCAATTTCCTTGCAACACAAAAGTATTGAAAAGATTGAATAAAATAATTTGTGTAAAAAATGTCTGACACACATGAATAATAAATATTGGTTCCCTTTCCCATCTTTCTTTGTAACTTCTTTTCCTCTAATTTTTTGTTGTTTTGAAAGAGAAGGGTGACATTATGCTAGTTATGTATATTTTCCTACTACAGAAAAGTAGCAAACATTGCATGGGTAGATATCCTCAATCCGACCTGGGCTTCCCCAAAATCACTCCTATCATAGCTATCTGTTATGAATTGAATGAATCCCCCTAAAATTCATATATTAAAGTGCTAATCCCCAGAATGATGGTATTTGGAGTGGAGCTTTGGGAGGTGATTTAAGTCAGGATGGTGGAGCCCTAAGGGATGAGATTAATGCCCTTATAAAGAGTATTATATTAATGCCTTATAGAGAGCTCTTTGGCCATCTTCCTGCCGTGTGAGGATACAAGGAGATGGCAGTCATCAGCATCCCAGAAGAGAGCCCTCACAGCCCTCACATTCCTCACCAGGACTCAGCCATGCTGGGACCCTGATCATAGACTTCTGGCCCTCAGAACTATGAGAAATCAATTTTTATTGATTATGAGCTACTTAGTCCATGGTGTTCTGTTATAGCAGCTGTATTAGCCAGTTCTCATACTGCTATACAGAAATACCCGAGACTGGGTAATTTATAAGGAAAAGAGGTTTAATTGACTCATGGTTCCACAGGCTGTACAGAAGCGTGGCATCATCTGCTTGACTTCTGTGGAGGCCTCAGGAAACTTACAATCATGGTGGAAGGCAAAGGGGAAGCTGGCACTTCACATGGCCAGAGCAGGAGGAAGAGAGAGAGCGGGGAAGCAGGGAGATGCCACACACTTTTGAAGTACCAGATCTCACAAGAACTCACTCATTATCACAAGAACATGTGATGGTTAACACTGAGTGTCAACTTGATTGATTCAAAGGATGCAAAGTATTAATCCTGGCTGGATCTGTGAGGGCGCTGCCAAAGGAGATTAACATTTGAGTCAGTGGGCTGGGAAAGGCAGATCCAGCCTTAATCTGGGTGGGCACCATCTAATCAACTGCCAGCACAGCCAGGATATAAAGCAGCCAGAAAAAAAGTGAGAAGACTAGACTGGCTCAGCCTCCCAGCCTACATTTTTCTCCCATGCTGGATGCTTCCTGCCCTGAAACATCAAACTCCAAGTTCTCCAGCTTTGGGACTCAGACTGGCTTCCTTTCTCTTCAGCTTGCAGATGACCTACTGTGGAACCTTGTGATACTGAGTTAATACTACTTAATAAACGTCTGTTTGTATATATACCTATCCTGTTAGTTCTGTCCCTCTAGAGAACCCTGACTAATACACACCCCCACGACCCAATCACCTCCCACCAAACTTCACCTCTGACATTAGAGATTAAGATTTGACATGAGATTTGGGTAGGGACACAGATCCAAACCCATAGCAGCAGCCCACCAGAAAGTGATGAAAATACTTTTGATGCTGAAGTGGAGCACTGCTAGCTATTACATCAGTACGATGCTTGTGTAAAATTAATAATCATAATGATAATCTCCCCATACTGTTACTGAGAACTCAAAATTTAGGCCTTAGGAACTAATCCAGGGCATTCACATTGTTCAGTTACCATTCTACAGTGCATTATATGAATATGACTATCCCTTCTTTTTTTTTTTTTTTTTTTTTTAAGACAGGGTTTCACTCTTGTCACCCAGTCTGGAGTGCAGCGGTGCAATCTCAGCTCACTGCAGTCTCCACCTCGCAGGTTCAAGTGATTCTCCTGCCTCAGGTTCCCAAGTAGCTGGATTTACAGGTGTTCACCACCATGCCCAGCTAATTTTGTATTTTTGGTATTAGAGATGGGGTTTCACCACATTGGCCAGGCTGGTCTAGAACTCTTGACCTCAGGTGATCTGCCCGCCTCGGCCTCCCAAAGCAGTGGGATTACAGACACGAGCCACCGTGCCTGGCCACTATCCCTCCTTTGACTAGACTGTAAAGACATTAACTGACACACCTACAATTTTTTCACAGTACAAAATGGTTCATCGAACAGAAGGAAGGCTCCTCAGTATTCATTGCTGTCTCATGGCCTTGTTATGTGAAGTGCTTTAAGCTGGTCAAGCATTAAGTACAAAGAAGGCAGCTACTGCCACCAGCACTGAATGGAAGCAAGGAAGGTAGAGCCAGAAAAAGACTATTCTACTTATTCTTGAAATTCTAGTACATTTCTAGTGTAAAAATGTTACAGTTCTTCTATAAATGTAAATGTCTCTTTTATACTCTGTCTTAGTCATTTTGTACTGCTATAATGAAATACCTGAGACTGGCTAATGTATAAAGAACAGAAACTTGTTCCTCACAGTACCAGAGGGTGGGAAATCCAAGATCAAGGCATCAACACATTCAGCATCTGGTGAGGGCAGCTCTCTGCTCTTAAGATGGCTCCACATGGCTGCATCCACTGGAGGAAATGGACGCTGTGTCCTCACATAGTAGAAGGGACAAAAGGGCAAAAAGGCCCAGCCCGGCTATTTCCCCTGAGGCCTTTTGTCAGGGCCCTCATGACTTAATCACTTCCTGAAGGCCCACCTCTGAACACATGCATTTTGGAAGAGATACAAGCAAGTTTCAACATGCATTTTGGAAGAGATACAAGCATTCAAACCTCAGGTAAAAGACTGGATATAATATTTTCTATTGCTTACTTTCCTCCCTTGTGCTCCATGGCCTTTTGAACAGATCTCTACTGTGGACATGCTTATATTATGGTAATTTTTTGCTTGTCTGTCTTCCTCATTAGAGGAAGCTTATCTAATTCTTGTAATGAAAGGCCTCCATTTGAGCCTACCATTTCAGCAAAGAAGAATGAGCATCAGGGATATAAAAGTATGAGAAAATGTAATATTTTCAGTATGGTTGAAGCATAAAGTATGAAGGGGGCAATGAGAGAGATAAGAATAGAAAAGTATTTAGAAGTCAGAATAGGGTCTGGGCATGGTGGCTCATGCCTGTAATCCAAGAACTTTGGGAGGCTAAGGTGGGAAGATCACTTGAGGCCAGGAGTTCAAGACCAGCCTGATCAACATGGCAAAACCCCATCTCTACTAAAAATAGAAAAAATTAGCGAGGCTTGGTGGTGCATACCTGTAGTCTCAGCTGCTTGGCACAAGAATCATTGAACTCAGGAGGCAGAGGTTGCAGTGAGCCAAAATAGCACCAGTGCACTCTAGCCTGGGAGACAGAGTAAGACTCTGTCTCAAGAAAAAAAATATATAGCAGTCAGAATTGGAAGTACCTTATATGTATTGTTAAGAACGTTGGACTTTATCCTGAAAATAACTGAGACCAAATGGTACATTTTCAGCAGAGGAGAAAACATCTGTGTTTGTAGTTGTAGAAGAATTGTCCTGACACTATGAGGAAGAATGAATTAGAGGGTGAAAAGTATAAAGAAAAGAAGATCAAGGCACGGTGGCTCACATCTGTAATCCCAGCACTTTGGGAGTCCAAGGTGGGTGGATCACTGAGGTCAGGAGTTTAAGGCCAGCCTGGCCAACATGGTGAAATCCCATCTCTACTAAAAATACAAAAATCAGCCAGGCATGGTGGTACATGCCTGTTGTCCCAGCTACTCGGGAGGTTAAGATGAAAGGATTATTTGAGCCCAGGAGTTGGAAACTGCAATAAGCCAAAATTGCACCACTTTTCTCCAGCCTGGGCAAGAGAGTGAACCCTGTCTAACAACAACAACAACAAAGACAAGAAGACCTAATGGAGAACATGAAGGCAAGAAATGATGGAATTCTAAATCAGTGGCATCGAGATCAAGGTAGAAGAGTATTATACATATTTTACGGAGGTAGAATAGATAGGACTTTATGAATTGTTTGTTGGCATGTTAGTCTACTCAGGTTACTCTAACAGAACACCATAGACCGAGTGGCTTAAACAGAAGAAATGTAAGTTTCCACAGTTCTGGAGGCTGGAATTTCAAGATCAGCGTTCCAGCATGGTCAGGTTTTGATGAGGTCTGTCTTCCTGGCCTGCAGACAGCTGCCTTCTCACTTTGTCCTCACATGGCCTTTCCACAGTGCATGGGCATGGAGACACCAATCCTATCAGATTAGGACCCCACCCTTATGACCTCATTTAACCTTAATTACCTCTTAAAAGTCTTATCTCCACATATAATCACATTAGCTGTTAGGGACTCAACATATGAATTTGGTGACTGGTGGGGACACAATTCAATCCAAGGCAGTTGGCAAAAAGGAGCTAAGGGTGGTTTCTAGGTTTCTGGCCTGGGTATGTAGGTGGACAGGGTGCTATTTACTGATACAGGAAACCCAAGAAAAAGTACAATGACTGATTTTGATAGGGGCAGTGACAAATGCAGCTTTGAACATATGTGTGAGCCTTCTGTCGGACATGTGAGTAGAGATGCCCACAGGCAGCTGAATGAATGCATGGGGTCCCCAGAAGACATATTTGGGCTGGTATCCAGGTACCCGAACACTATCAGTGAACTGATAAAGTTGAATCCAAGCAAACAAATCAGAAATCCCAAGGAAAATGGTTAGAAGAAAAAGAGCAGTGAGTCTAAATCAGAACTTTGAAGAACACCAGTAATTAAGGACTTCTGGGGACATCAGAGCCCTGTGTTATTTTGGTGGCAGAAATGAAAGAAGAAATCAGGTACAGTGGCTCATGCCTGTAATCCCAGGACTTGGATCACTTGAGGTCTCCTTCTTCCTCTTGTTGTTCTTCTTCTTTTTCAGACAGGGTCTCACTTTGTTGCCCAGGCTGGAGAGCAGTGGTACAATCTTGGATCACTGTAGTTTCTAACTCTGGGGCTCAAGTAATTCTTCCGTCTCAGCCTTCTGAACTGAGGTCAGGAGTTTGAGACTAGCCTGGCTAACATGGTGAAACCCCATTTCTACTAAAAATAATACAAAAATTAGCCAGGCATGGTGGTATGTGCCTGTAATCCCAGCTACTTGGGAGGCTGAGACAAGGGAATCTCTTGAACCCAGGAAGCAGAGGCTCCAGTGTGCTGAGACCATGCCACTGCACTCCAGCCTGGGTGACAGAGAAGAATAAGAAAGAAGAAGGAAGAAGGAAGAAGAAGAGGAGCAGGAGGAGGAAGAAGAAGAAGAAGAGAAAGAATAAGAAAAAGGAGGAGGAGGAGGAAGAGGAGGAAGAGGGAGGAAAGAGGAGGAGGGAGGAAGGAGGAGGAAGGAGGAAAGAGGAGGAAGAGAAGGAGAGGAAGGACAAGAAGAAGGAGAAAAAGAAGGAGGAGGAGAAGAGGGAGGAGGAGGAGAAGAGGGAGAAGGAGGAGGACAAGGACAAGGTGGAGGAGGAGGAGAAGAAGAAGGAGGAGGAGGAGGAAGAGGGAAGAAAGAAGAAGGAAGAAAGAAGGAAAAGAACAAGAGGAGGAGGAGGAAGAGGAAGGAGGAGGAGGAGGAAAAGGAAGAAGGAGGAGGAGGAGGAAAAGGAAGAAGGAGGAGGAGGAGGAAAAGGAATTGGAAAGAGGAAAGAAGAAAGTCTGGTGAGAGTGGTGACTCCAAAATCAAGTGCAGAAGATTCTGAGTATAGTGCCTACAGGAATGCTCACTGCCCTGAGAAAGCAGGTGAAATAAAATGTCTATGTGGTCTAGAGATTACCAACTCACTGGAGACCTTGGCAAGTCTTGCTTCATTGGAGGGATGTGGGCAGAATTATACATTTATCTAACTTTTCCACAAGGACCTCATGAAAGCCTTTATCAAATACTCGGCTGAATGCCAGATGTATGACATCAACTGCTTTTCTCCAAACTGCTTAGTCTGGCTACTCTATTCAGAAAAGGAATGTTAACCTGGCAGTATGTATTTTCCACTAAACACTTCAGCTTCTAGTGGAAACAAATTATTTGTTAAGTAATCTCACGATCCAGAACCATGGGCAGAGTCCATGCCAAAACTATTAGCCTAGCATTTTAAGAATGTATCTTCTTTACTGTTTCAAAAAAACAGAACACATTGTGCCAATTTAGTATTCTGGTACCTCTTCTGATTCCACAACTCATTTTAAGGAAACAAAAATGCACATATATTTCTTGGGGCAGCAGTTTGTAAACTTCATTTTTAGGGTATCTCAGTACTCTGGAAAACAGTACTTCTGAGCATACAGACTTGGAGCATTTCACTTAATTGGATGTTCCTCTACCTTTGTGGGCTCTCATTATCACTTCAAAACACACCCTTCCTCTTTGGAACCTCCCAGAAGTGCACATTAAAAATGATATGTGTGAAAGCTTTATGTGTTATATTCCCTTTCAGAGTTTTATGCCACAAAATCATGCCAAAAGATTTCAGTTTTCAATTTGACTTTCTAAAAATGATGGAAACACATCAGCCTGTCTTTCTCTTGTAAACTCCAAAATTGTATAATCATTTTTCCTCAAACTTCCATCACTTCTACTTTGGGAAAAAGTTTTATTTTTGTCACATTTAGGACCAGAATAACCATCTCTCTAGTCCTTTACCTCTTCTGGCTGTTTTAAGATTTGATCTTTGATTTTTTCCAGTTTGAAAAGTAGAACAATAATTGGAAATGATATTTACGTGCTGTTTATTTCTGAGAGAGTGAAAGTCCTTTTCTCTGCCTGCTGGTAAGCTTGGGGTGGAGGTTGCAAGTCATTCAGATTTCTGCTAGCTCAGTAGAGTTGGGCTGGACCATAGATTTAATATCCCTTTGTGCAGACATCTTTGTGTTGGTTTTGCTTGGGGTGTTCTGAGCTCCTTGGGACTCTGGGTTAAAATTTTTCACCAAATTTGGAAAAATTTTGGTCCTTATTTCTTTAAAAGATTTCTCTGGTTGTAGTCCTTCTCATATTTTCTGGGATTTAAACTACATGTAGGTTAGACCACATGATAGTATCCTATGGGTACTGACATTCTGTTCATTTGCTTTTCAATCCATTTTTTTCTCCTTCAATCTGAGTAATTTCCATTGACCTTTCCTCAAGATCAGTGCTTTGTTCTGCAGTGGCACACAATTGGTTATTAAATGCATCTAATGATTTTTTAATGTCAGATATTGTATTTTTTTAATTCTAGAATTTCCATTTTGTTCTTTTGTTAACATGTTGATTTCTCTCCTGAAGTGCCCCATATCTTTACATATTATGTCCATCTTTTCCTATAAATTCTTTAGCATCTTTTAATAGTTGCTTTACTGTTTAAAGGCATTGTCCTCTAATTCTAATTACTGGATTTGCTTCTAGTGATTGCTTTGCTCTAATAGAAGGTCATATAATGGAAGGTCATATTTTCCTGCTTCTTCACATGTAAGTGTGTGTGTACGTCAAAGAGAGAGAGAGCAAGAGAGAGAGAGCAAGAGAGAGAGATCAAGAGAGAGACAGTGTCTCACTATGTTTCCCTGGCCAGATTTGAACTCTTACACTCAAGCAATCCTCCTGTAATTGCCTGATACGGTCTTCTTGCCCACTGCACAGATAAAGCCAATTCACAGAGACAATAGCATTGCAATAGAGAAAGAGTTTAGTTACCACAAGACAGCCAAGCTAAAGGATGGAAGTTTTCACTCCAATCTGTCTTCCAAAAGACTCAAAGTTTACAGTTTTTCAAGGATAGTTTCTTGGGCAGGGGGCTAGGGAATGGGTGCTACTGATTGGTGGGGCTGAAATCATAGGGGTGTAGAAAATAGACCTTGTGCATTAAGTCAGCCTCTGGGTGGGGGCCATGGGACTGGTTGAATCATGAGTCCTGTATCTGGGTGGGTCAGTTGGCTGCATGAATGCAAAAGTCTGGAAAACATCTCAAAAGACCAATCTTAGGTCTTTTGAGACCTAAGTCTCATAACTACAATAGTGATGTTATCTATACGAGCAATTGGAGAAGTCACAAATCTTAGGACCTCCAGCACATTATGGAAAAGCAAGCTACACCTACATTTTAGCAGAATTTGAGCCCCTTCCATAGCCTAATCTTGTGACCTTTTATTAGTCTTACTAAGGTGGTTTCAGTCCCCAAACAAATAGGGAGGCCATTTCAGGGAAGAACTATTCTTATCCTTGCTTCAAAGTTAAACTACAAACTAAATTTCTCCCATGGTTAGCTTGGCCTATACCCAGGAATGAGTGAAGACAGTCAGCCTGTGAGGCTAGAAACAAGATGGGGCAAGACATGGTAGACTTCTCTCACTGTCATAATTTTTGCAAAAGGCAGTTTTACTCTTTCTCAACCTCCCCCAAGTAGAGACTGGAGTATTATGTTTTTTTGTTTTTTTTTTTTTAATTTCAAAGCAAGTGAAAACCTTTTTCTCTAGCTGCTGATGAGGGTTGAGGAGAAAGTGCTGATTATTCAGATTCCTCCTAGAGCCAGCTAGAGCTGGAACTGGACCCTGGTTTTAATTAGATTGAGTTAATATCTGATTAGCCCAACCCCCAGTGCTGCACCCACTGCTCAGGGGCTGAATTTTTTGGGTCCTATCAATATTTCAACTGGGAGTAGGTTGGGTTTTAGTTGCAGATAATTTTGGTTTATAATTCAGCTTCAGTAGTGCTCTAGAATCTAGACAAAATTCTGTACAGTCTTTCTGCTTTTCATCCCTCCCCAACTGTTGCTTTCTCTTAAAAAAATCATGAAAAGTGTGTGTGTGTGTGTGTGTGTGTGTGTGTGTGTGTGTGTGTGTGTGTGTTTTCAAAGTAAAAAGGATGATTGGACCAAGTCATTTTATTTTGCATTTGGGGCACTTCCAAAGTACAACCCAGTCAGCTATCCCTCACTACCATTCAAGGCTTGGGTGTCTTTCTCTTCCTCTTCCTCCGTGGAGACTCTCCATCCATGGCAGCTTGTTTCTTCTCATCTCCACCAAAGCAGGCATCCACCCCCAAGAATGGACACTTCTGCACCTCTCCACTCATAGACGGGGAGCCCATTTTCTTTGGACATTAGCTCACCATGGCTTCTTTGCATCCACTGCTCTTAGCTAGATCCATAGAAAACTATGATTTTTCTTTTGCCTCTCTTTCTCTCTCTCTCCTCTCTTTTTCTTTCTCTCTCTCTCTCTCTCTCTCTCTCTCTCTCTCCCTCTCTCCCTCCCTCCCTCCCTCCCTCTTTCTTTCTACCTTAGGAGCAGAGATTGTTTACATCCTTCTTCAGTCCAACTGTAAGCCAACTTCCCTTCAACTTTTAAAAAGATAAAATTTTCAGTATTTCATATAAGAAGTGGAGACACTCCACACTTCTTCAAATTAGAATGCCAACAGATAGCCAGTTATAAAAATACTTTTCCTCACCCGACCAGCCCTCCATAATAATGCATCTTTTCCTCTTTTATAATCTGCATTGTGAGGCGCTACCATTTCTGACAGCATTTGTTGCTGAAGTGCACAGCTGAAGCAGAAAGTCCTAATGCAGGGACTGGGTGCTACAAAGGTAAATGCTGAGGGCAGGACAGCTAAACACAGCTAGTGCAAAAGTCTTGCTACCAAGAATGGCCAATGTGACAGAAACCAGTGCAAGATGCCAAGGATGATGCAGTTCACACAGAATCACACAGAGTGTATTTAAACCAAGTCCAGAAGATACTGTACTCTATGTTTTTGAAAGTGCTTTCTCAATAATTGAGTATGGAAAGATCAGTAAGGGCCAAAGGAATCAGAATGTAATCAGTCATTCTTACATATTTTTGGTAATTTCCTTTATGTTTGTAAGCACACATTGAGTAGATTATATCTTACTATATACTGTAGGTAAGCTTTCTGGTCTGTGTAGTATTTGGTTTTTAAACTTTATGGTGTCATTTTGTTGTTGTTTTGAGATGGAGTCTTGCTCTGTCACCAGGCTGGAGTGCAATGGTGTGATCTCAGCTCACTGCAACCTCCACCACTTGGGTTCAAGCAATTCTCCTGCCTCAGCCTCCTGAGTAGCTGGGACTACAGGTGTTCCACACCTCGCCCAGCTAATTTTTGTATTTTTAATAGAAACATGGTTTCACCACATTGGCCAGGATGGTCTCGATCTCCTGACCTTGCAATCTGCCTGCCTCAGCCTCCCAAAGTGCTGGGACTACAGGCATGAGCCACTGTGCCAGGCCTATGTTATTTTTAAGAAAGATTTGTGGTCTGCCTATGACACAAATGACATGTGGGTATTATCTTGACTCCTGGTGGAAGGGAATAGCTCCAAACAGAAATCGTTCTCAGTTGGTGCAGCCAGATAATAATAGCTACAGAATATTTATCCATTTAACCACATGCCAGATACCATACTGAGTGCTTCAATACAGTATCTTGGATACTCATAAAACACTGCCAGATTGGTAGATTTTTATCACCGTTTTATTCTTGAGGAAACTGGCTTAGAGAGGTTAAATAATTCATACATGTGGTAAATATTTATGAAACAGTCATTATTTGCAGGAAGTGGGCTGTGTGCTGGGGTTACATTGGATAAATAAGACAAACTTAGAATCTCATAAAATTTTTAACATCTTTTTTGTGCTCCATGAGAAAATAGCAACTAAAGAAGCAAACATCAAAATGTCCACAATATTACTGATAAGTCCTATTGAATCTTCCACTGACAGCTCACACATCTTGCTGGACTAATGTGAGCCTTCCATCCTATGCCTCTCACCCAGGACAAAGCAATTCAGGATGCGGTTCCTGCCAACAAACCAGCAACAGAAGAGAAATTCTCAAGGGGTTAAGCCACACGTGCTCAGTTCTTTCTCCCAAACTCTCAGAGCCAAAAATTACTACCTGAGAAGGGGTTTGTAAAGAGAGGCAGGAGAATTGCCCTGGTGGAAGAAACTGCACAGGGAAACATCGGGTGAGAGGAAAAGATATTCCCCTGAACTAAATCTAGTGCGGAAGACAGTCATTAAACCGGGAAAAAAAAATACGTGCACTTAATATATTCCGATTTTGATTTGCATCATCAAACAGTGGCACAGAGTGTTGTAAGAGTGTGTAATAAGAGAACTCCCTGTGGCTTCCAAAGAAAGTAATACGATTGAATAGCAAGTACCTAGGCAAAAAATAGGAGAGTGCTCCAGGTAGAAAGCAAAAGAACATACGCTAAGACCTTGAGGCAGAGAATCACGTGCAGTACGTGGAAGCCAAAAAGCCAGTAGGCTGGAGAACAGGGAAAGAGGGAAAGTGTTAGAGGAAGCTGCAAAATTAGACAGGAGCATGTCATACAGGGCTTTGTGAAATCTGAAGGATTTTGATTATATTGAGGGCCATGGAAAGCCATGTGCCCAAGAGTCCACAGCCTCCACCTATACAATTACAATTAACACTGCTACCAGATTAATAATAACAGAATTTTCAAAGGGCTTCAAATTTCCTTTGCAACCAGGTATGAATTCCTCTCATACTGTCTAATTCTTTTCAGCAAACTCACAAATGAGCTGAGTGCCTGGAGGATATTTTTAGTTTCATGATTAAGTGGAAACCAAAGTGGCTCAATGTGTATTCTGGAACTTGCATGGATTCATTTTCATTTAATAGGCCTGCCATCAAGTAACCGTTTCATTTATTCATGTCTTCCTTTTTAAACTTTAATTTAGCAAAGCATACTGAATGCCAAAGCTTATTATTCTTCTCAGTCTATGATTTAGCCAATTTCTGCCTTTGCTAATAACATGTTCCAATCCATCAACATCACTGTGAATCTGAGATTCTCCAGGTCTGAGATTGTTGCTTCTCCTGCTTTCCTGATTTCATGTGGAACCATTTCCTGTCAACAAATGTGCCCTCCTTTGGGGAACTGCATTGTGCATATTTGATCCCTCGTTTTTCAAAATGATACTATTCCAAAATGTGAGTAGTACCTAAGGAATCCTTCCTAACCTGGATAAACCAATCAAGTAATCACCCAGTATTTAGGGAGCCTCAATTAGAAATAACATAACTAGGCCAGGCACAGTGGCTAAAGCCTATAATCGCAGCACTTTGGGAGACCAAGGCAGGTGGATCACGAGGTCAAGAGATGGAGACCATCCTGGTCAACATGGTAAAACCCCATCTCTACTAAAAAGAATACAAAAATTAGCTGGGCATGGTGGCGCACGCCTGTAGTACCAGCTACTCGGGAGTCTGAGGCAGGAGAATTGCTCGAACCCAGGAGGCAGAGGTTGTGGTGAGCCGAGATGGTGCCATTGCACTCCAGCCTGGGCAACAAGAGTGAAACTCTGTCTCAAAAAAAAATAATAACATAACTAAATGCTGGAGGAAATTTTGCAGGGAAAATGTATGTTGTAAGTTTTGCCTTATTTCTGCTTACATTCTATCTGGGAGAGAAAATTCAGATATATTAAAGGATAACCAATAACACAAGGCACTAGATGATGCTTGCCAAATAAATGATTTTAATCTCAAACACTGCAGAAATACAGGGGAGGGATGGTCATTGTGTAAAGGGAATTGTCATTGAGTAAATGGGTCCAAAGGGCTGGGTAGGAGTCTATGTGCAGAGAAGGTGGCTAAAGCATTCTAGATGGAAACAACTTTCTTTCTTTCTTCTTTTTTTTTTTTTTTTCAAGTAGGGTCTTGCTCTGTTTCTCAGGCTGGAATGCAGTAGCATGATCACAGTTCACTGTAGCCTGGAATTCTTGGGCTCAAGCAATCCTCCTGCCACAACCTCTGGGGTAGCTAAGGCTATAGGCGTGTGCCACCACATGCAGCTAATTTTTTAAATTTTTGTAGGGACAAAGTCTTGATACCCAGGCTGGTCTTAGACTCCTGGCCTGCGGTGATCCTCCCACCTTGGCCTCCCAAAGTGCCGAGATACAGGTGGAAGCCAGCATATCCGGCTGGAAACAACTTACTTTTGCTTCTACCATCATATACCCATGAAAACAACTTTCTAATGAGAGGAGACGGTGTAAAAGGAGGACTCAGAGAAGCCGTAAGGTTTAAATGAGGATGTGGTTATTTGGGAAACAAATAGGATTTAAATAGTAAGGGGACTTGGGACCAGATTATAGAGGACATTTCATGTCAGAATATGATTAGATTAATCAGCAAATCAAACCTTTGATTGCAGCTTTGTTGAAAATGGAAGAAGCCTTACAGCAAGATTCCATCCTAAAAAAGCAAACAAAAACATCCATCTTGAATTTTAGTTTTTTGTTTGGTTTTGTTTTGTTTTTGAGATGGAGTCTTGCTTGGTCGCCCAGGATGAAGGGCAGTGGTTCAAACGCGGCTCACTGCAAATTCCGCCTCCCTGGTTCAAGCAATTCTTCTGCCTCAGACTCTGGAGTTGCTGGGACTACAGGCACCTGCCACCATGCCTGGGTAATTTTTGTATTTTTATTAGAGACGGGGTTTCACCATGTTGGCCAGGCTTGTCTTAAACTCCTGACCTCGTGATCCTCCTGCCTCAGCCTCCCACAGTACTGAGATTACAGGCATGAGCCACTGCACCCAGCAAAACGAGAATGTTTAACACCTGGAATCCTAGAACTTTGGGAGGCTGAGGCGGGCAGATCCCATGAGGTCAGGAATTTAAAACCCTCCTGGCCGACGTGGGGAAACCCTGTCTTTACTAAAAATACAAAAATTAGCCAGGCACTGTGGCCCCCGCCTGTAATCCCAGCTACCCACGAGGCTGAGTCAGAAGAATTACTTGCGCCTGAAAGGCGGAGGTTACAGTGAGCCAAGATCCTGCCACCACACTCCAGCCTGGGATGGATGTTTTTCTTTGTTTGTTTTTTTGAGATGGAGTCTTGCTCTGTTGCCCAGGCTGGGGTGAAGTGGCACGATCTTGGCTCACTGCAGCCTCCACTTCGCAGGCTCAAGCAATTCTCCTGCCTCAGCTTCCCAAGTAGCTGGGATTACAGGCACCTGCCACCACGACCAGCTCATTTTTTCATTTTATTTATTTATTTATTTATTTTTATTTTGTATTTTTTAGCAGAGACAGGGTTTCACCATGTTGGCCAAGCTGGTCTTGAGCTCCTGACCTCAGGTAATCCACCCACCTTGGCCTCCCAAGTGCTGAAATTACAGGTAAACCATCATCATAATGAATCTTTAAGCTTTTATAGCTCTATAGTTTATATTTCATCTATTTATTCAAAGGCTTTTAGAAAGTTTCTAGTTTGTCTCACCCATGACTTTGGTTATTGTACAACCAAGCAGAAAGATAATTTCAAAATAAGCCCAGAACATTGTGAAACATTGAATATGGTTGCTGCAAACATCAAACTTATTTGCTTGGTCTAAAATGTTTGCTATGCCTTATCCATTTTTCATTTTTAGGCTTGTTAGAAAAAAGAGATCTTCAACTGAAGTATATTCTAGTGACTTTTAGAGTCATGAAGAGTCACAGCACCAATGTGAGCTCCTGAGATTTAGAATTACTACACGCTTTTTGCATTGGTTGGTCTAGGTGAAACCACCCACCCCAACCATTCTGTTCCCCTGTAAATATTAGTCATCCTGTGGGGTTCAGGTCCTTTTCTACCTACTCTTTGAAATCTTACTCATCCAGCCTTCCTGTTGAGTCATTTCTCTCTGCTGAGTTTCTGCAACATTGATTGTAGCAGTATTTGTTGCACTTATTACATGTTCTTTGTTTCTTGGAATTTCTTGAGAAAGAATTTATAAGCAGTAAAATTCACAAATTCTATGCATTTTTACAAATGTATAATCATTATTACGATCAACATTTCCATCACCTGCCTTTTCTCAATCTATCCTCCTCCCACTCCAAGGCAACCACTGTCGTGACTCCAATCATCATAGATAGATTTTGACTATTCTTGACTCCACATAAATGAATTAATATATTGGAATAGAATCATACAACATGTGTCCTCTTTTGTGTCTGGCTTCTCTCACTCGACGTAATGTTTTTGAGATTCATCCATGTCGTTGTATGTATCAATAGTTTCTTCTTTCTTTATAACTGAGTAGTATTCCATGTAGAAATAGGCCACAATTTGTTTTCCTATTGACAAACATCTGGGTGTTGCCAGTTTTCAGTTTGAATAGTTTGTGCAAGGCATTTTGTGGACATGTGTACCATTTTCCTTGACTACTTTGGCATGGAATTGCTGAGTCATAGGTACATATGTATAGATAGATATTTAACTCTATTAGAAACTCAGTTTTCAACAGTGGTTGCATCAATATGTACTTCTACAATGTAAGTATTGTAATTGCTCATCATCTTCAACAACCTTTATATTTTCACCCTATTCAATTTTACTCATCCTGAAAATGTTAGTGGTATTTCATTATGGTTATCATTTACATTTTCCTGATCTCTAATGACGTTTCATGACAAGAATTTATTCAGATGAAGCCTACAGACATCTTTATTTGTTGAGGTTCTTCAAATCTTTTGCCCATATTTAGGTTGATTTGTCTTTTGATTTATAGGCATTCTTTATACATTCTCAACACAAGTTCTTTGTCAAATATATGGATTCCAATATTTTCTGCCAGTTTGTGGCTCGCCTTTTTACTGTCTTGACATTGTCTTTGGATAAACAGACATTTTCTTAGTTTGGCAAAGTCCAATTCATCATTGTTTTTCCTTTGTCATTAGTACTTTTTTATGCCTCAATAATCTTTGCCATCCAAAGATCATGAAGATATTCCTCTGAGTTCTCTTTTGAAAATTTCATAATTTTACTTTTAGGTCTAGGATGTATGTGACATTAACTTTTATATGTGCGATGCAGTACTGGTCAAGGTCATTCATATGGTTACCCAGCTAATTTATTGAAATTAAATTTGTTTCTCTATTAAGTTGTTTATGTCTCTGACAAAAGTCAACTGATGGTAGTAACCTTTGCAATCTGATAAATAAGCCCTTCAGCTGTGTTCTTCTTCAAGGATGTCCTGGCTATTCTATGTCCTTTGCATTCTGGAATCAGCTCACCAACTTCTACAAAAAAAAAGTCTATTAGCATTGCATCTATAAATCAGTTTGATAAAAATTGACATCTTAACAATTTAAAATCTCCTGTCAATGATTACGATATATCTCTCCATTTATTATACCTTCCTTAATATCTCTCAGCAATGTTTTGTACTTTTCAGTATAGAGGTCTTAGACATCTTTTGTTAGATTTATTTCCAGATATTAGGGGAATTTCTTTGATGCTGTTGTAAATGGTGTCATTTTTAAGTCTCATTTATCAATGTTTATTGTTAGTATATAGAAAAATTATGGATTTTATAATATTGATGTATATTCCTCAATTTTGCTAAATTTACTTATTGGTTCAAGTGGCTTATAGGTTCCTTGGAATTTCCTAACACAGACACACATCATCTCTTAATTGAGGTATCTTTGCTTCTTCTTTTTCACCTTTTGGCTCTTTTATTTCTTGTGGTGTACTTTTCCACTTCTATCACTTAGTCTTCCAGTACAATGTTGAATAGAATTAGCAAAAGCAGATATCAATCCTTTTTATAGATCTTTGAGGGAAAGTATTTAATATTTCACCATTAAGTATGATTCCGTTTTTAACAGATATTCATATATTCTTTTTTTTTTTTTTTTTTTTTTTTTGAGATGGAGCCTCACTCTACTGCCCAGGTTTGAATGCAGTGGTGTGATCTTGGCTTACTGCAACCTCTGCCTCCTGGATTCAAGAGATTCTTATGCCTCAGCCTTTTGAGTAGCTGAGACTACAGGCACGTGCCACTATGCCCGGCTAAGTTTTGTACTTTTGTAGAAGCAGTGTTTCACCATGTTGGCCAGACTGGTCTCAAACTGCTGACCTCAGGTGATCTGCCTGCCTGGGCCTCCCAAAGTGCTGGGATTACAGGTGTAAGCTACCACGCCCAGCCATAGCAGATATTTTTTATCAAATTGAAGAAACTTTCTTCCATTCCCTGTTTCATAAGAATTTTAACCAAGGTCAGTTGTTGAAATTTATCAAATGATACTTCTGCATATATTGAAATAATCATGTTTTCCCCTTTATTCTGTTTACATGGTAAAGTACATTGATTGATTTACAAATGTTAAGCCAATTTCTATTCCTAAGATAAACCCTATTTGACCGCTATGTATTATCTTTTTTATATTAGTGCTGGACTTGATTTGCTAATAATAGTTGAGAAATTTTCATATATATTCATGAAGAATACTGGACTATAATTGTCTTTTTTTATAATGTCTTCATCAGGTTTTGGTATCATGATTATGCTGGGAAATGTTCTCTCTTCTTATATTTGTTGGAATAATTTATGTAAAATTGGTGTTTTTCCATCATTAAACGCTTGTTTTGTTTCGTTTTCGTAATTCATCAATAAAGACATTTGGTCCCGGAGTATCTCTGTGAAATTTTAATCACATTTTCAAAAATTTAAATAGGCACAAGACTATTCAGATTTTCTATTTCTTCTTAAATAAGTTTCAGAAAGTTGTTTTATTCAAAGATTTTCTACATTTATTCTAAAATGTTATATTTATTGATATCAATCATATGTTTTTATTATTTAATGTCTATAGAATCTAATAATATTCTATTTTTCATTCCAGATACTATTAGTTTGTGTTTTCTCTTTTTTTCCAAACTAGGGGCTTTTGTTAGATTTATTAACAAAAAATTTATTAAGCAATTTTATTAAAATTTCCAAATAACTAACTTCTGCTTTTGTTGATTTTTAAAAGCCTTTTTCCATTTTTATATTTCACTGATTTCTGGACTTTTCTTTATGATTTCCTTCTATTTTCTTTGGGTGCTTTCATGATATATCTTTTTTCATTTTTTTTACTTTCAAGTCATATGTCTGCATGTTACTTTATGTTATGTTATTACTGGCTCTCCTCCCTCACATCCGTGAGACACCAGGATTATCTCTTAATGGTACGCCTGCTTCCTAACAAGCCCAAAAGTCCCTGTAAAAGAGGATTTTTATTCTTATTGTTTTCTATTAGCATGTATACAGTTTTTCTAAGGCCAATATCAGTTAAAGTTTACATTTAAAAAAAGGGAGGTTAAAATTTAATTCTGTTTTGCAATATTTAAAACCATGGTCTGGTAGATTTTCACTTTGCAGTACTCTCTACCAAAGGGCCAGCTTCCTACCCTGAGCATCCCTGGAGCTCACAGAGCAGTCACCAGTGCTTCAGCACTTTCCCAACAGCACTGAAGTAAGTTTCATGAGTCTCAGGTTTTGAACATGTGTTTTAGCCTAATGGAATGCTGCCCCGACTTGCATGGGTCATAACACATCATCGCTGTAGACCTCATCACACCATCTATGCTATACTGTGTAACGTTTTCTGTTTTCAATAAGATTATCGAAGACTTGTCATGTCTGTCCTCTCAGGATGTGAAGCTAGGAACCACTGTTCCTGTTTGCATTAGTGAAGTGTTATCTGACATACTACATGGGACTACTGATTGCATCTCAGTCATAGGCATTTTCTAGAACTGGGGATCCCAGAATCATTACCCTACATCACTGACTCAGATGTTACCTACATGAAATACATTATTCATAAATATCTCTACCACTGGGTTTTAAATACTTAGAAAACATGCAACACACATGCGCTGTAGCCTAAACAAATAAAATATGTCTCTAGCTCCTAGTCTTTGGCTAGGAAGATGCAAAGAATATTTGTTTTCACTTATTTGGCTTCCAGAATTCTGCTTTCTTCATGAGGTAACTTTGACATTTCCGTTTCTGTTGAAAATAATTTACTGAAGAGAACATTGGCAGATGAAGTGTAGATCCAGAGAAGATTTTGTAATGCAATTTTGAACGGGAAGAAATAAAAAGAAAGAAAAGAAAAAGGCTAAATAGACTCTTGGAACAACAGTATAATTTGTAGAGAATAAAAATTACCTTCCTGGCCAGGAATAGTGGCTCACACCTATAATCCTGACACTTTGGGAAGCTGAGGTGAACATATCACTTGAACTCAGGAGTTTGAGATCAGCTTGGGCAACATCTGAGACCCCATCACTACAAAGAAATACAGAAATTCACTAGACATGGTGGCATGCACCTGGAGTCCCACTACTCAGAAGGCTGAGGAGGAGGTTGGCTTAAGCCCAGGTGGCAGATGTTGCAAAGTGGCAGTATTGCACAACTGCACTCCAGCCTGCCAGCCTGGGTGACAGAGCCAGACCCTGTCTCAGAAAAAAAAAATGATATATATATAGATATAGATATAGATATATATACCCATACACACACACACACACACACACACACACACACACACACACTTTTTTATATGAAGTTGTGTGAGGCAGTGTTAGCATAATAGTTACAGCTACAATGTCAATTACCTCTTTCCATCTTATAAAGTATACATTGACCTAACATCACAATATATATACATACATGTATATTAAAAATAACTTTATATAACGTACATATGGCATATCTTTAGGAGATTGCAAACTTCTCATAATGGTTAGGACAAAGTGCTTTTCTTAGAGAGAGCGTCTGTGTTTTACACATTCTAGAACCAGCCAGAATGTCTAGAACAATCCTGAGCACACAGCCTTCAGGCAACACCAAGGATGAGATTTTTAATTAGTCAAACAAGCCACAAGTTCATTTCCATGACACTGTGTAGGTTCAGCCATTACCAGTTTTGTGTGAAGCATTTGCGAATCTGCATGAAACCTGATCACTGCTCTCACGGAGCCCTCAGCACAGTAAGAAGACAGCAGTATACATGCTTACATTCATCTGCGCAGGCTGCCATATAAACACAATAGATGGGATGGCTTAAACAATGAAAGCTTATTTTCTCACAGTTTGAGAGGCTAGAAGTCCAAGATGAAGGTTTGGGCAGCATCAATTTCTTCTGAGGATTTTCCCTTCAGCCTGCAGATGGTTACCTTCTCCCTGTGTCTTAACACGGTCTTTTCTCTGTACACACACGTCCCTAGTGTCTCTCTGGGTGTCCAAATTTTCTCTTCTGATAAGAATAGTCAGAATTAATTGGGGTCCATCCTAAAGACCTAATTTTAACTTAATCACCATTATAAAGTCCCTGTCTCCAAATATAGTCACATTCTGAGATATACTGGGGATACAGCTTCAGCGTGTGAGTTTAGAGGAAAATAATTCAGCCCATAAGAAAGTCTACATTACAGTGTGAGTGGTTAAACAATAAGGTGAGAACATTTAGCAACGCATAGACTTTAATGAATAAAGGACAGTATGATTTTTGAAGACACAAAGTTCTCGGAGGCCAAGTAAGAACAATAGTGTTACCACACTTTTCACTTTCTCTCTAAAATCCACTTGGTACTAAATACAACCAAGATTGGCAGTACCGGTTGTTCCGGTTTCAGAAATAGTATTCTTCTCTTAATTTAAAGAGAAAAGTGATCTGATGTTAAATATGTCACTTTGAGGAAGAGAGCCAGAATTTGTTACCGTTTCATTAAGATTTATACTTTCTCCTCGATGTTTCAATGCAAAAGTCATTTGGTTTGCTCTGTTCTTAACATACAGATACTAAAATTCTGCTCCCTATAATTGCACCTGGACGTGATTGAAGACATATTTTGATCCCAACAATTTATTTATGGGAGTCGATTCCTGGAATTATTCAGAGGTGGGAGGAAATAAAATATTAAGCATTCCTCACTGCTCAAATTAGAGTGCAGAAAACTGAGCACAATATTGAATGGAACCAATAAACAGAACCAATCAATTAGCCAATCTTTGATTTATTCATCCAATAATTTACTTAATCAAATGAATGTTTGTTAAATTAAGGAATAATAAATCAATGAAGGATTTATTGAACACATATTATTTTCTATGACTATGCTGAGCTCCATGGGAAATGAAAGAACTAGACGAAAGAACAAGGAATTTAAAATTAAAATGAGAGATAAGACTGCCAAGCATAAGCCAAAAATAATTAATGATTAACTGCACAATAGCAATGACAAATAGAGTGGGGATAATCCGTAAAGTTTTCACAGGAGAAGCGATATGTGAACAAACCCTTAGATGATGATTTGAATTGGACTAGATGGAAAACAGAGGGAAGACACTCTAGGTGAAAGTGACATCATTACCTACATGGAGGTAGAACTCAGCATGGAGACTGAGTGGAGCGTGAGGCCACTTGACTAAGTCAGATGATGCAAGTTGAGGGAGGGTGGTAAATAATGTTGTAAAGGTTGACAGATAGTCTTAAACAGCAGAGTGTAACACTTTGACATGAAACAATAAAGCAGCAATATATACAGATCTCCTAAATGTCCTTTTCTGGGGAACAGACATGGTGTAACATGTATGTCTCAGTCTCTAACAGAATACCTGAGACTGGGTAATTTATAAGGAAGAGAAGTTTGTTGGCTCAGAATTTTGGAGGATGGGAAGTCCTAGATCAAGGCACCAGCAGCTGGGGAGAGCCTTTCTGCTTCACACCATGTGGGAGAAGGTGGAAGAGCAAGAGTGCAAAAGAGCAAACCCACTTCCCTAAGCCTCTTTTATGATGGCATTAATCCACTCAGAAGAGCAGAGCCTCATGACCTTAACATTTCCCATTAGGTCCTACCTCCCAGTATTGTTGCACTGGGGCTTAAGTTTCCAGCACATGGATTCTGGGCGACATGCCGAAACCAGAGCAATGTGTTTAGGTAGATGAGAGAAAAAGAGGAAACATCTGCTAGGATAGCACAAATGTTGCAGCAATTTGGGCAAGTGCTCAGAAGGCCTGAAAATCAATCAACGGAAATGGGTTTCGGGGCAGTGGATACAAGATACTGTGAAGGAAAAGTAGGCTGTGTCATAGGAAGTTTTACATCAATAAATCTGAGTAACTTGCAAAATGATGATGCCCCTAACCAAGTGGAAAGGAAGACACTGAATGTTTTTGAAAGAAGAAAGTAATGAGTATGGTCAGGTTGGATTGGAGTGCCTTGAATATTCCCAGGGGAACAACTCATAGACTCTTAAAGATAAAAATGAAGGTTTGGATGGGAAAATTGACTTGGAGATACAGGAGTGTCTACAAGCTGATATTCAATATGTTGCTCTGTGATGGAATAGAATGTATCTACACATTTGAAACGCTGCTTATGCATTTTAGGATCAGTAGAGTAGCAATGACAACTGAAATCATGAGAATAAAACAAGCATCCTCAACTAAAGAAAGAAGAGCAAAGAATGAGTTCAGGAGACTGAGGGAACAGTCAGAATAATGGTCGGAAAACTGGAAGAGTGAAATGTAATGAGAGCCAAAGGAGGATAGAGCTTCACAGAGACAGAGAGTGGCCAGAGGTGTGGAAGGGCTGTGGGAAAGGAGGAAGAATCCACAGTGTCAGATTCTGCCAAGATTTGAGGTAAGTATGAGTTAAGAATAGATTGATTTATAAAGCACCACTGGTGTCCTCCAGAAGCGCTGCTATAATACAGTATCAGAAACGAGACCCGGATGCCAAGGGTTAAAAGTGAAGAGTGAAACAGGAAGAGAGATACGCATTTTCTTTAGCATAAACCATGTCAATCACATGTAGATTTGAGAATGGGAGCTCAGAGATCCAATGCTATGGTCTGAATGTTTGTGTGCCCCCAAAATGTCTAATCACCAATGCAATAGTATTAAGAGGTGGAGCCTTATGAGGTGATAAGGTCATGAGGGTGGAGCCCTCATGAATGGGATTAGTGCCTTAAGAAAGAGGCTTGAGGGAGTGTGTTCACCTCTTGAACCATGTGAAGACACAGCAATAAGGTGCTGTCTATGAGGAATGGGCTGTCACCAGACACCAAATCTGCTGCCACCTTGGTCTTAGACTCCCCAGGCTCTAGAATTGCAAGAAAAATTTTTGTGAGACAAGGTCTCACACTGTCAGAAAGGCTGGAGTGCAGTGACACCATCATGGCTCACTGCAGCCTCGACTTCCTGTGTTCAAACAATCCTCCCACCTCAGCCTTCTGCTTAGCTGGAGCCACAGGGGTGGGCCACCATGCCTGGCTAACTTTTGTATTTTTGTAGAGATGGGTTTTGCATGTTGCCCAGGCTGGTCTCAAACTGCTGGACTCAAGTGATCCTCCTGCCTTGGCCTCCCAAAGTGCAAGAAATACCACTGGTGTCCTCCAGAAGAGTTGCTATAATATGGTATCAGAAATGGGACCCAGATGCCAAGGGTCCGAAGGGTTAAAAGTGAAGAATGAGACAGGAAGAGAGATATGCATATCCCTTAGCATGAACCATGTCAATCAAGTGTAGATTTGGAATGGGATCTCAGAGACCCAATGCTATGGTCTGAATGTTTGTGTGCCCCCAAAATTCATATGTTGAAACCTAATCCCCAATGCAATAGTATTAAGAGGTGATGAGGTCATGAGGGTGGAGCCCTCATAAAGGGATTAATGCCCTTAGTGCCCTTAAAAAAGAGGCTTGAAGGAGTGTGTTCACTTCTTGAGCCATGTGAAGACACAGCAAGCAGGTGCTTTCTGTGAGGAATGGGCCCTCACCAGATACCAAATCTGCTGGCACCTTGATCTTAGACTACCCAGCCTTTAGAACTGCAATAATTTTTTTTTTTTGAGACAAGGTCTCACACTGTCAGAAAGGCTGCAGTGCAGTGATGCCATTATGGCTCACTGCAGCCTCAACTTCCTGAACTCAAGCAATCCTCCCACCTCAGCCTCCTGAATAGCTGGAACTATAGGCATGGGCCACCATGCCTGGCTAAGTTTTGTATTTTTGGTAGAGAATGGTTTTGCATGTTTCTCAGGCTGGTCTTGAACTCCTGGACTCAAGTGATCCTCCTATGTTGGCCTCCCAAAGTGCAAGAATTACAGGTGCAAACCACCACATCTGGCCAGGAAATAAACTTTTGCTATTTGCAAATGACCCTGTCTAAGGTATTTTGTTACAGCAGCCCAAAGGAACTAATGCACCACCTTATTTTAGAGTTGTAAAGAACGTCTCATACAACTGGCTGTCCAATTTGAGAGGAGATGTTTCCATTTGGGACCACAGGAGTGGTAATAATCTAAGCTGGTGATGCCAAGAGTCTAACTTGCGAGATTTAGACTCTGGAGGAGAACAGTTCAAAGCAAAAGCTGGAATTATAAACATTGAGCAAATGCTGTTTATTTGTTTACAAAGTACTTTCAGGGCTCCAACAAATAATTATAATTATCTCTATGAAACAAATCCAACAGCAGGACATGCAGTTAGAACAATTAGCAAATCACAATATGCATCCATGCTTGTCTGGTGCAATCAATTGTTTGCTTTATGTACTGCTGCTACCTTGATGAAAACTACTGGTGATGCCCTGAGTCATCTGAAAACCGACACTTGAAATCAACCCATGCAGCTTCACCGAAATTATTTAATTAAGGTTAACAAAGTGGCTTCACCCCATGTGCCAACTCTGAGAAGTTGGTTGTGGCTACAAAGCGTGCAGGGTCCAGAAAGATTCTGAGGCTTTTCAGGAAAAGGTGCCTTCAATGAGCAACTTTTGTATTAAGCATTGTAAGGGAGATGTGGAAGCATTGATGTTTCCCATCTTCTATCTTCCATTAAATAATTATCTCTTTGAATAGAAGATTCACTAAAGCCATAACACTTTGCATTTTTCTCTTCATCGTCTTAACACATTACATTAAGCCAAAATCTTATATTAAATGCAAAACACTCTAATGATCAGGAATAGCAAATGAATAGGAAAGAGTCTAGACATGAAATTAGGAGTATATAGGGAGTAACATGTGGGTGGATTAGAAAGAGCTGCCGGAGAGAGAAAGAGGAACCAACACAGAGGAGCAGAGACGGACAGAAATAGAGAGGGAACATGAAGATGGGTCTCCATTTCCTTCCCACTCTTTTCTTTCCCACCAAGTCTTTTTTCCCACTCTTTTGTTCTCATGCTGGATCTAGCAGTCTGGGGTTCACCAGCCAAGTATCAATCTAGCTTCTAGTGATTCACTGATTCCTAAGAGCTTCCTAAGTCTCAGATGACACTGAAGTCACAGGACAGCTGCTTTAAGAATTCCTCTAATCAGCTGGGCGTGGTGGCTCACGCCTGTAATTCCAGCACTTTGGGAGGCTGAGGTGGGTGGATCACCTGAGGTCAGGAGTTTGAGACCAGCCTGACCAATATGGTGAAACCCTGTCTCTACAAAAAATACAAAAAGCAGCCGGGCATGGTAGCATGCACCTACAGTTGCACCTATAGTTCCAGTTCTCAGGAAGCTGAGACAGGAGAATCACTTGAACCTGGGAGGTGGAGATTGCTGTGAGCTGAGATCACGCCATTGCACTCCAGCCTGGGTTACAGAGCAAGACTCCCTCACAAAAAAAAAAAAAAAAAAAAAAAGGGCATGGTAGCATGCACCTACAGTTGCACCTATAGTTCCAGTTCTCAGGAAGCTGAGACAGGAGAATCACTTGAACCTGGGAGGTGGAGATTGCTGTGAGCTGAGATCACGCCATTGCACTCCAGCCTGGGTTACAGAGCAAAAATTCCATCCCAAAAAAAAAAAAAAAGAATTCCTCTAGTCAGTGACTAAAATCTGCTTGAATCTAAAACTTGCACCTTTCCTAGATACTAGAGGAGCCAGCAATCTAACCACCTTTGTGATTCCTTAGGCTCACCTGGGCTTTTTATTCAAAGCCAGTATAGAATCTCTATTTAAATTTTAGTCTCAGTCCTTGAAAATATCTGTGCTCCACATATCCAAATAAAGGTACTATGAAATATTTATTTAACCTTCAGTGCTAGAACTTTGCAGCAAATTGGCTAGTTCTGACCACACTAAAAGCTTGTAGTCGTCATCGGTTGCCTTTTTAGTTTAATTCAGTGTCACAAAAGCAATTCAGGCCAGCAATGCAACAAATTCAAAACCACTGCTTGTCTTGATATCTTAATGTAAATTATTTATACTCTCTGTTCTGGAGACAGTGAGAAGAAGAATAGAATGAATCAGCAATTTTCTTTGCAAAGCTGTGCAGAGGATACAAAGTATCTGCCTAGCAGGGGTGAGAAAGAAAGGTATATATTTGATACCATAGTATCTAATTTAAAATCACAAACTGGCCTACCCATTACTGGTTTTGTTTTTTGTTTCTTGTTTTTTCTTAATGACCAGACCACAGTCCAGTAATAGGTGCTCTAATCTGGCAGCAGTTTGTGTGAGGCAGTGTCACCCTGCTGCAAAAAACAAAATGATGTTCTGAGTGGCATCAGAACAAAATGTTCCCCATGAGTGGTGATGCTGCCTGCATTTTAGGTGTGGTTTTGCCACTTATGCAAATCTTCACCATTTCCAGGATATAGTCTCCTTTCATCCATGGGGCCAAATGAGGGTAAAATAATGCAATGCGGCCGGGCACAGTGGCTCATGCCTGTAATCCCAGCACTTTTGGAGCCTGAGGCAGGCGGATCACCTCAGGTCAGGAGTTCAAGACCAGGCTGGCCAACATGGTAAAACCACATCTGTACTAAAAAAAAAAAAATTAGCCAGGTATGGTGGTGTGCTCCTGTAATCCCAACTACTCATGAGGCTGAGGCAGGAGAATCACTTGAACATTGGAGGCCGAGGTTGCAATGAGCCAAGATCGTACCATTGCACTCCAGCCTGGGCAACAGAGTGAGATTCTGTCTCAAAAAAAAAAAGGGAAAAAAAAATGCAATGGGGCTACAAATGTCCTGCAGTCTTCAGGAGAAATGAAGCATTTATAAAATCCTTTCATTTATTTGCAAATGAAAATCTTATTCTGGGGCTGTAATAATAATAATAATAATAATAAAGTTTTCTGAGATCCCGAAGCTCAATTCGTTTAGGGTCCTCTCAGGGACTGAACAGTATACCCTGAGAAATGTCCTCTAGTTAAAGTCAGGGAAAGACAAAGAGTCCCCCTTAATAAGAGTCTGGGGACATATATCACCTCCAGGAAAGAGAGGACAGTGATAATAACCTCCAAAGAGGTGAGCTTTTCATGCTATTGAAACCAACTTGAACACAAAGCCACCAGGAAGACATGCATTGTCTGATGACATTTACTCATGAATTTTGTCCCTGACTCATTGAACAAACATCCTTCCTAAGCCCCTATATGACAGACACTTCTGTGAGTATACAAAGAAGCTAAGGGAGGTATGGCCCCCATCAGAATGAGCCCACGACCCAATGAACGGACTCTTACAGGGGATTATAAAACACTGTGGCAAGGGGTCATGGTACCCTCAAAGTGCCAGGGATGCTTTGTGCAGGGATGTTCAGCCAGCAGAGAGGCCAGAGGGCTCCCCGGTGTAAGGGATGCCTGAGACAGGCTTTTATTACAATGTGATTTATTATTTTCTTTTGAGTTCTCAAAATGATATGTTCACTATCAAAAACTTGGAAAATAAAGAGCAGCATAATAAAGGTTAAAAGTCACTTCTAGCCAGAAACAACACCTCATTTGGTGTAATCCTTTTATTTCCGCGTGTGTCTGTACATGTATTGTTCTCTACTCAGCAGCATTGGTCTTAAAGCCACAGAGACCAAGGGACAGAGCCTTTCATTCTAGCTGAAGCCAATGGAGTCCTGCACTGAGAGCTGGGAGATGGGGACATTTGGGACAATTGGCCATGTAGCTTTAGGTCAATCATTTATACATTTTGGCCTCTGTCCTCTTGTCTCTATTATTCAAGTGGGTGGATGGCCTGTCTAAGGTCCCTGCCAGCTCTCTGATTTTAAGATCTTTATCTAAAGAGATATTTAGGTTGATCCTAAAGATCAAGGTTGGCCTATGTAAAAGTCACATTGTCCAGGTAAAAAGGGATTTATAATAATTCAATATCCATACATGACATAGTTAAAACGCTCATGCATGATGCATAGATGAGGACTGGGACTAAGCTTTATTTAACAGTTTTTCTTAGACTGAGGAATTCTCTGTAAATAGCAACCTGGGGTGAGCGCTGCTTAATTATAGAAATGAATTACTTTGAGGTATGGATGAATTAACTTCCAATGCAGGGCTCCTCTGAACCGTATTCTGAACAAAAGCCCCTGTTACAGCATAATCTCTCCCTGCTTCTGCCTGACAGCCTCCACCCTGCTGCAGTGTTTTGCTGCATGCCATTAGCATTCAGTATCAGATCTCCTGCAAACTGAGTCTCACAGGCTGCAGTAGCCACTTTGAAATTTCAATTTGTTAAGAGGAATTGACTTTGGCTTGAAGAAGGTGACAGACCATAGGAGCTTTTAGCTAATTGCAGACATCACCCCATGTCTTGTTCTTAGCAGACAATAATTAGTGAAAACAAAGGTGAATGCTCGTGGGCATATTCCTGTTTGCCCTTTACTTCAAGCCCTGTGGCTATGAAGATGGATAAAAGCCTACAAATTCATAAGATATGGGATTGCACTTCTAGCCCAACATCTGGCCTTTTGCTTTGGGTTTCTGCAGGCTTAAGCTTTATGATCAATTACCACCACGCTTCTCCTTTATTTTCAGTACTTATAAAGCAGAATTGGTGTAAGAGCCTTTGATGTTATTAAGCCTGGGTCTAAACAGCATAAAACCAAGTAACTCCAGGTAATTTGATTAGTATAGATGAATAACCAAAACTGAACATTCAACTATAGGTGTCTATGGTTTATTCATCTGTCCCCATAATGCTGCAAAGAAGCTCTTTAAAAGGTTTACTAGTTCCAAATGCAGATGGTTTCTCTGTGCTTAGCTGAATCTGGAAACCCCAAAAGGGGACTCTAATCTCCAGCAAATATGCTATTCTTGACAATTAATTCCATCAAAGAATACTTTTTTTCCTTAAGTCCAGTGGGATTTACTGTCTTTTACAAACATTGCTGTTAAGGAGAATAGCCCTCTCTCAAAGTAAGCAGCTGCGGCTCTAATTTATTATGCTGGTATTAACCTGATCATCTCACTAACAATTTTTAAGAGGTACCCAGATGCTTTTTAGAGCCTATTGAATATGTATGATTTAAAGATTAATTATGTTAATCCAGGCCAATTGGTCAACTCCCCACATTTGATTAACAGTATGTGGGCCTAACAGGAGGTCCGTTATTAGATTATTTCTTTGTAAAGAAGAAGGGAAAGGAGAAGATGATGGATTTGTAGGGCTCTCTAGAGAAAACGTGCAGTGGCCTGAAAGCATTTACAGGCCATGAAGTTAGGAAGCTTTCTGTAAAAGCCCATCAAGTTCTCTTTTTACCCAGGCAGTCAAAAGCCTCTTTGTTCTGAGCATGGTAAATTGCAGTCCCTGATAAGATGAAGCAAATGTCTGTCCTGCTGGCCAGTTCAACATTAAACACAAGTCACCTTCTGTGCCTGATGCCTCTGGCCCAGAAATGAGTTTCTTTTTGGTGGAGCTTATATTTTTCTTTCATATTTCTGGCCATCCTAAGTGAAGGTAACGAAACACCTCCAGTGATGGGGTGCCATTCTCATGTTATCAATATCTCCGGGCAGAGTTAGCGTAATGGACTTGAACAAATCAATTACCTCCATTAATATGAAGCTCACTATTCCCAGCTTATTGTAAGTTCTCCTCCTGGAAACTTTGTCTGCAGGCAGAATTGAGTCCCCTCTCTGGTTGAGGCTTCATCAGTGGCCCTGACAGCATTCCATAAGGAAGATATCCAAGGACTTCCACAATGCCTAATGGCTTGCAGAAACAAATTTGTGTCCACCTTGCTGCTTTGGGTAGTGTCTGGAATGCTTGCTTTGGGAAGTCAGATGAAAGTTAGCTGAGTACCCAAACCCATAAAAGGGTGTTCATGATAGAACATGCACAGGAAACGAGGCATAGTGGCTCATGCCTGTAAACCCAGCACTTTGGGAGGCCAAGGCAAGAGGATAACTTGAGCCCAGGAGTTCGAAACCAGCCTGAGCAATATAGCGAGACTCCCATCTCTACAAAAAATCAACCAGGCATCATGGCGAATGCCCGTGGTCTGAGCTATTTGCGAGGCTGAGGCAGAGGACCACTTGAGGCAGGAGAATCACCTGAGCCTGGGAGATAAAAGCTGCAATGAGCTGTGATCACGCCCCTGGACTCCAGCATGGGCAACAGAGTAAGACCCTGTCTCAAAAAAATAAAATAATAAAATAGGCACAGGGGATAGCAGCAGAAATCCCTAGCGTTTTTTGGATAATGAAGAAACTCTGCATTGCCCAGAAGCCTTGAGCATAAAGAGATTGGGACATGGCCTAAGGGAACATGGCCGGAAGCCGGGTCTATGGGGCATGGCCAGAAGCTGGGCCTCTGACTCCATTGTCCGTACTCACTCCTCTGCACTGGGCTGCATCCTGCCCCTTGTGAAAGGGGCTGCTAACTCTTCTTTGCTAGGGGTTTTCCAATGGACTAGAGTTATCCGTATGGGATGGTGTAAGTGGCTAGGAGGAAGTGCCAGGTCTAGAGGACCTCACTTGACAGAAGTACTTTTTGTGGTTATCTTTTTCCTGAATGCTACTGCAGTATTTCCTTTTATTCAAATGGAGTGGACAGAATAATGACTTTGATCCCCATTCTATGAATAGGGAATCTGAAAGTCAGATATCACACACAAGAGTCAGTCTTGCATCCACTGATGCAGGGAAGGGGCTACCCCTGCTCCTTCCTAAAGGCTAGAAAGGAGAACCCTGCTCAAATGTCTGTAAGCTGAAGTGTGCTCTCTCACTCTCTGTTTCCTGGAGGTAGACATTTTCCATGAAGGAATCACACTGCAACAAAGCCCCTGACTTCTCCAGTCTGCCTGGCTAACTTGAGAAACATGTTGTGTTATGTCTGTTTCCAAGAACCTAACCCATGATGCTGAAATTATTTGTTCAAGAGCCTTCTCTTAATAAACAATAAGAGGTAAAACCACAAAACCAGTTATTAGTAAATATTTGCTAAATGGTATGTATGTATAATCTAGAAACTGCTCTTTTTCAAAAAGCACTCACTGCTAAAGAATTGGAATCAAAATGTGATTCTTTTACAACCTTGTGTCTGACAGCTTTGGCTTTTTTTGCATGGGTTATGAAAGCTCTCTTATCTGAAACGTTTAACCTATTTTAATGACTGGTTTGACTGTACTTGGTGCTGAGGCTTTTCATCATAGGAAGCATTTTTATAGATCATATGATAAACAGGGAAGCAGGTGGGAATCACTAAAACCATCAGTCATTTTCTCAAAGAAAAAATTTAATGTGGACACTTATGAAAAATAATGCCATGGTGCTGAGCACCACTGGGCTGTCAGGCAGATGAAATTAAAAATTACAGGAGATTGTGATGTTATTGAAACACCACTTCTGGCCACCTTCAATAATAGAATCTTAATTAGGGTAAATAGAAAGTGACACTTGAGGAGAGGGCACCATCTGTGAGGAAAGAGTGATAAGTGAGGAAGGAATAGAAAGAACAATAGGGAATTGTAAGGATTCCTTGAATGAGTCAGCTGTTTGCCTCAACAGTCTTCTCCATGCTGCTGCAGTAGAATCCGGTCTCTCCAATGCCCCTGGTTTTCAGTATAGATGCACTGTTGGGTATTGTGTATGTGTGTGCTTGCACATGTGTGCACCTGTTCAGAGATACCGGGGGAATCATAATAACAAATCAGTGAGCTTTCACATATTAAAAGTTCAATCCCCAGAAATGACTCATTTCTTTCAAAAGAAACTTCTCTTCATGACTGATAGGTAGTCAATTCCTGTTGGCTAATGCCTGCACTCCCCTGAGGTCCAAGAAGATAAAGAGGTTCTGTCTGGGGAAGGACACGACAATAGCCCTTTCATGGTAACACGCGGAGGGAAGACAGAAATACAATTTGGGCATGGTGAAATGTGGAAAGTGGAAGAACTGCAAATCGTAGAGCATCAAATTAGTCAGAACAGGCCGGGCACAGTGGCTCACACCTGGAATCCCAGCACTTTGGGGTCAGGAGTTTGAGACCAGCCTGGCCAACATGACAAAATCCCATCTCTACTAAAAGTTCAAAAAAAAAAGAAAATTGGTTGGGCATGGTGGCAGGTGCCTGTAATCCCAGCTACTCAGGAGGCTGAGGCAGGAGAATCACTTGAACCCAGGAGGCGGAGGTTGCAGTGAGCTGAGATTGCACCATTGCACTCCAGCCTGGGCAATAAGAGCAAAACAAACAAACAAACAAAACTAGTCTGAAGACTGTGTTAGTCCACACTCTGCTGTTAGCTGACTATAAAACCCAGAGCAAAACATTTCATGTTTGTGAGCCTCAGTTTCCTCATCTAACAAATAAAGGTTTAGATATCACAATCTTTTATATCCCTTCTAGGTACATAATCTTAGAGCTATAATGCATGTCCTCTCATGAATTTTGAGCTGCAATTTTCTAACACAATTTCTTCTGACTTATGGTCAGCTGTATTATTCATTCATCATTTGTTCCTTCACCAAACACATATTTATTGAACACCTATCCTATGCCACACTCTGTCATATCTCCACATTATCATCTCCCTGAAAGCAGTTTGCCTTCGTATCTTTTACTGTCTAATCTACTGTCATTGGATGTTCAATAACTATTTGTGGGATTGAGCTGAATGGTCTTTCCATCAAAACCAAAGCTTAGATAGGCTATTTGAGTGCCTTCATACCTTGTTGTATTGGAAATAGCACAGGTCTTTAGAGCCAGACAGGCCAGAGTTCCAGTCTCAACTCTGTCACTGACCAGCTGTGAGACCTTGGCAAGTTACCCAACTACAAAGTGCCTTATTGTTTTCTCCATTGTAAAATGGGAACAATAGTGCCTGTCTCATAGGGTGGCTGTTGGGATTCAATAAGAACATCCATGTAGCATGGTCCTCAAAGTGGCTGAAACACAGCAGGCTCTTAGTCAGTGGTGGTGATTATTTTTCCCTAAATCCATCCAGGTTTCTGGAGTTCCACTTTATCATCACTGCATTTACCTTGCATCTTTCCTCTGAACGTATGCTGCTCTGGTGCTGTAAAGGGTTAGCCTGACTCTTAGAAGCTAACTTAATGAGAAAATCGACCTGCAAAGTTTCACTGGTAACGTAAAAATGCATCACAGTGTAATGGAAAGGCACTAGCCTGGGAGTCAAATGACTGGACTGAATCCCAGATGGGCCACCCTTAACAAGTTATTAGCAAGTTACCTAAACCTCTCTGAAACTCAGTTTTATTGCCTGAAAATAGTGGGTTAAAAACCATCTTCCAGTATTCATATTCACTTTTCATTCAACAAATGTTTATTATGAGTCTTCTCTGAGTGGCAGGCATTTGGGGGGCAGACAAGAAGAGGGTGATCACTGTCAGTTCCTGTTGGCTAATGCATGCACTTCCCTGAGGTCCAAGAAGATAAAGAGGTGGAGCTTATATTTTCTGGGAGCTGGTATTTTTGACCTCGTTGCCTAGGGATATTGCAGGGACCAAATCAAATCAGATGTTACATGGTCAATGCCTGGCATGTACTCTGTGTCTGATAGATGCCACAAATGCATTCTGCTGAATGGAGCAGGTCTTTCAGATCAGTCCATCTCCCATTCTCCCCTGACCCCTTGATATCAGAAGATGAACTTAACTTGCCTCCTATCATGCCTACAGAGGGAATAAACAGCATAGGGTAAGGACTCCCTCAGTTTTCTGTCTATTATCATTAGCTTCTTCAGTTTCAAGCCACTTACTTTATCTCATAGGTCACATGATAGGGGAAAGTGCATAATTCACAAGATAGAGAAATTTTATAGAAACTCAGGAAAGTCAAGTGACTTAATTTAGTAAGGTCAAGAATTGCGTCAAATCTAGGCTCCAGGAAAAACAGAAGCTGCAGAGATAGGCTCTGAACCTTCCTTCCCAGGCTAGGACAGTGGACAGGTACCTTTCTGTCAAAGAGAAGCACCTGAGATCCTCCAGATGTGGCTTAACACTGTCCTGTTTGGTCAGTGGGGATGGGAGGTCAGGAGTTTACAGTGCTGAATTTTTAAAACATACTCATCATACTAATTGGTTTCGTGTATGTACGTTCACAACTTCCAATTTCCTTAACGATAATCAAATCCTGATCCTCCAAGATTGCAAATGCTGAACTTCATGTGGAGTGGGGATGGATGTGGACCTCAGAGCCCCTCTCTCTGTCACCTGAGACTTGTTTACTCTTGAGGCTTTCTCACTAATTTTCAATCTTGGAAGACTTCTGCAAACCCCATACATTCCACCTAAACATAATATACTTTCCAGAGAATCAATAAATATTTAGCTTTCTAATCAATTAAATTTGGAAGACAAAATAGAGGATTTTTTTTAACCTTTTCAACTTTTTTTTTAGGCTCGGGGGGTACATGTGCAGGTTTTTTACATGGGTAAATTGTATGTTGCTGGGGTTTGGTGTACAAATGATTTCATCACCCAAGTAGTGAGCAGGGTACCCAATAGGTAGTTTTTTAACCCTCGCTCTCCTACCACTGTACTTAAGAGTGGAAGCCCAGTGGAGGCCCCAGTGTCTGTAGTTCTCCTCTTGGTATCCATGAGTACTCAATGTTTAGCTCCACTTATAAGCAAGAACATGTGGTGTTTGGTTTTTTATGCCTGTGTCAGTTCGCTTAGAATTATGACTCCAGCTCCATCCATGTTGCTGCAAATGGCATGATTTTGTTCTTTTGTATGGCTATATAATATTCCATGGTGTATATGTGCTACATTTCTTTAACTGGTCTGCCATAAATGCTTACCTGGGTTGATTCCATGTCTGTGCTATTGTGATAGACTGGGCCTGGGATAAACATACGAGTGCAAGTGTTGTTTTTTGTTGTTGTTTTTTGCTTTTTGCTTTTGTAGAACAATTTATTTTCCTTTCCAATAATGGGATTGTTGAGTCAAGTGATAGTTCTGTTTTAAGTCCTTTGAGGTATCTCCAAACTGCTTTCCACAGTGACTGAACTATATTATATTCCCATCAGCAGTGTGTAAGCATTCCCTTTTCTCCACAGCCGCACCAACATCTGTTATATTTTGACATTTTAGTAACAGCCATTTCAATTGGTACGAGATGGTATCTCATTGTGGGTTTGATTTGCCTTTCTCTGATGATTGGTAATATTGAGCTTTTTAAAAATATGTTTCTTGACTGTTTATATGTCTATCATTAAAAAGTGTCTGTTTGTGTTCTTGGCCTGTTTTTTAATGGTATTCTTTGTTTTTACCTTGTTGATTTGTTTAAGTTCCTTGTAGGTTCTGGACATTAGACCTTTGCCGGATAGTTTGCAAATAGTTTTTTCCATTCTGTAGGTTGTCTGTTTACTCCGTTGATAGCTTCTTTTGCTGTGCAGAAGCTTTTTAGCTTAATTAGGTCCTAGTTATTCATTTTTGTTCTTGTTGCAATGGTAAAGTAGAGCATCCTTATATAAGTCCAAAAATCTCTGACAATTCTGGCTTTTATTGGCTTTAGAGAAGACTGTAAATTATAACCTCAGTGTTCAGATTCGGCTGACCACATTCATCAGCCTCATTTGACACAAAATCCTATATCTCAAGAGACAGGACAACATTTCACTTGCTCTCTCAACATCAATCTTTCCTCTTTGAGTGTTTCGGGCCTAAAATAAGAATTCATTTAAATTCCAGCCCATTTAAATTCTAAAGAAACAGGATTTGAAAATTATTCATAATTTATTTATATCATACAGTAAAAAATTTGTACCTATTATGAATCTAAAACTAAAAGTTCTAAGTGGTAAATAAGTATTTATGTTCAAACTTTTTTTTCTGAGGAAGAAACTAGTCAATATACTATAGCTTTTTATATAGAATCTCATTTCTCTCAGGGAATCATTTTATTTAAAATGTTTTTCTAAAATAGCATATCAGTGCACTTTATGCTTCATTAAAACATTTAGCCGGGTGCGGTGGCTCAAGCCTGTAATCCCAGCACTTTGGGAGGCCGAGGTGGGTGGATCACGAGGTCAAGAGATCAAGACCATCCTGGTCAACATGGTGAAACCCTGTCTCTACTAAAAATACAAAAAATTAGGTTGGCATGGTGGCACGTGCCTGTAATCCCAGCTACTCAGGCGGCTGAGGCAGGAGAATTGCCTGAACCCAGGAGGCGGAGGTTGCGGTGAGCCGAGATTGGGCCATTGCACTCCAGCCTGGGTAACAAGAGCAAAACTCTGTCTCAAAAAAAAAAAAAAAGCAAAAAAACAAACAAACAAACAAAAAAAAACATTTAAACTTCCAATCTTATAATACCATTATTATTCAAACACATCTTAGATTTACTCCTTATCTGCTCTTTTCTTCTTCTTCAATCATGCAATTCTGGCTGGGCACAGTGCTTCTTGGCTGGTAATCCCAGCACTTTGAGAAGCCACAGCAAGAGGATCACTTAGGAATTCAAGACCAGCCTCTGCAACAAAACAAGACCCCTCTTTACAGAAAATACAAAAATTAGCCAGGCATGGTGTCACACACCTGTAGTCCCATCTACTCTGGAGGCTGAGGCAAGAATAATGCTTGGGCCCAGGAGTTTCAGGCTTTGGTGAACTATGATTGTGCCACTGCCCTCCAGCATGGGCAAAAGAGCAAGAACCTATCTCAAAAAATAAACAACAACAACAACAGCAATCCACCGTCATGCAATTCCAATGGGTTACTACAGAGTTTGTAGTTTTTTCTCCAATTTTATCTTCGGATCATCTTCTCATGGGTGCACCAAAGCAAAAAGTCTTTTTTTCCCCATCCAATTTCACAAATCATTTGTATTTGATTAAAAATACCTTTTAAGGCTGCGCACAGTGGCTCACACCTGTAGTCCCAGTGCTTTGGGAGACCAAGGTGGGAGGATCACTTGAGCCCAAGAGTTAGAGGCTGCAGTGAGCTCTGATCGAACCATTGTACCCCAGCCTGGATGACAGAGCAAGACTCTGTCTCTAAAAAATCATAACATAATATGAATAGACAAATAAACTAAAAATATCTTGTAAGCCCACTTTATCCCCTAGATTCAATAGAAATCTTTGTCTCTTCCAGTTCAGTCTGGACATCAAGTTCCTGATAACTTCTGATCCTGAAAATGATGACTTTGTTCTTTTTTGTGAGTTCCACCACTCATTACCTGCCAGAGAGTTCTCAAATAAGAAAGTCAACTATTGTATAAAATGGAAAACACTAGGTCTGGAATGAAAGGACCCAGCTTCCAATCTGCCAACTGTCATTTGCAAGCTGATAGAAGTTTCACAAATTACACAGCCTCTCTGAGCCAGAACTCCTTTATCTGTAAAGGAAGGGTAAATATTCATCCTTAAAGTTTTTCGACAACTGGAAAAAATTCCTACATGAGGTGCAAAAGTATCCACTGTAGTTCTGGGAACACAGCAAAGGGTCAGAAAGTTGAATGACATTGAACGTAAGCACAATTGCATTTAGGGCTCACGTGTCTCATGTCTAGACGGCAGCAATAACTTTCTAACAGATAGGACCTCTTTTCCTTTTCAATTGCTTCTGCACTATGGTACCAGACTAATCAGCTAAAAGCATCATTGTCATCATGCCACCCTTGGCTTAAGGACACATGTAAGAAAAGCGTAAGAATCCTCACTTTGCCATTCAGGGTCCTCTGAGACCTTGAGACAGCACAGAATTTCACCTGCACACTGGCCCATCTTCTCACCACCCCTGGCTTTCCCCACCCTGATCCTTCTCATCTTCTTGCCCTTTACCCTTATTTGTTGTTGAAAATCCTTTCCTCCCCAAGCCTTCCTCATTCTCCTATCTTGTTCATAAGCCTTTGCAGCTAATTTTATCCAAATGTTGCCACTATAATCTCTTAACCTCCAAGAACCCCACATGCACACATGACACATATCTAATCTGTAGTGTATGTTGATACGCGTGCTACATATATTTGGTAGTGTATACTTTGTACACACACATTAATCAATAAATTCAATTTATTAATAAAAATATAGGCCAGGCGTGGTGGCTCATGCCTGTAATTTCAGCACTTTGGGAGGCCAAGGCGGGCAGATCAAGAGGTCAGGAATTCAAGACCAGTCTGGCCAACATGGTAAAACCCATCTCAACTAAAAGTACAAAAAATTAGGTGGGCGCAGTGGTGGGCATCTGTAATCCCAGCTATGCGGGAGGATGAGGCGGGAGAATTGCATGAACGGGGGAGGCAGAGGTTGCAGTGCACTGAGATGGCACCATTGCACTCCAGCCTGGGCAACAGTGCAAGACTTTGTCTCAAAAAGTAAAACTAATTAATTAATTAATTAATTAACATACATAATGTGGCATGTATAACTCTTAGTTCATTTGTTGGGGGTGAAAACTGTATCACCCCCAACAAGCTATGAGCTATCTGAAGGCCAGTGTCTAGCACAGGCTAATTAAATACACTTCTATAAGCCCTCTATCACCTACTATGCTTTTCTTTTTAGACAGAGTCCCATTCTATCACCCAGGCTGGAATGCAGTGGCACAATCATGGTACACTGCAACCTCAATTTCCTGGGCTCAAGCAATTATCCCACCTCAGCCTCTCAAGTAGCTGGGATCACAAGCATGCAGCATCACACTCAGTTAATTTTTTTCCTTTTTTGTATTTCCCAGGCTGGTCTTGAACTCCTGGCTTCAAGGAATCCTCCTGCCTCAGCCTCCCAAAGTATTCTGATTATAGCCGTGCACCACCACACCCAGCCTACTATGCTTTTTGAGAACGGAATCTCTTTCTTTATTCAACAATCACAATATCTTTTTGACTTCCCTCACATATACTCCCTGTCCTCCAAAAGTTCATAGCCTGAGAAAAACAGGTAATTATCATAAATGGATGTGTACTAGTACCAAATACCTAATAGTAGAGATCACAATCCTTCTACTGGTAACTCTCATTTACTGAGTGAAAGCTACATGCCAAACACTGCAGCGCCTGTAACAGAAACTTGAGTGTAGGCTGTTTCATTTCATCCTCTCAAAAAAAAAAAAAAAAAAAAAACACCCACTGCTCTGCTGGACTGGGTGTGATCCTCATTTTATGAAAGCGCAGAGCAGTAAAGGGAACTGTCCAAGGTTGTGGGGCTGGTTAGAAGCTGAATTGGGACCTGACACCATGCCTATCTGCACCTAGAAGGTTATCACCACCATGCAGAATGTTACATTCATACCCAGGCACACTTTTCTCTTTCCTCAAGGGGTGTATGTGCTGCCTTTCTGCCGTCTGAATGCATCTTCCCCTTCCTGGGTGGCTCTTCCTCGTGCTTTCCTAAGGCATTTCTTCCCCTGACAGCAGGCGCCTACTATCTCCTTTCCAGATCTGTCCCAGGCCAGCCTTCTGCACTTACTGCAAGCTGGTTCCCAGCCAGCACTGCCTCTCCTCTCTGCCGATGCTCCTGACGCAGACAACTGCAGTGACTACGCCCTTCCTCAGCCCCCACACTCCTCAAAAAGTGCTTTTCTGGGTTTCCACAACTGCCTCCCTTCCTCTCCAAAAAGATTCTCCATCCGAGGAGTATTTGAAACCACTGCTGCCTGTCCTAACATGCCAGGGCTGAGACTGCTGCTGGAGCTTCCCGGGGCTGCTGCAGTAACCCCACCCTGCTCCTCGGGAGAAGATTCTGGGCGAGTGACCACTTCCAGCCTCTTTATGGCGCTGGTCTGAGGTCAGAAAGAGGACTGGTATGCATTGAATTCTTCTTGGGTGTCTAGCAATTGCTAGCACATGTGTGCATGTTGTCTCACTTAAGTCTTCACAATAATTCAGCCAGAGGAGTATTATTACCCTTGTTTTTGAATGAGGTAACTGGGCTCAGAGGAATTAGGGGAATGGCTAAACTCACACAGCAGGGCAAGGGGTCAGAAGCCCAGTGCACCTGCCCTCCCTGTCTCATAGCGTCCTTTTATTGGGGCACACTGTGGTTATACACGGATCCCAACTGGCAAAACTATGCAGTAGGTGAAGTGAAAGGTGAACTCAGCATCCTTCACCTCTCCCTTGCGTGAGTTCCTCTGGCCTCTCTTCTCTCAGATCACCCCATGCTGGGCACTGTGCAAGCGTTAAATGGGCATTATCTCATTTAATTCCCCAAACAGTGCTGTCAGTGTGTGTGTTATCATTCACTGCATTTTACACATGAGTTAACTGAGGCATCCAGGGGCTTCAAGCTTGCCCAAGCCACACAGTGAAGACATGCAGAGCTACACTCTCATTCTCGGTGACTGCATAAAAAAAAAAATCAGCATTCCCCTCCCAGGAACGCAGTGACAAGGGTCCCCTGAGGTGATCTCTCATCTTCCAGCTTCTCAGCAACACAAGGGAATTGAAACCAACATAGCCAAGTCAGGAATGCTTTGTGTCCTTCCCTTTTTCTCTCATAAACTCAACTTTTTTCTTTCTCCTCCTCAACTTTGAAGCCCTCCTTACTAAAGTCAGGGCAAGGTGTGCTGCAGAAAGTCTCCATTAGTGCTCACTAACTGGAGAGGAAACAGCGACGTATTTATTTTTGTTTGCAGAGGAAAAAATGCAGTAAAGGCTCTGCTTGCATTGTGAATGTCCAGCCTGGGGGAGCACCTGGCCCATGGTAAATGCTCAAATATACTGTATGAATGAATGAAGACATGAATGAATGAATGAGTGGATGAATGCATGAATAAATGATACAAAAAGGGAATAGGATCCGGTTCCTGAGAAGTACATGAATAAAAAATAATAATTAAAAAGGGAATAGGAAAAATATCAGTATTCTCTTAGCAAACAAATCAGACTTAGATGGTAATTTCAGAGGATGGCAGGAGGGTTCATTTGCATACATTATTTACCTCCATCTGGAATATCCTCCCTTGAGCTTGCCTGAAGAAAGGCCTTCCATTTTCTTTGGGAAACATCTCAAATGCTAACTTTAAAAAAATCTTCTTCTGTTGGACATCATTTCTCCCCTCCTCGGCGTCTTATAGGACTTTAATTTCTCCTGGCATTTACTCTCTTCTACCTCAAAGTCTATTTATTCATTTGGAGACAGGATTCCATAGTAGTTAAGTAGATTCCAGTCTGGTGCCAGGTTCCCTGCATTTGCATCCCAATTTGGCACTTGCTAGCTGTGTGACCTTGAGCAAATTACTTAACCTCTCCGTGCTTCATTTACCTCACCTGCAAGATGGGAATGATACTAATCCTTTTTATATGTGGTTATTATGAGGATTTAATGAGTTAATATACTAATATACGAGTTAATTTCATCATTAAAACAGGTCTAGCCGCACAGTCAGCACTACATAAATGTTGGCCATTATTGTGGCTCTGTCTGGCTAGAAGGCAGTAACAGCATCTTACTTAATGTTCCCTTTAGTTCTGACCACAGGGCTCTGGACAGAGGTGTATTCACCATCCTCACTGTATTCGGGCTTTAAAAAAACACATGTCCTTAATCAGAGTGCCTGGAACCATAGCCACTTTGGGTCTGTGACTTCTCAGCCCCTCTTCCAGGAGCTAAGCTCTCTGCTCCTCTCAGAGGGCGCAGCAGGCAGCTCCTCTACCAGAAGGAATGAATGCCCTCAAGCCCAGACCCTGCAAAACCTCACTTCCATGCCACCACCTGTGCCCTCCCTAATCCCCTTCTGCACCGAAGTTTCTGCTGTTTCCCAATATGCCAGCCCCTCTTTCTACTTTTCACCCTGAATATGTATGCGCTTCCCTCTGTCTTGTTGAACCTCTTTAAGGTTTAATACTTGCTTTTCCCACCTACCCTATGTCCACAAAAGCATATATGCTCAGACTATGAGTGTAACACCAACTGCAGTCCTGCTTCACTCCTTGCTTCTTGTAAAGATTCCAGATCAGTAAATGTAGAGCTGCTTCTATCAAATTCCACTGTATAAATAGACCTCCCTTCCTTAACTACCGAGAGATAGAAAGACAGTTTCCAGGCTTTTGTGTCTTTTACAATAGAAGTACCCCAGAAAGAACAACTTCTTAAGTTCCCACTGCCCTGCTGTGAATAGGTTTACCAGATGTTCTGAACACAGGCAGCAGGTAGGATGAGCTCAGGGCACCCCAAGAAAAAGAGCCCTCTGAGGATAAAGAAGACTGCCCAAGCGTCTCTTAGGACGCAGGTTGTGTAAAAATGCCAGGATCTCACTATCCCTTTTATAGACAATTTCACTCGAACGCAGTGGTCACTAGCTCAGGGAATACAGTCCTTGGCAGAGAATCCCAGAAAGTTTAAAGTGAGCTTGAATATGCAGGTAGAAAGCTGAAAGGCATTTCCCCCTGGAAATAAGATTGAGTTTTCAGCAGTCACAGTTCTAAGAATTCTAAGAAGAAATGTAACCTAAAAATACCATCTTTTGCCCTGTACACGTTACAGCCCCGGAGGCTGGGACTCTCCTGAGATCTGAGGGTACCGTACTGAAAACCAGCCCTTTTTTCCATGGTGCCAGAGCCTCCCTAGGCACAGCTGAAGATGGAGTTTGGCTGAAGGGAATTCAGCACTGCGACTTTAACAGGGTGTGCCAGGCCACTGCTGCAGTCTCTACTGCAGTGAGCTCTGTGCAACAGCAGCCCCAGGCTGGGTGGAGACTGTCCCAGAGCCTGGGCTGAACCCACTGCCCTGAGGTGCCACCCCAGCAGAGGTCAACCAGCAGTGCCACCCATGAGCTACTTGGCTTCAGGGATGATGCCATGAGCCTGGTATCTACAGATTAACACACAAAACAGAAACAGCACAAGCTGCTTTTTTTAAACAAGGCTCCCCACAGATGTTCAATAATTCATTAGAGACAAAGCACTTAATGGGAAACAAGTAATTTCTAAAGCTTGAATCAGAGATGCTTTCAGATACACACAACATTGGGCTTTTCCAGAATTTTCAAGCTCAATCCCTGAATGCAGATGGGTTGCTTTTTTTTTCTTTTCTTTTTTTACTTTTTGCATTTTTCACACTTTGGGAAAATTTTTCTGCTCTAACTGTGCGGTTTTGTGAGGGTTTATTTAACCTTGTTATAGCGAAAACTTCACTCATTTAAGGACTGTGACTCATCAAGAACATGAGACCATATAAGCCTGTTAGAAGCAGGTTTTCGTTCATGGTCATGTCCACGTCAGTGACACTCCTAGCACAATTTGTCTGCAGTTGGAGCATTTGCCTGCATCCTCCCTTGATTAGACTTCCTCAAGTTCTTTAAATAAGATTCCCCCCTTTTTCAAGAGCCTGCAGTTACATAAAGATATATAGAACACAACACCAATTAAGTGCCTTCCTCTCCTCTTAAACTTCCCACCTTCCAGATCTTACTAACAAAGATGACAAAGCCAATTAGATGGTTTAAAATAGCAGGTCTCTGTGATAGTCCTGTAGAGGCAGCTTTATATTACTTTACTGCATCTTATACTCCAAGTGAAAGGTCCAAAAATGGAAACAAAGACATTAATATGTTCCTGCTCCTGTTGGATGGTAATCTGGCTTTTTGAACTAAATCATCATAGAAGAGCTCAATGTTCCAGCCCATTGTGGGATGCTCAATATATATTTCCCTCCCACTTATTTATTTACGGGGGAAGCAAAGCAAAAAAAAAAAAAATTCATAGGCTTGCACATATGCACAACATTTGCACAGACGTATCAATGCCTTTTTATCCAACTTAAATTTTCTCTCTTTGGAGGCTCCTGCCACCTAATGGTCAAATTGCATCACTGCAAAGCACCAAGCTCAGGCCTTGCACAGCCTAGTAGACTTCTTCCCCAGACCAAAACTGCTCAAAGACATAAGAATATCTTTCTACACCAAGTTCATATGCCCAAGTGGTAGAAGAGTAAGCTTGAGTGTGATCTTCCAAGTCTGTTGAGGAGAGATTATTGACTCCTGCTGTCATCAGGAGAACTAGATTTGGGTTTTGTCTTTGCCATTGGTCTGACGTTGAGAAGCTTAACCATCCTGGGTTCACACACATAATGTAGAGAATGAGCAAGTCAACATAATGTCTTATTTCCTTCCAAACTGGGTTGAAAAGAAAATATTTGTGGAGTCAGGCAGGTTGCTGTATATTACTTTACTGCATATGACACCTTGAGAGAACTATGCAAGGAAGAAAACATATATTAATACCTTTCTTGATGAGTACAATAATATCTTAGCCACACAAGTTGAAAGCTTACTAAGATAGTGGTCTATTTGAACTTGGAGTCAGTTTAGATCATCATAATACAGCTGATTACACACAACTTCATTGGATCAATATAACCATTACTATAACATTATTAAATTGTGGGAATAAAATTGACAACTACCAAAACTAAAAATCTTCCAGTGCATTGTGTATTGTCTTTGGAGCTAAGGTCATCTGTTTGTGTTTTTTTTATAGTGTCTTCTGAATCAGGAATGTGGCATGACCTTCCTTTCTACCCTGTTCCCCTAAAATTGTCATGGATTTATAGCATGGTTGTAGGAGAGCCCTTCCTAATCCATCACAACCTTCAGATAACCTGATTCATGCCCCACAACAGTGTCATTGTGTCTGGTGGCAAATAAAATAGGGCGGGTGGGTAGGAAAGGGGCTGACATCTAAGAGGCTTCTGGGTACTGGACACTGTGAGTGTCTTCAGGTATGCCTTATCCTGTTGCCTCCCAATACCCTAATAAGAAAGCATTTGTCCTTGTTTTCACAGAGGAGGAAATGGAGACACAGCCATTAGGTGACCAAATCTGTTACTATGGTGAATAAGGTTAAGAGCTGGGATTTGAGCTACAGATAGGGTAGAATGTTCCTATGGGATTTTACTTACTGTCTTATTTATTTATTTTGAGATGGGGTTTCACTCTTGTTGCCCGAGTTGGAGTGCAATAGCACGATCTCAGCTCACTGCAACCTCTGCCTCCCGGGTTCAAGCGATTCTCCTGCCTCAGCCTCCCAGGTAGCTGGGATGACAGGCATGTGCCACCATGCCTGGCTAATTTTGCATTTTTAGTAGAGACGGGGTCTCACCATGTTGGCCAGGCTGGTCTTGAACTCCTGAACTCAAGTGAGCCACGTTCCTTGGCCTCCCAAAGTGCTGGGATTACAGGTGTGAACCACTTTGCCCAGCATCCTTGCAGGATTTTTAACTGTTGTACCATGGTCAGGCTCAACAGGTAGTACACATTTCATATGAGAAGTTAAAAAGCACCTGGCACATAAATGTTCAAACATTACAGCTCAGCTCCCCAAGGCGCATGTTTAAGAACTGCACATGTGGCTGGGCGCAGTGGCTCACGACTGTAATCCCAGCACCTTGGGAGACCAAGGCAGGTGGATCAAGAGGTCAAGAGATCACAACCAGCCTGGCCAATATGGGGAAACCCCATCTCTACTCAAAATACAAAAATTAGCTGGGTGTGGTGATGCATGTCTGTGGTCCCAGCTACCTGGGAGGCTGGGGCGGGAAAATCGTTTGGGACCGGGAGGCAGAGACTGCAGTGAGCCGAGCCTGGCAACAGAATGAGACACTCTGTCTCAAAAAAAAAAAAAAAAAAAAAAAAAAAGAACCTGTCTCAAAAAAAAAAAAAAAAAAAAAAAAAGAATTGCATGTGTCTAGTCATATGCCCTTAGCTAAGCTAGGAGAAAAGGTAGTGGTCACCAAGGATTGACCAGTATCTGACTCTGAACCTGATCAGAGCTGACCTCAGCTCTGATGCTAGAAGGGTGAACACTGAAGACATAAACTAGGAGATTTGAGCGTCACCAGTCTTTGAAGACACCGTGACACCCAAGACAGTCACAGCAAGTGGCGACGGATACTTTGTTTCGAATATTCAGAGACATCTCAGGAGGTCAGTGTGGTCATTGGTCCACAGCCAGAGGATCCCAGCTAAAGCGCCTCCCCCAGCCCTCCCGCCATATTCAATAACACCACTTGACTTTATTCTGATCAAAACAGACAGCCAAGCCTACAGAGAGGACAGCAAACCTTCCCCAAAAGACATAAAACTACCCAGCAAGGGAGACATAAATGCAGTGCTCCTAGCATTAGCAGTGGCTCTGTCTGGGGGGAGATGGGAGAGGCAGTCTGCCTCCACTGTCACTAGCATTGTATTTTAAAATGCAGTGCACGTAAATGAAATTGAAATCTGTCTGCCACCAGACAGGATGACACCAGTGTAGGGCATGAATCAGGTTATCTGAAGGTTGTGATGGATTAGGAAAGACTCTCTCCTGCTGACAACAGGGAAAGGTCCTGCCAATTCTGCAGTGATCAAAGGAGACAGCCAGAGTTGGGTTTTTTTTTTCTCTCTCTTTTCTTTTCTGAGCATGGAGGAGGGAATGGGCAGAGGTGGAGGCAGGCCTTCAAACTCAGTAATCCTTGGCTGTTGCTGGCAGCGTCATTTCCCCACTTCTTCCTTTGCCCTTGCTTCCTCCTGCTGTGGGGTGGTGGAGTCGGGGACAGAGACTGGCCCTCACAGCTGCCTCTGAATAACTGAGGAGGGGGCTGCTCTATTCCATCTCTATTTTCCAGGGAGACCCCAGCTCAAGCTGCTCCATGAACAGCACAGTCCTATGCTACAGGTTTTGATCCAGGCCAAAAGGGTGTGATTGATTCTGCGGTTCTCAGATTCTGGATGCAGTATGAGAGGTCAGTGATCCTCTGCAGACGTTGTGACTGCTGGTCGGAACCTCCACTATGTCAAGGTGTCAGCCTGGTAGGCTTCAGGAACCCAATTTCAATACGAATGGATCCTGGCTTCAAAAGAAGGGAATAGTGAGATCCTCCCAGCCCACGCCTTTCCTCCATGTGCCTAGGAACAGCTGAAAAGCCTTCCTCAGGAGACCAACCTTGAACCCACACTAAAGTGGAGGCTTCAAGCCATGACCCAATTCTTAACGTTTGTTTTATTTTCCTCTCTCTTTTTTCAGTTGCTTAAAGAAGTCCATGAACCCCATCTCAAAATAGTGTTCTCAATTCCATAAAAGAAAATAATAGGAAGTCAATTACATATGGTCTAATTACTTTGGAAGTAAATTGTCTCCCCAGTAAGATTATAATACATTTTTAGTTCAGCTAAATCTCCCCCCACATTTTTTTCCTAAAACTCCCCTTTTGAAGAGTCCCTCCAGACCTCTCCCTCAAGCACAATGCCTAACGAAGTTTTCGAGTTCATTAAAGACATATTTCTCTTTAATGAGTTATAAATCATACGTTTAAAAAAAGGTCATTTAAAATACCTCAGTTTCTCACTCCTCCTTACTCATCCTCTGTTGATGGGGAATATAAAACTCTACCCCCTTAATTAAATCAGTGAATGTGAATAAAACCCATCAACATGCTTTCATCATTGAGATATTTTTACTAAGTAATGAGATACTCCTGGTAACTTGTTAGGATTTTTTCAGCCAATGCTAAGCTCATGGGCTCTGCCCCGAGGCCATCTGTAGAACTATCTAAGGTTATTCTGTGCTCAACATTGGAAAAGTTCACATGCTGAAAGGGACAGAGGCTTGGTGGTGGAGTCACTGCTTCCCCCTTACCCTAGCAGATGGAGCAATATGGGGTCCACCCACAAACACAGAGATATAAGTTGGCCTTTTGAAGGCATCCAGCGATCTGCTGCTTGGTCAGGCCAATGGTGAGAGAAGTATCTTCTACTGAAGGGTTCGCCTGGTAGAAAACCTCAGCAATTGTTTATTAGATTAGAAGACATTCAAATTATATATTGAGCTTGGAAACATCTATGACTGGTAAAGCAACTCCTAGGTGTTACACTTTGTTCTAGGTGTTTGTGTTGTTTTAGGTAATTTTCATAACAACTCTGAATAGTTAATGTTACCCCTGTTTTCTGGGAGAAGTAAGGTTCAAGGAAGTCAGATTGGGAGAATACTATAGATTTTTCAGTCCCCAGTCTGCTTAGCTCCAAAGCCCACACACTTCCGTCCTCCCTCCTGACCCCCCGCCCCCACCCATGTCACACAGGCAATAAGGAAACCAGCTGTGCAATGCAAGGGGTTGGAGGAGCTTAAAGTAAGGGAGTCCCTGCAACTTCTGCACCCAGCAGAGCATCCTAGCACATGATAAATTCTCAATTGAATATTGTGTTTCTATTGGTTGATGGATGGATTGATTGATTGAGTCTCGCTCTGTCACCCAGGCTGGAGTGTAGGGGCACAATCCTGGCTCACTGCAACCACCACCTCCTAGGTTCAAGTGATTCTCCTGCCTTAGTCTCCCCAGTAGCTGGAACTACAGGTGCCTACTACCACACCCGGCTCATATTTTGTATTGTTAGTAGAGATGGGGTTTCTCCGTGTTAGCTAGGATGGTCTCAATCTCCTGGCCTCGTGATCTGCCCACCCTGGCCTCCCAAAGTGCTGGGATTAAAGTTGTGAGCCACCACACCCAGCCTTATTATTAATTATTATTAGATTTACTTTTCTTCTGTGTTTGAGAGGTAAAACTAAAAAGGCAGTTTGATTTTCTTTTATAGGACTGGGAAAGGCCTTTGGAATGCCCCACTAAGCCTCAGATTTCATTCTCAAGTTTATAAGAAGGCATTAGCTGTCTTTTATAGGGGATGACATTAAAAAAATTAGCATGGGTGCTGCATGGATGGAATGAGAAGGATGCTATTACACATGGCCAGAATCAATTGTATAAGAATTTGGACTTCAGGGCCTCTGAAAATCTCCTGATATACTCATAATTTTGTGTGTCTATGTGCAATTACATTTTTCTGGGGAAAAAAGGATTAATAAATTTTATTAATATCTCAAAGGAGTCTATATGCACAATAAAGTTTATGGATCACAAGATAAAAGTCCAGACTGCTCCTACCCAGCCAAACTAAGCTTCATAAGTGAAGGAAAAATAAAATCCTTTGGGAACATGCAAGTACTCAGAGATTTCGTCACCACCAGGCCAGCTCTACAAGAGCTCCTGAAAGA
>NW_016107536.1:3036206-3052789 GCF_001604975.1 Cebus imitator
TGATGGGGAGGAAGGCAGCAAATCACACTGCCATGTGTGTTCCTATGCAACAATTTTGCATGTTCTTCACATGTACCCCAAAACCTAAAATGCAATAAAATAAATAAATGGAAAAAAAAAAAGTCCAGACTGAGCTGTCAGTGATGGGAATACAAAGGAGGGGCTCAATTAAAATGATTCAGGGTAAGTTAACAAGATTTAGTGACTGATTACTCACAGGCAACAAAGGGAAGAAATGAACCAAAGACAGTAAAAATATTTCAAATTCGACTGTCTCATATTATCTTCAGAAAGATGAAAGAAAGAGAAAGAAAGAAAGAAACAGAGGAAAGAAAGAATAAAAGAAAAAATGAAAGAGACAGTAAGAAAGAGAGAGAAAAAAGAAAAGAAAAGGATCAGGAACCTGTTGAGGTTGTAATGACAAGAAAATACTCAAGAGGAAGCCTTTCAGAACCTTCATACACTTGGTGAGAATGTAAATTTGTACAACCACTATGGAGAACAGTTTGGAGGTTCTTCAACACACTAAAAATAAAACTACCATATGATCCAGCAACCCCCCTGCTGGATACAGACCTGAAAGAAAGGAAATCAGTCTATCAGAGAGATAGCTGCACTCCCACGTTCGCTGCAGCCCCGTTCACTAGAGCCAAGATTTGGAAGAAACCTAATCGTCTACCAATAGGTGAATGCATATAGAAAAGGTGGTACAAATACACAATGGAGTATAATTCAGTCATAAAAAAGAATGAGATCCTGCCATTTGCAAACAACATGGATGGAGCTAGAGATCATGATGTTAAGTGAAACAAGCAAGACATGGCAAGACAAGCATCACATGTTTTCACTCATTTGTGGGATATAAAAACCATAACAATTAAATTCATAGACATAGAGAGCAGAAGGTTGGTTACCAGAGGCTGGGAAGAGTCGTAGGGGGTGAGGGTGAAGTGGGGATAGTTAATGTTAATGGGCACAAAAAAAATAGAAAAAATGAATAAGACTCACTATTTCTTAGCATAACATGTTGACTACAGTCAGTAATAACTTGTGCATTTCAAAATAACTAAAAGAATATAATTGAATTGTTTGCAACACAAAGGATAAATGCTGGAAGGGATGTAATTCTCATTATCCATGATGTAATTATTATACATTGCATGCCTGCATCAAAAATTTCACTTACCCAATAAATATATACACCTACTATCACCTACTATGTATCCACAAAATTAAAAATAAAAAAAAATTTTAAAGAACCTCCAAAAATAAGAGCAATGACATAAGCAAAATATTTCATAATTTAATATTGATTACACATGGAAATGATACTATTTATATATATATATTCAGTTAAATAAAAAACATTATTCCAACTTCTTTTTTTTAAAAAAGAAACCTTTCATTTTAGGGAAAAGTAGAAACAAATCCTAAGGAAGACATAATTTTCTTGTCAACTCTCAGGAGATGTTCACCAAGAGACTTGAAAATGAGATGCCTTCTGGGTAGAAAGAGACCAGAAGGGTGTAGGATCCCAAGAGCTCAGAGAGTTTTGAGATAAAAAGAAACAGGCCGGGCGCCATGGCTTATGCCTATACTATAATCCCAGCACTTTGGGAGGCCAAGGCGGGTGGATCATGAGGTCACGAGTTTGATACCAGCGTGACCAACATGGTAAAACCTTGTCTCTACTAAAAATACAAAAATTAGCCAGCGTGGTGGCACACGCCTATAATCCTAGCTTCTCAGGAGGCTGAGGCAGGAGAATTGCTTGAACCCAGGAGGTGGAGGTTGCAGTGAGTTTAGATCAGGCCAGTGCGCTTCAGCCTGGGCAACAGAGTAAGACTACATCTCCAAAAAAAAAAAAATGAATAAGAAGATTACTTTTAAGAGATCAAGGAGATCGATGGCTTTGTGAAAACAGCACCCAGGCAACTCACTGATGAGACAAAGCTGAGTTCACTGGTGAGGGAGAGCACTACTTTGATAGAGCCTACATAGCATCTCAGAGAAATGGGGCAAAGTCAGAATACATATGAGATTTGGAGGTTTCGTTTAAGGTGAGGCGTGTGTGTGTGTGTGTGTGTGTGTGTGTGTGTGTGTGTGTGAGATGCAGTCTTACTCTGTCACCAAAGCTGGAGTCCAGTTACAGGATCTCAGCTCACTGCAACCTCTGCCTCCCAGGGTCAAGCAATTCTCCTGCCTCAGCCTCCCAGGTAGCTGGGATTATGGGCAAGCATCACTACACCTGGCTAATTGTTCTGTGTTTTGTAGAGACAGGGTTTCACCTTGTTGGTCAAGGTGGTCTAGAACTATTGACCTAAGGTGATCCACTCACCTCGGCCTCCCAAAGTGCTGGAATTACAGGCCTGAGCCACTGTGCCTGGCCAAGGTGAGTCTTTTAATGCAGAGTATTTTTAGGACAATAGTTACCATATAACCATTAGGATGTGTAGACATCTTAAGAAGACGGTTTTCAGGTGAAGCTTTTTAAGAGACTTGTACAGTAAACAGATATCTGATGCTATCTATTAAAAGATGGAACAGTCTGATGCTCATTTAAATGAGCTTTTCAGGAAGTTCCTGAAGTGAATAATAAAGTTATTTGCAGTTTTCTTCTTATTGGGCAAGTGTTTGCAGGAGCGGGGAGAAATTCTCCCCTCTCCTGGGGAGAAATATTCAGTTCCTGAGGGCTGCTAATTAAACTGACAAAAGACAGGTTAACAGGAGAAAAGGCATGTATTTTTTCTTTGTTGTCAATAATTGTATCTTTATATGCACAAAGACCTTCACGGGAAAGAAGTGAAGACCCCAAAAAGTGGTTATAGCTGGAGGGTTATATGCCATTTTGACAAGGGACAATAAATTGTGATGAAATGATAAAATGAAGGAAAAGGGGTTTGGGCTTCTAGGAATAGTAAATTGTAGGAAGGAGGAGAAGGCTAACGAAAAATAAAGGCAATTTTAGGAAGGTTTATATGTACAGACCCATGTTGGTACTATCTCCAGGGATAATGGTTGTTTTCCTTCCTCCTTGCATGTGAGATGGGAGTGGAGGACACCTCACAAAGGGAAATTTATGCCCTGCTTCTAGACAGATAGGGGATGATAGAGAGAGAGCTCTTTGTGTGTTTACTACTTCTTAATAGACTTCAGCTCAAAACAATCTTTATGCCTAAATGGCATATTTTGAGATGCCATATTCTGATCCACTTCATTGGAATAGTAAGGCACATCAGTAAGACAGGAGAAAAGTAAAGTCGTGTTAGTGAAGATGGCCAAATAATATAGTCATGTTTACATAGGCAACAAGTTGTTGATGTAGATGGTTTTGAGTCTCAGAAGTAACAAACTGCCAGCAAAACTAGTTAGTGGGAAGTTGTTGATGCTCTTTGAAGCCACAGGGGTTTGAATTGCCCAAGAATTCACCCAGATTCCTCATCTCCCTTTATGGGGGCCCCACTCTCACTCCCCTACTCCTGAGGTCTGCCCAGATGTAGTGCAATCTAGTCCTACAGCCAGCAAGTGTGCTCTACCATCTAAGCTCAATCCCACGCAGAATGTTTTCGGCTCTTCCATCATGGATGTGCCTATGACTGTAACAGATCTGCAATGCTAACTTCAAAACATCCCATTTGAGAATAAAAAGAACAAAATTTTTTTCTAGCCTGCTGCGATTCTTCTCAGGCCAAACATTCAACCAAAAAGTAGAAAAGAGGATTTTAAGTCACTACCAAGAATAAGGAAGAGAAACTCTTTGCTCCCCATATTTGGAATACTTGTACGGCCCTGAAGCATGCGGCAAGGGAGGCGGCCGAGCGGTTTCCTTCTCGCCGCCGCCTTCGCCTTTCCTTCTCTCTGTCTGCCCACTGTTGGCAATTGTAGCAGGAAGCAGCCTGCTCCCAGACAATTTCCTGAAAATAGAACAAGAGGAGCAAAGGATTTGTTCCCTGAAACAAGGAATCTCAGGAATCTTCATTCATCTTCAGTATTATTAGTATCTGCATTCCCTCCCAGAGAGAAACAGAATGTTCCTACCCTGAGGTTGAGCAAATATACCACATCATCTGTGATTACAGGAATATTTTTTTTCCTCAGAGGAATTTTTTTTTCTTTGAGAATGTTTGTCTGCAGGACACAAGCTCTGCCCTGTTAAAGCTTTTCGCAGACATAAAGCCCTGACTGCTGTGTGTGATGCTTACCTTTCATGGTGAAGGTCGAGGTGACAATTCAGATATGCACCTCTCTATTAAAACTGTCAGCTTCCTGATCTTACTCTTAAGGGTGTCGTGAACATCTGTGTTAAAAGATTTTATTCTCTGCATCAGTTCCTGCCTTGAAAATGGCTGAGATGGAGATGGAGAATTGCACCATGAGTCAGCTAAAAAGAATGCAAAGAAGTCAGAGGTTCTGCCTTGGGTTTGGATGCCTCTAATGCATGATCTTAGACCTGGTAAAATAAATACAAGCTATTCTCTGAGGGTGGCATCCACATTGCGTTAATATTCACAATGACTAAAACTCACTGGGTCACTTTACATGTGTGGCACATACAAATTGCAGTCTGTAACATCAGTGTGCAGGAAATATCACATTTTCCCCAAAATCAAAAACAGTTGATATGATCTGCCTTTCATTAGATCATCAGAAAATTTTATTTCAGTTATGACGTGGGTTCCCATGCTATAGCCCATTGTTTGAGAAGGTCTCAAGAGGCTATAAACAGTACAAGACATTTAGGAAAATGCCCTCCATATATTAGATCACACAGGTCACTTCTGCTTTGCCCTTTGTCAACAACTATAGACAGATGAAAGACTGAATCCAGCTGTCCAGTTGAGTAAACTATTTAATACCCCTAAATCTCAATTATCTTTTTCACAAAATAATTGTGCCTACCTTGTAGTGAGGATGAAATGAGAGAAGGAAAGGGAAGTACATGTCTGACATAGAGGAGGCGCTCAGAGTCTTTTCTTTCCACACCTCCCTTCCTAAGCCTTCTGACTCCACTCATGCTCCACTTATCTTTCCCGGCTTGGTTCCCAGTACTCTTTCTACTGGGGGTACACAAAAGACAGTTTGGGGTTTTTTGGTTTTTTGTTTTTGAGACAGGGTCTTGCTCTGTCACTCAGGCTGGAGCACAGTGGGACAATCACGGCTCACTGCAACCTTGACCTCCTGGTTCAAGCAATCCTTCCATCTCAGCTACCTGAGAAGCTAGGACTACATGCTCATACCACCACACAGCACTAATTTTACCTTTTTTTTTTTAGAGATGGGGTCTCACTATGTTGTCCAGCCTAGTCTCGAACTCCTGGACTCAAACGATCCTCCTGAGTCAGCCTCCCAGAGTGCTGGGATTACAGGTGTGAGCCACCATGCCCAGTCAAGACAATTATTAAGGCTCAACTTTGGCCTCAAAAAATCCTGCCATGATTTTTATTCCTGTGCTACCCAAATACTGGAACTCCACACATTTGTAGTGATGCTGTGAATAATGACAAAGAAAAATTGCCTTAAAAGCATGGGATGCCTGGGGACTAGAAAGGACTATGAGGTGTAAGTGACTATGGAGAAGAATTTGTGATTGTTCGTCTGCAGGTGATCTATCACAAGGACTTCGCTCATCTAGAAAACGTGGGCCTTCTCTTGGGCAGACATTTCAGTAAATCACGAAGGCATCACCCGCGGACACAAGCAAGTTATTTAGAAAAAGGGTTCATGTATCTTCATCAAAGCTAGTTACTGTGTTCTCTTTTCTGACACTCTAAGCATGTTCTTTGACACTACAAGCGGTTTTGCAAATCTAGGCAACAATGAAAATGACAAATGGGATGCATCAAAACAGAGGCTGGGGTCTTAAGGGAACCCTTTCCGTTTCACATCACAACTGTATGCACTTCATCTTCTGTCATTCCTAACTCTTCCTCTTTTCTTCATAAGGAAATTAATTTTTTGGCAGAGAGATACAGAAATTTTTTCCATGGAAATTATGCACTGGGCAAAAACTGACCACCTGGATGCCTGCCGTTAAATGAAGTGAACATTTAACTTCACACTGTTATACTGTTTGCTCATTGCTACATGTGCTCTTTTAATTAGTCTTAAAGGAGCATGTTTCTTACATATCTGTAGCAACAATCTGTAACAGTAGGTGTTCAGCACTTGTTGATTAAGTCCCACATTGGTAAAAGTGCACATGGAAAGGTGAGCCCTATGCAGCACGTCTGTGCAAAACAAACAAATCCAATCAAGGCAGGGCAGGAACTCCAGTCGGTAGTCTTTTTAATAGCAGGGACTTTGTCTTCTGATATTGCCACAGCTTCTAGCACAAAGCTAGATGGTATACAGTATACAGTATACAGTAGGTTTTCAATAAATGCTTGCTAAATTTAACCTTCTTCTGCCGCAGGTGGGATGGAGACAGAAATGACAATTCAGGTTTGTCAAGTCTCCTGGACATTCTGTATTTCTTTTGAAAACTGGTCTGAGAAAAAAAAAGAATTCATTTGCTGCAAAAAGCTGTATGTCAAAATTTCTACCTTGAATTCTAAAGAAAAAAAAAACCTATAAAATGTAAATAAATTATTTCAATAAGCAAATAACCTTGGGAAGAAAAGAAACTTCAGCTAATATTGCATTGTTTACAATGAAGATGGCAATAAGAAAGCAGTATAATAATAATCAGAAAATAAAAACACCCCATCAGCTCCTTAACCAGCAAACCACAGCTGTTCTGAATACATTCAGCACCCAGGTTGCCATATCCTCACATGTTTCTCATTCCTCCTGATTCATATGTGCAGTGATTCGTTAAGATATAAATTCAGTGGCTATTACAAAGGCTCCACAATTTAAAAATGGCTTAGAACAAATTATGGTTGATTTCTCTTTTATCTAAAACATCATGTAGGCACTTCAGGGTAGATATGGTGGCTCTACAGTCTTGAGGGTCCTAGGCTATTTCTATCATATTTCTCTGCCATTCTCAACTTCAGGCTTCATCTCTCATCCCAGCATGGCTGCTCTGGCTCCTACCATCACAGCTGCATTCCAGCCAACAGAAACAGAGAGGTGAAGCTTAAAATATGTCATAACATGGAGATTTCTCATATTGGTTCCTCCAGAATCCAATGTTTTTACCCCCTACAAAGGAGGGTGGAAAGGAAGACTTTTCTGGGCTTTCCTGTGCATGGCTAAAATTTGGGAGTTGTATTATCAAAAGCTGACGATGAGAATGGATACTGGGAACAATCAGAGGTCTTTGCCATTCTATGTCTACTGTTTAGTAATCTCCCAGCCTTTTCTGGTGACATAGAGCAGTAATTCTCAAGTTTATTTAGGAGATGAAATACCCAGGAATCATTACCTACACATGAACATGAGATGCTCAGTATCAATGTTTAAAAAAAATTTTTTTAAGCCTTCTATGGAACAATAGCCTCACAAGATAGAGTGGAGAAAAACTATGGTACTCAGTCAAATATGCTTGGGAAATGTAGCTCCACTTTTTCCTGGAGATATGTAGGTACAATCTCATTTCATAGACTCTGAGGAAACAGTTTAATTTTGTTTAAACCAGTGTTTCCCAAACTTACTTGACTGAAGAGGTTTTTTTTGTTTGTTTGTTTGTTTTTTAGGTAAGCCCTGAATCCCACAGTATTAGTGTGCTACAAAATACACATTAGAAAACAAATTTCATTTCATCCTTCAAAGTGGGAAATATGATTGCTAACTATTATAAGCCCCCAGTGAGTTCACCTTGCCTGCTGCCTAAACAGAGCTGATTTATCAAGACAGGAGAAGGGGGAATTGCAATGGAGAAAGAATAATTCACTCAGAGATGGCTGGAGTTTCATTACTACTCAAATCGGGGGATCAGAGTTTTTAAAGATAATTTGGCCAGTAGGAGCTCGGGAAGTGGGGAATGCTGATTTGTCGGGTTGGAAACGGCATCACAGGAGGTTGAAGTGAGGTTTTCTTGCTGTCTTCTGTTCCTGGGTGGGATGGCAGAACTGGGTAAGCCAGATTACCCAGCTAGTTGGTGGTGATCCATCCAGTACAGGGTCTGCAAAATATCTCGAGCACTGATCTTAGGTTTTGCAATAGTGATGTTATCCCCAGGAACAATTTGGGGAGGTCCAGACTCTTGGAGCCAGAGGCTGCATGACCCCTTAAACCACAATTTCTAATCTTGTAGTTAATTTGTCAGTCCTGCAAAGGCAGACTGGTCCCCAGGCAAGAAGGGGGTCTCTTCCGGAAAGGGCTGTTATCAGTTTTGCTTCAGAGCCAAATCATGAACTGAATTCCTTCCCAAAGTAAGTTCAGCCTATGCCCAGAAATGTACAAGGAGGGCTTAAAGGTTAGAAGCAAGATGGAGTTCATTAGGTCTGATCTCTTTCCTGTCATAATTTCCTCAGTTACGACTTTGCAAAGGCATTTTCAGTATAAGAAGAAAATCACAACTGTAAGCTCTTGTGTTCCAAAATAAAACAAGCCGTTGGACTAAGAATAATCAGGTGTTTCTATCTTGCCATATACATACATACATAAATATATATATGGGGGGGCAGTACTTTTTCACTCATTTTATCCCACAAGGGTAGCAGGTTTAAAAGCTTATAGTAACAATGTGAGAGAATGACTTGTAAAAACTCTTATTGGTTAAATTGTACCAGGAATTGGGAAGTTTCCTCCTTAGTGTATGAATCAAACACCTGAGCCTATGTCACAAAGCAGTTCATAGGAGAGTAGCTTGAAAATCCATAGGCTTTTAAGACACAATTTCTTCTTTCAAACGCATGTAAGCTATTTTGGGAGTCATGACTCACCCACAAGATCAGGCAAATGTGAGGAATTTTTCCCCCATGTGCTTCTTCTTCACACTTGTTCTGCTTTCCCGTTATTATTGACTCTTGACTCTCAAAAAAAGTTGAAATAAATAACAGCCATTTGGCTGGGTGTGGTGGCTCATGCCTGTAATCCCAGCACTTCAGGAGGTCCAGGTGGGCGTATCACGAGTTCAAGAGTTCAAGACCAGCCTGGCCAACATGGTGAAACCCCTCCTCTACTAAAAATATGAATATTAGCCGGGCATAGTGGTGCACGCCTGTGGTTTCAGCTACTCAGGAGGCTGAGGCAGAAGAATCACTTGAACCCAAGAGGGAGAGGTTGCAGTGAGCTGAGATTGCATACTGAACTTCAGCCTAAGCGACAGAGTGAGATTCCATCTCAAAATAAATAAATAAAGTAACAGCCATTTTGCTGATCCATTAGATCAGGACAGCAACTTCACGTAGTAAAACACAAGCTGTCCCACATGGCCCCCACTAAGAACAGTAAAGTGTCTGCATGCTTCTTGTGCTAAGATGTGGTCTCCTCCCCTTGCCCCACCCATATCCCAGCAGTAGCAATAGTTTCGAAATTTGATTACATGGACCCTGGACCACCCATAGTTTTGGAGATCTATTGGCAACTGTTCCCATTAAATGGTTCTTTCCCTATAAATGGTTGATTTAAGTGAAGATTTTGTTTGCCGAAAACAATTTGAAAGGTAACTGAGTTATTATGAGGTGAATAACCTGAGTCTCAGCCCATTTGTTTCCCCCTCTTGCCTTTTGTTATTGAGTGATCTCGTACATAACTGTAGCTTCGACATTTATCTACACCAATGACATCAAGTCTACTTCCAGCTCAAACTTTCCTCCCTGAAACACCGGTTTTCAACTTAGACACCAAACAAAACTAGTACCACATTATACCGTGTTCCCCTAACCACAAACTTGAATGTCATCCAAGACCCTATCTCATTCGTTAACAAGCACTGTTCATTCTTCCTGCTAAAACTACCAAATACATCCCTTATCCTCAGACTTAACTTGGTCCTGCCCAAGTTCAGATACTCATCATCTCTTGTTTGAACTATTACAATAGCTTCTCTTTTAATCTCTCTGTCCGTAATCTTCACCTTTTCGAATTTATACTCCAATTTGACTTACCCTTTGTAACACTTGATTCTTAAATTCCTCCTCTACAACAAAATCTATAATAGCTGTCAATCTCCTACAGTAGTGATTCTCAAATTTACAACTGTCGTGCCTCTTTATAAGTGAAAAAAAAAAACCCATGTGAATTGGTCTCCTTTTGCTGCTATAACAAATTCTTGCAACCCTGGTGGCTAAAATGACACAAATGTATGATCTTACAGTTGCAGACGTCAGAAGTTTGGTATTGAGTGTCACTGGGCTAAAATCAAAATGTCAGCAGAGCTGCATTCCTGCTGGGAGGTCCAGGGGAGAGGCCCTGTCCTGGCCTTCTCCAGTTTCTAGAGGCTGCTGCATTCCTTAGCTCCTGGCTCTCTTCCATCTTCAAAGCCAGCAAAGGCCAATGGAGTCTTTCTCATGCTGCCTCACTCCAACTGCTTCCCTTGTCACATCTTCTCCGACTCTGAATCTCCTGCCTCCTTCTTTCACTTGGAAGGACTCTGTGCTGGGCATGGTGGCTCATGCCTATAATCCCAGAACTTCCGGAGACCAAGACAGGTGAATCACTTGATGTAAGGAGTTCGAGACCAGCCTAGCCAACATGGCAAAACCCTGTCTCTACTAAAAACACAAAAATTAACCAGGCGTGGGCGTGGTGGTGCATACCTGTAATCTCAGCTACTTGGGAGGCTGAGGCACAAGAACTGCTTGAACCCGGGAGGCAGAGGTTGTAGTAAGCCAAGATCACACCTCTGCACTCCAGCCTGAGTGACAGAGGGAGACACTATCTCAAAAATAATAAAATTAAAATAAAAAATAAGGACCGTTGGGATTACACGGGGCTCATCTGGATAACAGGAGAATCTCCCTGATATAGTCTGAATGTCTGGCCCTACCCAAATCTCATGCTGAATTGTAATCCCCAGTGCTGAAGGTAGGGCTGGGTAGGGGAGGGGTAGGTGTTTGGATCTTGAGGGCAGATTCCTCATGGCTTGGTACTGGTCTCTGTGATAGTGAGTTCTTGAAAGATCTGGCCATTTCTCCCCACTACTCTCTCTGTTGCTCCTGCTTTTCACCATTGAAGCACAAGCTCCCACTTAGCTTTCCACCACGAGTAAAAGCATCCTAGGCCTCCCCAGAAGCCAAATGATGTCAGTGCCATGCTTCCTGTACAGCCTGCAGAACTGTGAGCCAAATAAACCTCTCCTTTGTTTTTTCTTTTCTTTTTTTTTTTTTTTTAGACAGGGTCTCACACTGTCACCCAGATTGGAGTGCTAAACCTATTTTCTTTTTTTCTCTGAGACAGTCTCTCTCTGCTGCCCAGGCTGGAGTGCAGTGGCACGATCTTGGCACACTGCAACCTCCATCTCCAAGATTCAATCAATTCTCCTGCCTCAAGCATTCCAAGTAGTTGGGATTACAGGCATATGCCACCATACCCAACTAATTTTTGTATATTTAGTAGAGACAGGGTTTCATCATGTTGGCCAAACTGGTCTTGAATTCCTGACCTCAGGTGATTTGCTCACCTTGGCCTCCCCAAGTGCTGGAATTATAGATGCAAGCCACCGCACCCGGCCCTAAACCTCTTTACAAATTACCCAGTCTCTGGTATTTCTTTACAGCAATGCAAGAACAGCCTAAGACTCCCCATTTCAAGATCTGCAAGAATCACACCTGCAAAGTCCCTTTGGCCATGTGTATTAGTTTGCTTGGGTTGCCAAAACAAAATACCACGAACTGAGTGGCTACACAACAGAAATTTATTGTCTACCAGTTCTGGAGGCTGGAAGTCCAAGATCAAGGCATTGCCAGGATCGGATTCTCCTGAAGCCTCTCTCCTTAGCTTACAGATGGCCGTCTTCTTATGGTGTCCTCACATGAACTTTTCTCTGTTCACTTACACATCCCCGGTTCTCTCCCTCTTTTTATAAGGACAGAAGTCCTATTGGAATAGGGCCCCACCCTAACATTTACTTTAATCGCCTCTAAAAACCTTATCTCCAAATGCAGTTACATTCTGAGGTACTAGAAGTTGAGACTTCAACATATGAATTTGGGGGGAAACTGACTGAACCATAATATGAATTTAACCACCTGTGAGCTCCTTAACTTTGATCAAGCTGACTGCTCTATTTTTGCGTTTCCTAATCTGTAAAATTGGGAAATAAGAGTACCTACCCCAACTGCTTATTTTCAAGAGTAAACAAGATAAATTATGACTTGAAATAGTGCCAAACATGTAGCATGCACTCGGTAAATGACACTTAATTAAAATATACAAGTAAAAAGTCATCTGTTCTCACTCCTTTGATTTAAGCTCCCCTTTGGGAGTCTTCTCCCATTGAATTAGTACTGAACCTCCAAATATAAGAGTAAAAATCGATGCTAAAGAGAAAATGAGAGTTCTCTTTTAAGCAGTTTTGGCTGCCGAAAATGAAAAGCAACATAAAGAATATGAAGAAATAAGAATGACCTTTGAGATACAGGATTGCTTGGAAATGTGGTAGTAGTTTCATGAATGTGGTCCTCTATCAAAACTCATCAAACTGCACAGTTGAAATCTGAATGTTTTACGTCTTCTTAAAATTCATGTGTTGAAAACCTAACTCCCAATGTGAAGGAGGTGGGGCCTTTGGGAGGTGATTAGGTCAAGAGGGTGGAGCCCACATGAATGGGATTAGTGCCCTTATAAGAAGAGACCTGGCAGGGCACAGTGGCTCATGCCTATAATCCCTACAGTTTGGGAGGCCAAGGCCAGTGGATCACTTGAGGTTAGGAGTTCAGGACCAGCCTGGTCAACATGATGAAACCCCGTCTCTACTAAAAATACAAAAATTTAGCTGGGCGTGGTAGCACATGCCTATAATCCCAGCTGCTCAGGAGGCTGAGGCAGGAGAATCACTTGAACCCAGGAGGCAGAGGTTGCAGTGAGCTGAGATCATGTCACTGCACCCTAGCCTGGGCAACAAGAGTAAAACTCCATCTTTAAAAAAAAAAATAGAGAGAGAGACCCTTCACCCCTTTCACCATGTGAAGACACAGAGAAAACACAAACTGTGAGAGAGGAAGTGTGCCTTATCAGACACCAAATCCATCAGCACCTTGATCTTGAACTGCGTAAACTCCTGACCTGGGAAAAATGAATTTTGGTTGTTCATAAGCTATTCCATCTATGGTATTTATTTATAGCAGCCTGAATGGACTAAGACATGCACTCTAACTATGTCCAGTTCATTATGGGGAAAGTATCAATAAAAAACTTTAACAGCTATATATTTATATCAATAATTTAAATTATTTAGATGTTTAAAGGCAATTATTTTGAGCTTAGCAAAAAATAATAAAAATAATTCTACAGCTGCTGGGAGGGGTGGCTTAATGCCTGAAATCCCATCACTTTGGGAGGCCAAGGAAGGCAGATCACTCGAGCCCAGGAGTTCAAGATCAACCTGGGCAATATGGCAAAACCCCGTATCTACAAAAAAATACAAAAATTAGCCAGGTATGGGAGCACGCACCTGTGACTCCAGCTACTTGGGAGGCTGAGGTGGGAATATCAACTGAGCCCAGGAGGTTGAAGTTGCAGTAAGCAATGATCGCACCACCTAGGTGAAAGAGTGAGACCTTGTCTCCAAATAGTAATAGTAATAATAACAATAATTCTAGCACCCCCAAGTGGGATGGGAGGGAAGAATGCCACTGTGCGCATACACATTAGGACTCTCAGTTGCAAGTGACTGAAACCCCAATCCCAGCTGGCTTGAGCCACAAGGATTTTATTGGCTCAAGTAAATAAGCAGTGGCTTTAGGTGCTGCTGCTTATGGAGCCTGCTGATGTAATCAGGATCTGGTTTCTCTCTCCCCTTCTTGGCTTCCTCAGTCTTACCTGGCAGCAACCAATTCAGCAAGAGCCAATTTCACCGCAGTTGCCTCAGAGAGTCAGGAAGCACACAGATGAACTTTACTTATTTTGCTAATTTGAACACACATTAGAAACAAGTGAATTAAAATTAAATTGTTAAAAAAAATCTGGAAAACTGCTATTTAAGTGTTACAGGCTAAATTGCGTCCCCTCAAAATTTGTGAAAGGTCCTACTACTTAATATCTCAGGATGTGACAGAATTATTTGGGGATAGGGCTTGAGCTTAGGAGGTCAAGGCTGCAGTAAGCCAAGATTGCACCACTGCACTCCACCTGGATGACAGAGCAAGACTCTCTCTCCAAAATAAGTAAATAAATAATAAAACAAACATCTAAGATAACCTTATGTCCATGAACAGAAGAATGAATAAGTAAATTCAGTTGGAGACAAACAGAATACAATTCAGAAGTTGAAATAAACCACAATAAAAGCATGTTGCAGGAAGACATGTACAGCAAAATCCTCCTCCTAAAAAAACTTACGAACATTTAAATCCATAATGCTTTGTTTAGAAAAATATAATACTTCATTAAAGTAGGAAAGCATCGGTGACCATTATACATATTGAGGTCAGAATGGTTGTTACCCCTGAGGCAGACGGGAATATGACTGGTGAGCGCCACAGAGGAAGCTTTAAGTATATCTATGAGGTATTTTCTTTCTATTAAAAGAAAAGCAATCCGAGACAAACATAGCAAAAAATAAAATAAGACAAAAAAGATGGGGCTCGATATCAAGTACATTGTTATTCATTATATTATTCTCTTTAATTTTCTGAATATTGAAAATAGTTCACACTTAACAGAATCAGGACTTCAAGGTTCTTATAGGACAACGGGGACAATTAAAATCCAAATTCCTTCACACCCTCTTCAAAAACCATGCAGATGAACTAGTATGAAAGAGATAAAAGCACCCCTAGCCACAGTCTGCAGGAAAACCAGGAGACAAATAATATTGAAAATCTTATGTATGCAGGAAAATTATATCCAACACCGCTAAGACAACTGCAGAGCTCATGACAGAATGAAGAGTCAGGTTGGGAGTGCATGGAAAGAGGGGAAGGCAGTTGATATGATAGTCCATTTGGGAAAGCCAAGAAAATCAATGGCAAAGCTACCATAAACAAGAGAACTCAATAAAACAGGCTATGAACTAAACACTGAGAAATCAGTAGCTTTCATATGTACAGTCAATAATCAGGAGGTGTGAAGGAAAAGAAAACATCATTTTTGGTACCAATAAAATAAAAATAAAATTCTTAGGAATAAACTTAACAAAAAGATGTGCAAAAGTCATACAAGGGAAACTTTCAAAGCCTGGTTGAAAGATACAAAAGGGCATTCCTTGTTCTCCAATAAGATAATGACATCTGAAAGATGTCAACTCTTCACTAGTTAATATGTAAGTTTAAAGCAATTCCGATACAAATAATAATTTCTTTTTCTAGAGATGGACAAGTTTTTTGTTGTTTGGGGTTTTTTTGTTTTGCTTTTTTGTTTATTTTGAGACAGAGTCTCACTCTGTCACCAGGTGCCAGGCTGGAGTGCAGTGGCACAATCTCTGCTCACTGCAACCTCTGCCTCCCGGGTTCAAGCAATTCTCCTGCCTCAGCCTCCCGAGTAGCTGAAACTACAGGCACGCCACTATGCCCAGCTAATTTTTTGCATTTTTTAGTATAGACGGGATTTCACCATGTTGGCCTAGCTGGTCTCAATCTCTTGACCTCTTGATCTGCCCGCCTTGGCTTCCCAAAGTGCTGGGATTACAGGCGTGAGCCACCGCGCTCGGCTGACAAGTTTTATTTAGAGATGGATAAGTTGATTCTTAAGTGTGGATGAAAACAGACACACACACACACACACAGAGAAGAAGACCAGGAACCAGCTAAAAGAGAAGAGGAAATAAGAGAATCGACCCTACAAGACAGTAGAACACAGTGTGAAACCTCTATGAATGAAACTGTGCACAGGCACAGAAGAAGACAATCCAACAGAATAGAATACAAAAGGCAGGAATAGACCCAAGTACAGGTGAACATTTAGTATAATGATGGTAGCATTTCAAATCACTGAAAAGAAGACAGACTTTTTACTAAATGATGTTGGAACAACAGGGGAGTCATTTTAACAAAAGGCTAAATGAGACTATTTTTCATGTCATGAAAAAGTATAGTGAAAGAAAAAGGTCCAAGAACCATGAGAAATATGAGTAAGTTCCTGGGTGTAAGATATAAAGAAAGCTGTTCTATCCATGATTCAAAATCTAGAAGCAATTAAGAGAAAATTAATAAGTTTGACCATATAATAACAAAGTCCAATTTTTAACATGGCAGAATCGCATAACCACAACAACAAAAAAAGAATGACAAGCTGGGATAAAATATTTGCAATTGGCTCGGCACAGTGACTCACACATGTAATCCCAGCACTCTGGGAGGCCGAGGCAGAAAGATCACGAGATCAGGAGTTCGAGACCAGCCTAGTGAACACAGTGAAACCCTTCTCTACTAAAAATACAAATTATTAGCCAGGCATGGTGTCAGGAGTCTGTAATTTCAGCTACTTGGGAAGCTGAGGCAGGAGAATCACTTGAACCTGGGAGGGAGAGGTTGTAGTGAGCTGAGATCATGCCAATGCACTCCAGCCTGGGTGACAAGAGTGAAACTCCACCT
>NW_016107536.1:3053351-3075365 GCF_001604975.1 Cebus imitator
AAAAAAAAAAAAAAAAATGGAGAAACAGGCACTCTCAAGCCTTGCTGGTAAAACTGCACAACGGTTGGAATGCCCATGATATGGAAGGGAATTTGGTATGCAGGAGGTATACTGCTGGTATGCAGGTGATATAGAAGGGAATTTGGGAATAGATCACAAAACTACCTATGCACTTATCCTTTGACTCAGCAATCCAGTTTTTAGAAATTCACCCTGAAATTACACCTCCAGAAATTCTAAACAACCTATACATTAGTTTTTTCACCCTGCAGTATTTGTAATTTGCTAGGTTTCCAATTTGTAATTAAAAACTATCCACATTCTGAAATAGTAGACAGGTTTATTAAACCAGGGTACAATCATACAATAGAGAAATCTGTATATAAACGAAAGAAGAACTCTTGTTGAACTGATATGGAGAACCTCCGAGTAGCAATCAAAGTCTCTAAAATAACAAATAAAGCCCCCGTCCCCATTCCCCCTCACCCCATTCCCACACATCCCTGACTTTTTATTTTTTTGAGATGGAGTTTCACTCTTGTTGCCCAGACTAGTGCAATAGTGTGACCTTGGCTTACTGCAACCTCTGCCTCCCAGGTTGAAGCCATTCTCCTGCCTCAGTCTCTTGAGTAGCTGGGATTACAGGCACCTGCCACCATGCCTGGCTAATTTTTGTATTTTTAGTAAAGATGGGGTTTCACCATGTTGCCAGGTTGGTCTTGAACTCCTGACCTCAGGTGATCCCCCCACCTCAGCCTTCCAAAGTGCTGGGATTACAGGCCTCAGCCACAGTGCCCAACCTATTTCTTTAATAATTTCTTCATCTTCATTTTCTTCAGTTTCTCTTTCTGAAATGACTAATTTCTAATTCTCTTTTTGGAATTTCTGACTAATTGGAAATTAGTCAGAAATTAGATTTCCTGGGTAGATCCTCTAAACTTATACTTATCTATTATTTTTTAATTTCCATGTCTCTTATCCTTAGTATCTTATCATTGCTTTAATTTCAATAGCATATTTTTACCTTATCACATTTCTCCATTTTCTGTTTTTCATAGCAAATTTTGTGGGAGGTTTCCTTTGAAAATATTAGTGTGAAGCTATTGATGTTTTCTCTGATTCTCAGCGTTATGTCTGATCTTTTAGGATCCTTTTGTCTGTTTACTATAATCTCTATTTTTCATCCTGAGGGTGATCCTTAGTTAGCCTTGAAGAATGAGACATTGAAAATGGATTGGAAACTGCTCCTGGGAAGAACTTGTTGACTCCTGGGCTTTGTTACATGGTGGTTGGGAGAGAAACCAGCCATTTCATTCGATGATCTCCAAATGTTACTGTCTTCTCTCTGGGGCTATTTGTTTTCTCCAGAGAAGATTCCTTGCATTCTCCTCTTCCTGCATTCCTGAAGTGGGGGAAGAAAAGGAATCCAAGAAGCACAACTCAATCATCAACTTTGTTCAATCCAGCTGTTTTCTGCTATCACTTTATCTCCAATTCTCAAGTGTCTATTGGTCAATTTCTCTGGAGAATTTCCCTTTCTTGCCTGATGGTGTGACCAGCTGACAGTCAGCAGGGATAGAAGACCTGAATGTTTAATCATTCCGCTTTCAGCCTTTCAAATAAGTCTCCTGTTTTCATTTCCTCTTCTTGCCCCTCACACCTGTCTTCTTTGGTGAACCTCTCAGTGATTCTCTGAAGGCTATCCGTTCTGCAAGAATTTTAGGGTAGAACATTTTTTTTTTTTGAGACAGAATTTCACTTGTCACCCAGGCTGGAGTGCAATGGCTCAATCTTGGCTCACTGCAACCTCCAAAACCTGAGTTCAAGAGATTCTCCTGCGTCAGCCTCCCAAGTAGCTGGGATTACAGGCTCCTGCCACCATGCCCCGCTAATTTTTGTATTTTTAGTAAAGATAGGGTTTCACCATGTTGGCCAGGCTGGTCTCACACTCCTGACCTAGTGATCTGTCCTCTTCAGCCTCCCAAAGTGCTGGGCTTACAGGTGTGAGACACTGCACCCGGCCGTAGAGCTTCTTTTGCTCGGTGAAATCAACTGCGATCTATTCATCTACTTTCCTTCTTCCAAAACTCTTGTAATATTTTGCTTCCTCCTGCCTTTCTTAGGTGTTCTTTTCCTTTGTCTTTTCATTCTTCATCTATCATTTGAGATAAGTTTTGGGTGGCAGAAATAATAAATTCTTGTTGCTAATCTATCATTTTAAACTATAGTACTATTTAGGCAAGATTTAAAATCTGGGCACCCTGTTTACAAGAGACTCTAATAGGCAGTAATATTAGCACCCCTATTCCACCTGAAGAAGTTACAGAAGGTGAATCTTCAAGCTTCCACAACCCTTAAGGATTAAGTGTTCTCTTGTCAAAAGGAGGGGAAAAATACGTCAGGGGCATTTGTACCTGACATATTTGAAGAGGCATTTGAACCAAAGAGGCTCCATCTTGAATAGGGGCTGAGGAAAATGAGGATGAGACCTACTGGGCTACATTCCTAAGGTTAGGCATCCTTAGTCACAGGATAAGACAGGAGGTCAGCAGGACTGGCATCCCAAGATATAGGTCATAAAGACCCTGCTGATAAAACAGGATGTGGTAAAGAAGCCAGTCAAAACCCACCTAAAGCAAGATGGTGAAAAAGCAACATCTGGCCATCCTCACTGCTCACTATGTCCTCCTTATAATGCATTAGCAGGCTAAAAGATATTCCCACCAGGACCATGACAGTTGACAAATGCCATGACAAAATCCAGAAGTTACCCTATAGTCTAAAAAGAGGAGGAGCCCTCAGTTCTGGGAATTGTCCACCCTTTTCCTGGAAAACTCATGAATAACCCACCCCTTATTTAGTATATGATTAAGAAATAACTAAAAATAGCCAACCAGCAGTGCTTGGGGCTGCTCCGTCTATGGCATGGGTCCCCAACCCGTGGGCAACGGCCCAATACCCAGTGGTGTGTTAGGAACCAGGCCACACAGCAAGAGGTGAGTGGGAGGCAAGGGAGAGAAGCTGAGTTCCGCCCTGTCAGATCAGCAGCAGCATTAGATTCTCATAGGAGCAAAAACCCTAACATGAACTGTGCACGTGAGGGATTAGGTTGCACATTCCTCATGAGAATCTAACGCCTGATGACCTGTCACTGTCTCCCATCACCCCCAGATGGGACTGTCTAGTTATAGGAAAACAAACTCAGGGCTCTCACTGATTCTACGTTGTGGTAAGTATGAAATAATAATAGAAACAAAGTGCTTGAATCATCCAGACACCATCGCCACCTGTACTGTCCATGGAAAAATTGTCTTCTACAAAACTGGTCCTTGGCACCAAAGAGGTTGGGGACTGCTGGTCTATGTAGTGGCCATTCTTTTGTTTCTTTGCTTGCCTAATAAACTTCCTTTCACTTAAAAAAAATCTGGGTACCACATATACAAAGATCAAGACAACTAAATCCTGGCCCTTTCATAAGTTCCACCGTGGAAAGGAAACTGACAAGTTGCAATAACCATGAGTTAAGGAACCCAGCAACTCCATTCTAGTGTCTTATTTCTGTTATCAAAATGTTTCCGTATCTTCATTTTCTATCTATAAAATGGTTGAGAGATTCTTGGTAAGGCACATCAGACATTTGCAAGGGAATTCTTAGTATTGCTTTTGCTTATTGTGCATCGAAATTATTCTTTCAGGAAGAGATGCAGAGAGAATTGGCATGTTTTAATCACCCCTTCCACGCACAATTTTCCTAATGCAGAAAAGCAGAGAGAGCAATATGAATTCAAGCACCTGAAGCCAGAAACATGACAGCAGGGCAAATCTAGGTAGTCAGGAGAAGTAGAGTCAGGAGGAAACAGAGTGACAAGGAATAGAAATGAGGGTGGGGGGAAGGGACCAGACATGGTTTGCTTTTTGCTATCTTCTAGAACATAATAAAGGGGCCTAAAGCAAATGTCTAGGGCAAAACAGACAGTGCAAAAGAAAAAAAGTTGAAAAATTTGTTTCAAATTCATTCATATCCTAGCTCTTCTTCTTAACTCTAACTAAAGCCTTAATGTTTCTCTATAACAATCAGAATTTACCCAATCACAATGAGCTTCCACATGGCTAAGAAACTACGTGAGCCAGTCACGTTGAGTGAACTTGTGAATTTGCTTTGTGGATGTTTGAGACTGCTCAGGGAGGAGAGATCAGGGGCCTGTATGCAAGGTTGCTTTCACTGTGCAGTGCACAGCAGGCATTCACTAGAATACCTCAAGATGATGGCATTTCTTGGAACTGGACAACATGAAGCTCTGACAAGAATGTATCTGGATTGGCATAAACCCATCCCAACTGCTTAGAAAGAATCAGAAATAGCATACACATCACTGTAGAATCGTCTTTGGGCAGGAGAGGCACCACTCTGACTTCTATCTCTCCTGCTCAGTCCTGGAAATCATCTCCCAAACCCGTGCCTTTTTAAGTAAACTTTTACTCTTCTGGAATATTTGCTTTAGGAAATTGTTTAGATGTGAAAGAGAAGGTTACACTTTTCCCAATTTAGCCATTTCTATCTGTGCTTAGAAGAATAATTTTTTTTTACATTCACTAAAGTGTCATTTAAATAAGAAAGGCAAGATGATCTCCAGATACTAAATTATTAATAAGAACTTTTTCTTCTAGACGGAAATTAAATGAATAGCAAATAGTCCAATTATTAGGTTTTAAATGGCTTTAATTTCTTAACACCAACTGGAAAGAAAATAGCCAGTGTTAGAATGTGTAATTGCTTATGATAGTAATAATAAAGATTTTATTTGCAATCTTATTATTCAATGAGAAGGTTACTAAGCAATTTACCAGAGTGTGGGCCAAGGATTATGAAATCGCATTTATACACAAATGATAAAATGTGTTGCCATGGTGAAGGTCTGGTCAAAAACAGGATAATGTTCTAGCTCATTTGAAATTTATCAATGCAATGATTATCTGATATAAAGAAAGCTACTTGATTCTCATAATCCTTGAACCTTCTGTAAATAATGCAAAGAATAGCTGAAAACTAAAAATTCTGACTCTCTCAAACTTGCACTTTGATACTATCTGCGAAGTTTTTAAATATACTGACGCCCTAGTCCTTCCACACAGATGCTGATTTAATCAGTATGGGGTGCAGCCTGGGAGCTAGAATTTTTTATATTTTTATTTTATTTATGTGTTTATTTTTAGAGTCAGGATCTTGCTTGTTGCCCAGGCTGGAGTGCAGCGGTACAATCATAGCTCACTGCGACCTCGAACTGGACTAAAGGGGTCCTCCCATCTAAACCTCCCCAGTAGCTGGGACTACAGCCATCTGCGACCACATCAAGCTAATTTTTGTATTTTTGGTAGAGATACGGTCTAGCTATGTTGCTCAGCCTGGTCTCGAACTCCTGGATTCAAGCAACCCTCCCACTGCAGCCTCCCAAGGCACTGGGATTACAAGCATGAGTCCCTGCACCCCTGGGAATTGAAATTCTTAAAGTTCCCCAGGTGATTCTAGTATGTTTCAAGATGGAGAAATGTGCTCAGGTGACACATCCTTCTGTTCAAAGACTAAAGTAAAAGTGAAGCTTATTTATCACATAATTGTGACTCAACAAGGGCTTTGCTTTAGAGATATTGTATTGGCATGTCTAAAGACAAACGAAGTAATAGAAATATAAAAAGATATAGAAATAAAATAGAGAACACATAATAAAATAGGTAGCAGCATATTATCGATTACTATAGTATTATATTTTTTATAATATCTATCAACATATAATAACTGAAATACAAAAGAAACCAAAATAAATGTAAACCCAGAGTTTATATAGATTTACATTGAAATAAACTTATCAGAGCCATATTAGTACATAATGAAAATGCATTTTGGTTCCGGAGAAAGTTCAGTGCTTATGCATTTTATGCCCAATTCCACTGGGCATATACCCTAAGGAATATAAATCATTCTGTTATAAAGATGCATACATGTTACATTTATTGGAGCACTATTCACAATAGCGAAGACATGGAATCAACCCAAATGCCTATCAATGATAGACTAGATAAGGAAAATGTGGGTACATATACACCATGGGATACTGTGCAGTCATGAAAAGGAATGAGATCACGTACTTTGCCGAGACACGGATGGAGAAGGAAGCCATTATCCTCAGCAAACTAACACAGGAACAGAAAACCAAACACCCCAAGTTCTCACTTATAAGTGGGAGCTGAATAATGAGAACACATGGACCTGGGGAGCGGGGTACAACACACACTGGGGCCTGTCAGGGGGCAAGGGGAGGGGGAGCATCAAGATAAATAGCTAATGCACATGGGGCTTAATGCCTACGTGATGGGTTGATAGGTACAACAAACCACCATGGCACAGGTTTACCTATGTAACAAATCTCCACATTCTGCACATGTATCCTGGAATTAAAATAAAATCTTTAGGAAAAAGAATACTAATGCCATCCCATCATAAAATCAGGCTGTAGCCAGGTGATACAGGTGACTTGGATACAAGTAGAGGATACAGATTTCGTTTCTAATCAAATTTGAATTATTTAGCCTCATTGCATTTCATGGAGTCAAACTATTATAGAGAAGTTAGCAAACGATCCCAGAAATGCATGGATTTGATCAAAAAGGAGATCAAATTTAAATCAACTACCAGTTGAGAAAACAGCTCAGTGGTGTCAAACTTCATATGTCCATTCACAAAGCATTTCTTGAATAATTGCAAAGCAATGAGCTTTGCGAAATGGAAGAATGAATTCCAACTGTATCTGTAAAGCTTTATTACTTAAAAAGAATCTAAAGCAAGCATCAGTAAATTACAACATTTGTTCAGTATAGCTAATGAATGTATTATCTTTGCTATATTATTCTTCATGCTTCTCATATATGTTTGAAATATTTCACTTAAGTTGAATTTGGGCCAGGCGTGGTGGCTTGTGCCTATAATCCCAGCACTTTGGGAGGCCAAGGTGGGTGGATAATCTGAGGTCAGGAGTTTGAGAACTGCCTGGCCGACATGGTGAAGCTCTGTCTCTACTAAAAATACAAAAAAAGAATTAGCTGTGTGTGGTGGCATATGCCTGTAATCCTAGCTACTTGGGAAGCTGAGGCAGGAGAATTGCTTGAACCCAGGAGGTAGATGGAGGTTGCAGTGAGCTGAGATTGCGCCATTGCACACCAGCCTGAGCAACAGAGCAAAACTCCATAAAAAAAAAAAAAAAGAAAGAAAGAAAAAAGAAAAAAAAAAGTTGAATATTAAGAAATCTACAATCAAGGAAACAAAAGAGCATATGAACAACAATAACATAAACTTGAAGGTAATAGGGTGGTACATGGCACATGATAGTAATGTATTTCTCACTCTTTCAACTGTTCAAATAGTTGAGTAGGCAACTTTCTGTATGGTGGTATGGAGACCCTGGTTCTGTCATTGCATGGCTCTGCCATTTCCTATAGCCTCCTGGTGCATCACTGGACCCTCAGCATCCAGTTGGCATTCTGGGGAACAAATAGAGTGGAAGATTGCACAGAAGATGGTTTATGAGCCAGACAGAGGACTCACATACATCACATCTGCACACATTCCATTGTCTAGGACCCAGTCATGTGGCCGCCTCTCAGTGAAGACTGGGAAATGTGTTTCAGCCTTTTGTCCGTGAAGAACAAGACAAGGGTTAGGTGAGCATCTCATCAGTCTCTGTCGGTGGTGACTGCATAAGAAAGCAGATAAAGTGCTGAGGCAGCTCAAAGGAAAGAAACAGTGCTTGGCAAAAGGCCTTACAAAAAGCCTCATGGGAAAGGTGACATCTGAATTAGAACTTGAAAGATTTGTAGGATTTGGAAGTGCAGAGATAAACTTTATTTGCGGTGGGGTATAAGCCATACAAAAATAGGAAGGTAGAAATGGGAAAGTCCATGCAGGGAGCAGAGAACAGAAGACCAGCAACAGAGTCTAGATAGGCTGGGCTGATACTCAGCTGTTACTCACAGGAAGGCTATGCCAGTTACTCAAAGAACGAGATGCTTCTGAACTAGTTAGCAAAAGTCACCGGTCCCACCTGCCACGTGGACATCCTGAGCTTCATCCCCAAAGAGATGCTCCCAACACAGCAGACTCCTATAGGGCCCTGCTCCAGCCCTGTGGTCATGTTAGTTTTGATTGCTGGTGTCTGCATGTTATTGGTTGTTACATATTCTTCACTCCATCATCTCTGAACACAAGATTTTAAGAGAGACTAACAGCAGGATATGGAGAGGTGGACCGGAACTGCTTCACAGTGTCCTCAAATGCCACACCACGAAGTTTGGATTTTATTCATTAACAGGCAAGTGTGTGTTCATCACAGACCTTTTCTGAGCAGGCAAGGAGTATGATCAGAGCTCTGTTTAGAAGGATGATTCTGACAGCAGCTAATTTAGGACGACATGAAGAGAGAGAAAGTAGATTACAAAGATTAAGTGATCTTTGTAAATGAATGACACCAGGTTATTAAAACAGCAAGGAAGCGCCATCTAATTAGTTATTACAGTTACTAAGATAAGGAAAATATTACCAACAAATTACATCAGACCTGACCTTATTACTTTGTTCTAATCATCAATGTTTATAACTGTAGTTGTTATTGCGGTATCTGTAAGAGTGGACATGTTATTCTGGTACATGTGTGAGGGCTCTAGTGCCACAATTCAGAGCATCATCGGATAACCATCCTTCATACTCTCCCTCAATTATGTCTGTAAGGGCAAACATCTGCTGGTTCTATTATTTAAGGGAAAAAATATCTGGAATCTCCCCATCCTTGTATTTTTTGCTGCTTTAACTCCCTACATACACATACATGCGCACACATGAGCAAGTGCACACACATGCACAGAGACACACATACATGAGCACATGCACAAACATCAACAAGGGCATACACACAACCATGTGCCTATAGGTGCACACCCTCACATGCGTGCAGGCACCCACCAGGACACTGGCACCTACGAGAGATCCCATGCCTGCCCCACTGTGTTGACGAGAACCTACTTGCTTACTCCATCCTTGCCAGCTCCATAGTCCAGATAGACATGATTTTTCCACTCTTTTCTTTCTAGTTTTCAGACTGCTTTTCTTTGACTTAAAAATCAAAGCTAGGTTGTCCTTACCATGTAAGTGCACAGTGCTTCCCACTAGAGGCCACAGTTCATCCCATACATCCCAGACCTGATCCTTCCCCTCCCACCTCTCACACCCAGGCTCTTCAAATGAATGGTGTCTGCCTGTCCCTTCTTGGTCCCCAGCTCCATCTCCATCCTGTCCGAGCACAGAAGCTTCTGTCCCCTTGGAGTTGGAGTGTACCACCCTATCAACACGTGGATGCATTCACCAATCTGGAAGCTTTCCAAGCTCCATCATCTAGAATTTTGCTTTTTTTTTTTGGCGGGGGTTGGGAGGAGGGAGGTTCCATTACATAGGCATGATTGATTAAATCATTGGCTATTGATGACTAGCTCAATTTCCAGACCCTCTTCTCTCCCTAGAGTTCTGGAGTTTCAGCTCAAAGTTCCAAACTTCTTATCATACCTTGGTCTTTCTGGCAACAGCCTCTATCCTGAAGCTATCTAGGAGTCTACTCTTTTGATCTAAGAGCAGTGTCGTTAGAAAAAAAATGGTCCAATCACCCAGGATATTCCAGGGGTTTTTGGAGCTGTGTGCCAGGAACCAGGAATGAAAACAAAATACTTATTTATCATATTTACTGCCCTAAGATCAATTAGTGCAGGAAAATCACCTCTCTATTATCATTTTAAAATCTGTACTGAAGTCATAACTGTGCTAATTTTAACAAGACTAGTCCCTGGTGTATTAGTCCATTTTCATGCTGCTGATAAAGACATACCTGAGCCTGGGAAGAAAAAGAGGTTTAATTGGACTTCCAGTTCCACATGGCTAGGGAGGCCTCATAATCATGGCAGGAGGGAAAAAAGCACTTCTTACATGGTGGCAGCAAGAGAAAAAAAGGAAGAAGAAAAAGCAGAAACCCCTGGTAAGCCCATCAGGTCTCATGAGACATACTCACTATCATGAGATTATGGGAAAGACCAGCCTTTATGATTCAATTATCACCCCCAGGTCTCTCCCGCAACACCTGTGAATCATGGGTGATACAATTCAAGTTGATATTTGGGTGGGAACACAGCCAAACTATATCACCTGGACATAATAGTACTGTATTAGTCTGGGTCGAGTCAGGAAATTAGAAACCACATTAGGCTTCTTGAATAGAGGGCATTTAATACAGGGAACTTGTTATATAGTGCTGGAAGGTTGAGGGAACTCGGATATGAGTAACTGCAGGAAGCAGCTCCCACCCCAGGTTGGAGGAACAAACTGAAGAGAATTACCACAACTTAGGAGCTGGAAGGGTGGGTGGTTAGATTTCTGGTGCTTAGATTTCTGAAGTGGAGGCATCACAAAGCCACGGCAAGGAAAGAATTTTGAAGGGTGGGCACCATGTGGCAGGTTCTAGAAGTACTGAAAGAAGCTGGGAACCTGGCATGTGCTGCTGGCAGGATACTAAAGGGAGCTAGAAACAGGATATCTCCTCTCCTCCTGCTTTCCTGTCTTCCAGTGGAGCTCTACTTGGTGACATGTTACCATGTAACAGGACACCAGACATAATGGAGTCCAGTACATCTAATTTGCAGGCCCAAACCTGATCAAGACAAATGCTTCATGTCACATGAACACAAAATGAGAGGAGGCTCAGCTCAAGGTGGCTGATTGGAATGTTCACATTGTAAACCCTGGGAAGGAAGAACCACAGAGAATAATGGCCAATACACACTTTAATATTTACAATTAGGCCAGGTGCGGTGGCTCACGCCTGTAATCCCAGCATTTTGGGAGGCTGAGGCAGGTGGATCACCTGAGGTCGAGCGTTCAAGACCAGCCTTGCCAACATTGTGAAAGCCCATCTCTACTAAAAATACAAAAATTAGCCTGGTATGGTGGCGCACGCCTATAATCTCAGCTACTCCGGAGGCTGAGGCAGTTGAATAGCCTGAACCTGGGAGGTGGAGGTTGCAGTGAGCCAAGATCATGCCATTGCTCTCCAGCCTGCACAGAGTGAGACTCCATCTAATATATATATATTATATATATATATATACATAATATATATATTATATATAGTTATATAAATATATATTAATATATATTTTTACATTTATATTTATATATATTTATATAATATTAATATATATATATATATATATTTATAATTTGGCTTCCTAGCCTTTGTTTTTGATGTATTATGATTTTTTAAAATTTAGCATGGAAGTAAATTTGTTTTTTTAAAAAATCTATGTTTGGACACATTTTCTTACACTCTTGTTAGCGATGGCAAGGTAAAATTATTTCAGGCTATGAAACTAAATATGCAATTTTTGCAACACTAAATATATGCATGGAAAATATGTAATTTCAGTCACTATATTAGAATATCAGAAATAATGCTATTTCCAGTTCAATTCTTTGTGTGTGTTTTTGTTTTGTCTTTTGTTTTCGGGGGGTTTTTAGGTGGTTTTTTTGTGATGGAGTTTTGTTCTTGTCGCCCAGGCTGGAGTACAGTGGTGCAATCTCGGCTCACTGCAATCTCTACTGCAACCTCCACCTCCCAGGTTCAGGTGATCCTCCTGCCTCAGCCTCCCAAGTAGCTGGGATTACAGGTGCCCGCCACCACAGCCGGATAATTTTTTGTATTTTTAGTAGAGACTGGGTTTCACCATCTTGAGCAGGCTGGCCTTGAACTCCTGACCTCAGGTGATCTGCCCACCTCAGCCTCCCAAAGTGCTGGGATTACAGGCATTAGCCACCACAACTGGCCTATATTCTTTGTTTTATAAATGTGTGAAACCTTTCTACAGCAACCCATTGTTTCAAAGACTATTCTGAGGCAAAGATTTTGAAACATGTAAAACCCTGTAATGAATCCATATTCATTCTTTCAAAAGTGCTCATTTCTGTGACTCAAAAATGAGAAACAGATGATAAATATTTGTCCAAACTGGAAAAAGAAAGACATTGAGTCCAAGAGTCCTAAATCTGGCAACTTTTGCTTTGATTAACCAAAGAGTGCTTCTCAAAACTCTTTATTTAAGTGCCTGGTTTCCATGGGAGGAAAAATAGGAGTTATTTAACCTTAAAATATCAGATTATTTGGCTCCAGGACTCGGGATTTTATGTGAAATGAGGTACCTCTGGGCTCAGATTCACTCAGCCTCTCTTTATATTTCACGTCTATAGCATGAAATACTTTAGTCCTAGTATTTACAGTTTCTAGAGACTGAGAGGTCACAGGAGACTGAAAAGTTCACAAATTTTATTGAGCATAAAAGTCATCTAAATCATGGTATCTTTTTTTGGGAAACCAGTAGTATTAACAGCCATCCCGCCAGGCATGCATTTTAAAATCCTTCTCAATTGCTGTTAATAACCCAGGAAAACAAGTATATGAAAGGATGGAAACCCTAAAATGGTCAAGACAACTCAGAAAGAGTGACAGTAAAATGACGATGCAAATACATGTTGTCCTTCAAAAGAGTCACCATGGAGAAAATAACCTATTTCAGTGATGCTGCCTTTATGCAAGTGTTTAGGGGACCATTCTGAATCTTTTTCAAGCCACTTTAAGAGATCTACAAACATAAAAAATCTATTTAATCACTTTTTTCTCAATCTTGTTTTTTGCCACCAAAGAACATTTACACACCTCAGTAAGTTCCAAGTGACTTTTGAATGTTTTCCATTTTTAACAGCTATCTTCAAAGACAAACATGTCTATTGAGAATGCTCCAAAAAATGGACTTCATTACTGAAAAAAATTCTGGAATAAAAGTTTTAAGATATTTTGCATCTTGGGTATAACACAAGTGTTAGCTCCCAAAGTTTCTGCATGAAAAGAAAAAGAAAGCCATTGTAGTGTTCAGATTTTTTTTTAATGGATCATAACATTTTATATAGAACATACATTAGCTGTGCCTTTAAGGACGCACATGCTTCAATGATCTTCCCTGGGATTTTGCTGTCATTACTTAATTACAGTTTTCATTTAATGAGATGTTCCTCTAGGATGAGTTTCCCAGTGATTTTATCACATCCAATTACACCACAGAACACATAATGAATAAAGGCTCACAGACTTAGAAAAACTTTTGTTATTGGTAAATGAACACAGACTGTCATGAAAGACAACAATGGAATAATTTCTCAGCAAGTCAAGGGAACAATACAAAACCAATGGACCAGCAAAGGGAAAATGCTTCCTAAAAATAAATGTTGGGGCCGGGTGCTGTGGCTCACACGTGTAATCCCAGCACTTTGGGAGGCCAGGGCAGGCAGATTGCCTGAGGTAAGGAGTTCAAGATCAGCCTGGCCAACGTGGTGAAATGCTATTTCTACTAAAAACACAAAAATTAGCCTGGCATAGTGGCACACATCTGTAATCCCAGCTACTTGGGAGGCTGAGGCAGAAGAATTGCTTGAATCCAGGAGGCGGAAGTTGCAAGTGAGCTGAGACCCAGCCATTGTACTCCAGCCTGGGCAACAGAGTGAGACTCTGTCTCAATAATAATAATAATAATAATAATAATAAAATGTTGGGTAAGGATGGCTTCTGTGCTTTTCCTCTGTATGAGTCAGCTTGAGCTGCCATAACAACAAAAAAACACAAAAATTTTCTCCAGAAGGAGGCTAGAAAGTCCAAGATCAAGATTCCGGCAGTGTTCAGCTTCTGCTAAGGGCTGTCTTTCTGGCCTGCAGGTGGCCCTGTCTTCTCCTCGCCCTTCCTCTGAGCACGGATGGATTGGATAAGCTCTGGCATCTCTTTTTCTTATAAGGACATCAGACTTATGGGATTACAGCCCCACCCTTACAACCTAATTTAACCTTTTTCATCTCCCCATGAGCCCTATCTCCAAATGTAGTCACTGATATGGTGTGCATCTGTGTCCCCACCCAAAATCTCATGTTCAATTGTAATCCTCAATATTGGAGGTGGGGCCTGGTGGGAGGTGACTGCATCATGGGGGTGGATCCTTCATCAATGGTTTAACACCGTCCTCAGTGCTGTTCTCATGGTAAGACAGTTCTCATAAGATCTGGTTGTTTTAAAGTGTGCAGCACCTCCCCATCCTTCCTCTTGCTCCAGCCATGTAAGAGGTGCCTGCTACCTCTTTGCCTTCCACCATAATTGTAAATTTCCTGAGGCTTCCTCAGAAGCAGACACCACTATGCTTCCTGGACAGCCTGCAGAAACATGAGTCAATTAAACCTCTTTTCTTATAAATTACCCAGTCTCAGGTACAGAGACTTTATAGCAATGTGAGAACTGACTAATACAGTCACATTGGTGTTAGGGTTTCAACACAGGAATTTGGGGAGGACACACACGTTCAGACCATAGCACCCTTCCTCCTGAACAGTAAAGTCATTTCCAATGGAGTCAACAAATAGGTTAAAGTAAAAAAGAATGAGGCCAGCTGAGCGCAGTGGATTATGCCTGTAATCCCAACACTTTGGGAGGCCGAGGCCAGCGGATCATGAGGTCAAGAGATCCAGACCATCCTGGCCAACATGGTGAGACCACATCTCTACTAAAAAATACAAAAATTAGCTGGGCATGGTGGCACACACCTATAGTCCCAGTTACTCTGGAGGCTGAGGCAGGAGAACTGCTTGAACCCGGGAGGCGGAGGTTGCAGTGAGCTGAGATCATGCCACTGCACTCCAGCCTGGCAACAGGCAACAGAGTGAGACTCGGTCTCAAAAAAAAAAAAAAAAAAAAAAGAGAGAGAGAGAATGAGACCAAACTGTCAAGCAAATGGATCTAGCACTCCGGGAGGCTGAGGCAAGAGGATCACTTGATTCCTGGAGCTCAAGACCACCCTGGGAAACATGGTGACAGGCATCTCTACAAAAAAATACAAAAAAAAAAAAATTTAAAACATGAGCCAGGCATAGTGGTATGCACCTGAGGTCCCAGGTGCTGTACTCAGAAGGCTAAGGAAGGAGGATCACTTGAGCCCAGGAGTTCAAGGGTGCAGTGAGCTATGATCACTCCACTGCCCTATAGACTGGGTGACAGAACAAGACCCCATCTCTAAAAAAAATTAAAAAAAAAAAAAAACAGAGTCCAAGAAAGAATTAGAGGGCATACACACACAGATGTCAAGCAGGGGAATGTTGGGACACCTAAGTTCAAGCTCACTGCCTGTTTGAAAATTAATAAATTTTAAATCAATAAAATTAAAATTAATAAATCCACCAAGAGGGGGAAGAACGAGGCTTTCACATTTACCACCACCACCGGCCCTCGTTGATTCCTGGAAGGCCTGACAAGTTCTTGCCATGCTGTTGGGCCCTCTGCTCTCAGCTTCTTGTGTCAACTCCTTGGCAGCCAGATTAGTCTCCATATCCCTCAGATCAGTGAGACTCTCCACCTCATTGTAACGTCATGTCTCTCTCCGGTGCCCCTTCTGTTCTATCACAAAAGTCAAGTCCATTTTGGAAATAATGTACAGGGAGCATTCTGAGCTGCCTGGCTCCTCCAGGTGCCCTTCAGAGTCTAACACCTAGCTTAAACCTTGCTGCCACTCTCTCTGCCACATTGCCCAGAGAGACATTGAATGACGATGGATCGATTAACTGTTCATCATCTGAAACCCCTTTCTGTGTCTGAAGACTCTCATTCTGTGATCTTGGTAGCTGGTCAGATGCCATCTCACCTTGGAAACCCAAAATTTGGACAGTTGTTTTCTCAGACCCTGGCAGATATAAATTCGGCCTGGGACGAGGTGTCAGCCAATGAGATGTCCCCACTGGGAATTTGCTCTGGATTAAGTAAAGCAAAAAATCACAGAATTCCCAAGAAGTCTCCCTGGCAGCAGTGTCAGCAGCAGCCTGGAAATGGTATTGAGCTTCTCCTGGCTATAGCAATGCTGGACCCAGGCCCACGCTCCGCAAAAGCAGTGAAGGTACCCCAGCCAGCCTCTCCCTGGGGCATCCTCAAGGGCTCTGACACCCTGGTCTCCTTTGGCTATTCCATGATTTCTGATTTCTCCAGCTCCCTGTCCTTTCTGTAAGCTATCTGACACCCTTCTAATAAATTCCATTTCTGCTTAAACTAACCAGAGATGACCTCCATCTGGGACCAAGAAGTCCCAATATCACACCTCCCCTGGCTCTGATCATTGAAATTGAAGTAAAATTCTAGGCCAGAAGAATCATTGAGAATTGGACACAACAATCATTGAGTAATAAAGCTGAACACAACCTTGATTTGGAGACAATTAAAATATAAATGCAGGCTAGGCGCGGTGGCTCATGCCTGTAATCCCATCACTTTGGGAGGCCAAGGTGGGCAGATCACGAGGTCAAGAGATCAAGACCATCCTGGTCAACATGGTGAAACCCCGTCTCTACTAAAAATACAAAAATTAGCTGGCTGTGGTGGCGTGTGCCTGTAGTCCCAGCTACTCGGGAGGCTGAGGCAGGAGAATTGCTTGAACCCGGGAGGCGGAGGTTGCAGTGAGCCGAGATCGCGCCACTGCACTCCAGCCTGGTGACAGAGTGAGACTCTGTCTCAAAAAATATATATAGATATAAATATAAATGCAAAAATAATCCACAGCAATTTTTTCTTTTGTCCCTGAGGCTTTGTGAAGGTCGTGTGGACTTTTCAACAGCAGACCTGAAACACTCCCTGAATCGGAATCTGCTTGGTTAGAATACCCCTTTGATTTGCTTGGCTAGTCCTTTAAACCAACTTCATGCAGTGTCTTGCAGAGGCCAAACAACTTTAAAACTTAGATTGCTTCTAGAGTGCAAAGCTTAGCCAAGTTTTGAGAAGTAATTTATTCTCGGCCTCATGTGTTCCATCAAGTAGAAGCCCAAGGGTCTCTTTCATACTGAGTGTGTCAGGGACAAATGGGCTTCGGTGGATTCCAAAAAACAAAGACATTTTGGGAACAATTTTGGAAGGGAACATTCACAACTTTCTAGCACCACAGGGCCTAATTTGCTCCTATATTGAATTTCAGCAATCCTAATTTTGAGAGTTTGACAACACCTGCTGGTGAAGCCATCCAACTTTTTCTTACCGAATTGATAAGTAGGTAAGAAATAATGTGACCCTGAGAGTTGGGTAATCAGAAAACTCAGGGTAAAAAAAAAAAAAGATGAATTGGTCTTTCTCTCAGAGATAAACCCACACAAAACAGCATGAGACATCTACATTTTCACACAAACTAATTAGAGTTTCTTGGCCTTACCTCATTAGACTAAATTCATCTGAACCAAACATATGCAGAGACTCCTACAGTCAATGCATTTCAAATAATACAGGCTATGAGGCTGGTGTCATTACCAACTTAGCAGAGGGGCCTCTCTTTGCAAAGCCTGTGGAATACTGGTTGTACACATTCATGTATTTCCTGCCTAACATAACCACTAATTAGATGAAGGGGTTAGATCCAAAGATAAATATGAAAAGAATTGCGTTGCAGGTGGTGAGCTGAGCACAGTGGACAAATCAATGCTGATTACTTTGATTACAAACATAAATGATTAAACCAGAGTTTTGTTCACAATCACCCAAGCTTTCACCACTTTCTTTTGGTTAAAGTTTTACTTTTCACTTATTTGGTATAATAACAAAATTAAAAACTAGTAAGCTTCTCAGGGGGTTCTGGATGTCAATGCCAAAGCAGATTTTCTCTTTGATATTGAGAATCTGACATATCTGATTTGTATTTGATGGTTCTTCTCCACTTGCCTTTTTTCTACTGACTGAAAAAAAATTTCCTATTAGGTAACCTGAGGAAAACCACAGCTGTTGGGCTCTGCTCTTAATTTAGGCTTTGTTCAGGTTTCTGCCTACAGGGTGGGCATTTGTCACAGTGGGAAGCACATAGAGACTCTGGCGGGGACAAGACTGCACCTCAGAATAAAGGTCTCCTTGGCACTTGCTGCAATTTTCTCTGAGGTGGGGGGGGATGCTGGTGGGTGATGGCGTTCTCGTGAACACAGGGACACTAGTGAGGGGAGGGGCCCAGCAGCAGAAGCAGAGGAATCTTGAGGAGAAACAGAGAAGCAATGAGCAAGTCCAAGCACGCTGTGCCCGATTCAGCCCTGACTCTAGGACAGCACCAAGACAGCTGACCAGCCAGGGGCTGGGAATGGGGCACCATGGGAAGTGGGGAGTCTGGGAGGAGATCCCAACTTTGGAAGTGAAAGGCAGAAATTATTAGAACATCAGGTAGAGTCCAGGTCATTGCAAGAATTCTGACTACACGTCAAGGGAGGGCAAGGAGGAGGTTAAGACCTGCAAATGACCCTGGAAGAGACCAGGGAGAACCCCAGACACCCCTGCTCTTGGGAACAGTGCAAGGCAGGACGGCAGGGTGCCACTCTCAAGTCAATCCAGCCACAGTATCTTCAGGAAGTCCCCCAAACTCTGAGCACCTCACCCAACAGGAGCTGGTGATAAGCTGGCCTCCGCAGAGGTTGTACTGTGAGTGAAAGTGTGGTCTGAAACACGGAAGCTTTATGGAGACTTTACCTTATAGCTCAGCACAGCACAGAGCAAATATTTGCAACAAGCCAGAGCTACTGTTATATACTGGCCTTTCGGATACGAGGTTTTGGGGTTGGTTTGCTTGTTCATTTGTTTTGTCCTTTTACTACATAGAACATAGCACTACATTAGGCAGGAGTTTGGGTAGCTAGCCACAGAAATCAAATCTGGCTAACATAAGCAGGAAGAGTGATGTATTAAAAGGGTATTAGGTAGCTCATAGAATTACTAGGAAATTTAGAGAGCCAGACCAGGGACAGTACCCCAAAACCCACAGCAGAACTGGTTCCCAACTCCAAGTGAGCAGTTCCTTCTCCTTCATTATTCACCCACTTGCCCCTAGGATAAGATACCACAGGCTTCACTCCCATCACTGCTACCATGGAATCTTCATCTTGCTGCCTCCAGTAACCATCAGGCCTGCAGCCACCGCTGCACTAGGGAGATGGTCATGCTGCAGCCACTGCCACCACCAGAAGATTCACTACAGTACTTGCTTCTGTGTGTTTCCAGCTCCTGGTTCAAAGTCAAGCAGTGTGTGAGGTTGGCAAAGCCCAGGTTGCATGATTATGGCCTCACTGCAAGAGATGGTGGGTAAGTGAGCACCTGCCAATCTTTGTGTCCAAAATGGTAGGGGAACTCTGACTCCCACTATGACACTCATAAGGCAGAGAGTTCTGCACAATGACGACACTGGAATGGGACTCAATCAATGGGTAACTGAAGAGAATGACTAACATCTACTGCAGACATCTGTTACATCTGTAACAGTGGAGTCAGACTCCATCGGGGGCTGACAGTGCTGGGTCTTTCACCTCTAGCTCACCTGGTCTTACTCCTCCTGTTCCATAGTTATCCCCCTACCCAGCTGCCTACTGGGGCTTCTCAGTGACCACGTTACCCTTGTTGTCATCTGCCAACTACCCAGTTCCTGACCTATCACTCCCTCTAATCTCTAGAATCTGGCTTTAGCTTGCTTTCCTGGTAGCTCAAAATATTTCTGAGTCTGAGGTTCTGGCCTCTTGTGCATCTGATGGTCCCACCCCTGCAAATGCTGCTGATTCTAGTTCTGAATGATGACTATGTGGTCCTCAGTGACAAAGTGTTCTGTACCTGAGGACTGTAGCTCTGTCAAGTTCCATTACAATAAGACCCTATAGGTAATTGACTCCCCACAGATGGGGCTATGGTATATGTGGCTCATCCCAAACTCTGTGTCTCAACAGCCTGCATTAAGCCAGCTACACTGTGCCATTTAAGAGACATTTTTTCTGACTTGCAATAACCAGCTCCCCAACCAACCATCCGCCTCAAACATGTCTGAATTTTCAATAATGACATTAAAATATTACTACAAAATACTCCTGTTGAGCACTCTTTGACAACAATTGCCATAAATCTGGCAAGAAGTTTGAGGAAAGAAAAATCTGGGATGCATGTTACCATTCAGAAGGCAAACAGGAGGAAACATCACACCAGGACCAGCCATGTTCTTTTCATCAAGAATCAAATCCAGCATGGAATACACAATGCAGCAGCACTGCCTTCTGAATGGTACTGGAGGTAAGCAGGAGTTGGACTCCTGGGAAGCAAAAACAGGGAATGAACCAAAACCAGGCGAGAGATTTGGTCTCTGGTCAGAACTAACTGATAAAACCTCTCTAGGGGAATTTTACGCACCTGTCTTCTTCATCTACCCTGAGTGCAACTAAACTCTGTACTGAGAACTTAGAAGTCTGTCTCCTGGTGTGTTAAGCTTTGTAAGCTACTGTCTCTGATAATCTCAAGCACGGCCACTTTGGAATTTAAGAAATCTGCATGGTAATCCCATTACTGGGTATATACCCAAAAGATTATAAAACATTCAATTATAAAGACACATGCACAAGTATGTTTATTGCAGCACTGAATCAACCCAAATGCCCATCAATAATAGACTGGATAAAGAAAATGTGGCTCATATACACCATGGAATACTATGCAGCCATAAAAAAGGATGAGTTTATGTCCTTGGCAGGGACATGGATGAAGCTGGAAACCATCATTCTCAGCAAACTGACGCAAGAACAGAAAACCAAACACCGCATGTTCTCACTCATAAGTGGGTATTGAACAATGAGAACACATGGACACAGGGAGGGGAACATCATACACCAGGGCCTGTTGTGGGGTGAGGGGGGTAGGGGAGGGATAGCAGGGTTAGTGGGGAATTGGAGAGGAATAACATTAGGAGAAATACCTAATGTAGTTGACAGGGGGATAGATGCAGCAAACCACCATAGCACGTGCTTACCTATGTAACAAACCTGCATGACCTGCACATGTATGTCAGAACTTAAAGTATTGCCAAAAAAACAAAAGAAATCTGCATGGCGTGATCCTCTATATTCAAATTGCTTTGCAGCGTGCAAAACACTCTCATATCCATTCTTTTGTCTGAACCTCAGAGAAGCTCAGCAGATGAGCTGAGGAGATAAGGGGACAGGAATCAAAGCACAGACACAGGCTCCCTCACTTTCTCAAGATATCAAAGAGAGTCACGGGTAGTCAGTGTAGGTCCCCTAATTCCTAGTTTGTAACTGTTTCACCCACTTCTCTCATTTCAAGTAAAGAATATTATCTCCTCCAAGGCATTCAGGAAACAGATTTGCCTCCCTTACCTTGCAAGGAGACATTGGCTGCTTTTATCTACCCGCATGTTTTCTTTGGAAATAACTAACCCTTCCCTATTTTTGATGGTTCTGATGTCACTGTCATCAAAGGCTGGCCCAGAGCCTCCCTCCTCACTTGGTATATTCCAAATAGGTGACTTACAACTGAAAACTGAGATAGGAAAGGCTTTCTGCTACTCCCCAAAGAAAGAATTGGCTTGCTTCTGCTCCTGAGATCTTCAAACATCCCTGGTGCTGTCTTTCTTAAGGCTGGGAATTCATACTTTGTTTCACTTTGCTAGCCTATGCCAACCTAACTCATTCAACTCCATTACTGCCATTAATCAACAGCTCTGGGAGATGGGAAAGCAAACAAACAAAGTTTAGTTTCTGGGAAGCATGTCAAAAGTCAATTTTTCCTGCAGGCAGGCAGATACTTTTGATTTGAGATTTGGTTTTAAGTGTAAACTTTGCCTAACATTATAATCTAAATTTACTCAGACTCTTCAGCTTCAGCAAAACAAGCCCCACAAATCGTTCAGGGAATGATAACACATTTCAGATGGTCACTCGTTGAAGTGCAAATACTCATTAAACATCTTCATTGTCCTTACTAGACAATGGCTTCTGAGTCCAGACTGACGAGCATCTCAGGTGATCTTTAGTAAATAATTTGCCAAGGATTTTCTTTCTTTTCTTTTCTTTTT
>NW_016107536.1:3075390-3086710 GCF_001604975.1 Cebus imitator
AGAGTCTTGCTCTGTCACCCAGGCTGGAGTGCAGTGGCACAACCTTGGCTCACTGCAGCTTCAGCCTCCGAGGTTCAAGTGATTCTCCTGCCTCAGCCTCCCGAGTAGCTGGGATTACAGGCGCCCACCACCACACCCAGTTACTGTTTGTATTTTTACAGAGATGGGGTTTTGCCATGTTGCAGGCTGGTCTCAAACTCCTGACCTCAGGTGATCTGCCTGCCTCGGCTTCCCTCCCAAAGTGCTGGGTGAGCCACGATGCCCAGCTGTCAAGCATTTTCAAATGCACATCAAGTTCCCCAAATTATATTTAACCAAAGAGCTGGAATAGCCACAGTTGCTCCTTCTCTGCCCTTGGAGATTTTCTCCTTCTTCCCAGTACCAGCCTTAAGCAAAAATGAAAACCCAAGAAAATACATGTTTGTTTTCTCCAAACTCTTTCCTTCATGGGGCCATAGCCTGTTCCTGGCTCTCCTTAACAGAGCATGCTTCCAGCAAGAGAGACGATGTCCATTATTTATTCTACACCACACATTTCAATGAGCATGACCTGTCCCAGAGTATTAGCATGTTCCCTTTCAGCTATCAGCCAGCAGGGAAGGAAGGAAATATTAGGGACGATGGCACCGAGATAAATGAGGTCAGACTTCTGTACTCACAGACAGAGCTAGTCTAAGAACACAGCGCCTGTGTTGAAACCATCATAACCTCTTCACATTCAGAGATCCTCACTCCTAACCCCCAAAATGAAAGCTGACAGATGGAAATTAGGTTTCCTTTTATTGCTAGGTTTTCTCATGCCTATATTAGTTTTTGTGTTCTTGTTTTTTGCAAATGGACAAAATTATCCATTTGCAGAGCAAAGAGCCTCAAATAACAAATAGAAGAGTTGACAAGGTGTCAGAACCCTATTTCTAGTCCTCTCTTCCATCCATGTAAGCAAACCACTTACACCTCGAAATCCCACACACCTCATCCTTCAGAGGCATTTCCGCAAGTGCCATTATCAGCTTGAAAAAGTGAGGGGAGCATTAAATAATTCCAGAAGCATTTTCCCTTTTGGAAAGGATCCTTCAAAAGCACTGTCTTGAGACAAAACTTTAAAGGTATGTTGACTTTGATTCCCCTGCACAGCTTTAGAGCCCCTGATGTCACATGGTCTTACTGCCCTTATGGTATGTGGGGATGAGAAGAGTGGAAATCACTGTGCCATGGAGGAGAAAAGGAGAGTAGGGTCTCATTCCATTTCTTCCAGCACTTCCCACAACCTCGGCCAGGTCACTCCCCTTTTCTGGACTTCAGTTTCTGTATTTCCAAGGTAAGGAGATTGAGATGATGGATGCTAAGGTACTTTGAGCCACCAACCTTCTCTCCAGCACAGTGTACACTCTACAGACAGCTGCTTCTCTTCTCTGTGATGGCCAAGCCTGGCTGGAATGTGAAAAGTGGGAATAAAGCCAAACACAGCAAAGCAAATACCTCCAGCAATACTTGTGCATTATAAGCAATTATTTTGCACAACTAAGAAAAGACAAACTTTTTTTTTAATGTAGCACATTACTGGTGCTGAGAAATGGAAAGAAACACTCCTTGTGTATCTGTGGTACTTTTAGTAAGATGAGGAGAAAAATTAAAGACATTAGTCCATTTCCATAAGCTAAGTTTGGAGTAGGAGACAGAAGAGTGGGGAAAAGGGAATAGGGACTATTTATATCTTACCCAATTATCTCTGAAAAAGTATAAATCATCTGAAGAAAGAAGGTAACTTTGATATTTTAATCCTTAGTTTGAAATTTTAAAAACTGATTCTCGTTAATTTGATGTACGGTAATTTAAACAAGGCTGCCAACATGTTAGGTACTGCAATGAGCTGAATGGTGGCCTCAAAAAGAGACACAAGCATCCTCATCTCCAGGGCCCGTGATTACCACTTTATAAAGCAAAAGAGTTGATGTTATTTAATATGGCGAAATTGACGTGCTTAAATGAAGGATCCTGAAAGGAGGTACTATCCTGAGTTATCTGGGTGGGCCCTAAATGCCATCCTATGTACCATTAGAAGGAGGAGGTGGCCGGGCACGGTGGCTCACGCCTGTAATCCCAGCACTTTGGGAGGCCGAGGCGGGTGGATCACGAGGTCAACAGATCGAGACCATCCTGGTCAACATGGTGAAACCCCGTCTCTACTAAAAAAAATACAAAAAATTAGCTGGGCATGGTGGCGCGTGCTTGTAATCCCAGCTACTCAGGAGGCTGAGGCAGGAGAATTGCCTGAACCCAGGAGGCGGAGGTTGCCGTGAGCCGAGATCACGCCATTGCACTCCAGCCTGGGTAACAAGAGCGAAACTCCGTCTCAAAAAAAAAGAAGGAGGCAAAGAGAGTTTTCAGAGATATACAGAGAAGACACACAGAGAAAAGAGGAGGAGCAATGTGACCACCGAGGCAGACTGATATGATCACAAGCTATGGAAAGCATTGTCACATTGGACGCAGGAAGAAGCAAAAGAATGTATTTCCCCTTGGAGCCCTTGGAGGGAGTGCAGCCCTGCCAACACCTGGCATCAGACTTCCGGCCTCCAGAACAGTGAGAGAATACAACTCTGTTGTTTTAAGCCGCCTAGTTGGCATAATTTGTTCCAGCAGGCTAGGAACCTATTATGGATAGCAATGGTGCTGTAATAAATAGATAATAATTATTCATAATTATCATAACAAAACAATAGCCTAAGTATGAGAACATGGCTCATATTATTATCCTAACAATGTGCTTAAAATATAGCTGTGTAAAATCTGAAAATCTGTATGAGGCTGAGGGGGCCACCTAACTTTCTCGACATACTCTTTAAAAGCCTAAAAAATGAGTTCAAGTTCAGTTTCAAATGCCATCTGGTTAGCATGACCTAACAGTCTTTCCCTCCTTCTCTCAAATTAATCTCAAAGATCCTGCGAAAAAAACCAAAATCTTAACATTTAAGGTTAACAGATAAACTATTGGAAAATCCTGTGTTCAAGCGATTCTCCTGCCTCAGCCTTCCCATTAGACGGGACTACAAGCATCCACCACTGTGTCCAGCTGGGAATTCTTTTAAAAGAAATATGAAATGTCTATGGTTTCAAAGGTAAATGCTTGAATCTATTAAGAAACACAAGAGAACAGAACAGGTTCAAGAAGTTTAACACTTAAACTATTACTTCTGGGAGTCCCCTGCTGCTGGGATAAGAGCCGGGTTGGACCCAAAGCCCCTTCCTCTTCCATGGAGAGGGGAGTGATCTGGCTTCTCCCTGGGCTCCTGTGAATATTTATTCTACTTTTGGTTCCTGGAAGTTGTTTGGTGAAGGAAGCCCCTCCCTGGATACTTTCTACCAGTGCTGGAGTAGCCCCTTCTTCTGGACCTGGCCCAGGATGCTGGGATTTTAAAGTATTTTTTAATACAGGAGGCCAGGCGCCGTGGCTCACGCCTGTTCCCAACACTTTGGGAGGCAGAGGGGGGCGGATCACCTGAGGTCGGGAGTTCCAGACCAACCTGATCAACATGGAGAAACCCCGTCTCTACTGAAAACACAAAATTAGCTGGGCCTGGTGGTGCATGCTTGTAATCCCAGCTACTCAGGAGGCTGAGGCAGGAGAATCGCTTGAACCCAGGAGGCGGAGGTTGCAGTAAGCTGAGATCGTGCCATTGTATTCCAGCCTGGGCAACAAGAGCAAAACTTAATGCAAGACTTTGTCTTGGCAAAAATAAAAAATAGAAAAAGATACAATTTTTTCAACAGAATAAAAGCATATAAAGCCTTCTATCCATATTAGGTAGATATTTACAAGAGACATAATTAAAACCTATTATGTAGAGATAGAAAGTAAATCAGTTAGCATATGCAAAGACACACATATGCACACTCACACACACAAAATACATACACCAGGCAAATAGTACCCAAAAGACAACTGGTGCTGCTCTAACTGGGAGAAAAAGCATTATTAGTGATAAAGTTAATCACTACTTAATGATAAAAAGAACAATTCACCATGAAGATTTAACAAATTTAAACACATATGTACCTAACTATATATGCTCCAAATATATAAAACTTTTCAGAATTATGAGAAGAAAATGATAAATGCATTGTTGTGGTAAGAGGTTTTAAAACAAATCGCTCGTAAGTGATACATCAGGCAGAAAAAAGACTACTAAGCATCAAGTTGTATAGCACAACTAGCAACCTTCATCTAAGTGACACAGGGATGGAACCCTGAAGCCAATGATGAGAAATTATAAAACCTTCCAAAGATGTGTGGAATGTTCACAAATAGTGATGATGCATGAGCCTAATATTCTACCAACAAAATTCTCTGACTACAGTATCCTGAAATTCAGAATAAACAAAGGATAATTCCAAAATGTGTACAATTGGATATTAGAGAACACACTTCCAAATAATTCAAGAGTAATTGAAGGAATAAATGAAAATTTAAAAATAAAAAATACATGTAAAAAGCATTAATATAAGCTTAAGCAGCATTAGAGAAAAATATACACACTAAATCATGAACAATACATCAAATTTAAGCTCTTCCCTATGAATCCTAAGTACGAGAAAAACTAATAGAGAAGAAATTAAAGAAACACGAGTATAAAAAAAAGCTGTTTTTTGAAAAGATAAAATAGAAAAACACTGATTACTGACCTAGAAAAAGAGAAAAAAAGAGATAATCTCTCTGAGAAATGAAAACAAAGACGGGCAGGTAGAATGGAGATTTTTTTAAGTATAAAATAATAATATAAAATGTTCATGCCAATAAATCTGAACTGGGATAAGATTTATAATTTCTTAGAATTTATAGTAAGAATCCTAAAGTAAATCAAAGGAAATATGTGTGAATATATAGAACCACCTCAGAATGGAAAAAGATTGTATAATCATGATGTTAGAGACAAACTTGTAATGAAAGAGATTAATTTAAAAGATAACAAATTGAAAAATATAAACACTAAAAATTACAGTTTAAGTTTAAAAATAACCTAAAATATTTGCAATTAAAAAAACCAATTGGGAAAATTTTCACTAAATATGACAAACAAATGCAGACAAATGTTAATCTATTAAATATTCAGAAGAGTTATTTCTAATAGCTATAAATACAAACATCCCAGTAGAAAATAGAAAGGGTATGCAAGCATATAATTCACAAAAGTAAAAACCAAATTGCCATTGAATTATTGAATATATATTTTTTGAATATGTATTAAACATATGTATTTTTTAATCCGCCTTTGGCACACTAATAATTTAAAAAGCAAAAACAAAATGGGGAGATATATTTTGCCCTTAGCTCAAACATAAATTTACAGATAATTTTAAAGAAATGTATAAGCATTGGTATAAAGACGCATTGTCATGTAATGTTGGCAGACACTTAGTATATTTCTGAATAGAAATTAGAAAATGTATAGGAACACTTAAAATATATACATTCCTTAGATTCATCAGTTCTAGTTCTGCAATTTACCCTATGGAAACACAAAGTCATAGATGTGCATAAAAGCCTATTTCTGGGAATATTCGTGTCTATAAAAGAGAAAGTTTAGTAACAAACTAAATAACAATGGGAGGAAAATAAACCAAATGAGCTTTGAAATCATTAAAAACAATGCTGTAAGGGCACAAAGAAAAAAGCAGACCAACAGAAAAGAGAAAAAAAGAAAAATAATAGGGCCACATATACACAGCCACCTGACTTACAACGAAAGCACCAATGAAATGATGGTCTTTTCAATAAACGGTGCTGGAGCAACTGGATATTATATGGAAAAAATGAACTTTGACCTCTAGCTCACACCATACACAAACATTAATTTATCATGGATCACAGACCTATCAAGCCTCTAGAAGAAAACATGGATGAATGGCTTTATGACCTTTGGGTAGGTAAAATTTTCCTTTTCTTTTCTTTTTTTTTTTTTTTTAATATATATTGTTTTGCTCTTGTCGTCCAGGTAGAGTGCAATGGCGGGATCTCGGCTCACTGCAAACTGTGCTTCCTGGGTTTAAGCGATTCTCCTGCCTCACCCTCCTGAGTATCTGGGATTACAGGCACCTGGCTAATTTTTTGGTATTTTTAGTAGTAACAGGGTTTCCCCATGTTGGCCAGGCTGGTCTTGAACTCCTGACCTCAGGTGATCTGCCTGCCTCAGCCTCCCAAAGTGCTCGGATTATAGGCATGAGCCACTGCACCTGGCCCATGAAAGTTTCTTAAATTGGAAACCGTAAGTTTTAACCACAAAAGAAACAGAATTGATAAATTGGACTTTATTAAAGTTAAAAACTTCTGTTCATCAAAAGAGATCACAAAAAAATGGCACTCCACCACAGAAGATGTTTAAACAGCCAGTAAGTATGAAGGAGTTCAACTTCATTACTTATCAAGTACATACACGTTAAAACGGCAGTAATGCCACCACTTACCAACTAGAATAGTTACAATTTAAGAAACTGAGAATACCAAATGTTGGTGAGGATGTGGAACAATTGGAACTCTCCTACATCACTGGTGAGACTGTCAATTGAAACATACACCTACCCTATGATGTGCTCTTCCTAGGTAAGCAAGAGAAATGAAAACATACGTCCACAAAAAACTTACACAAGAATGTCCACAGTACCTTTATTCATAATAGGTATACAAAATGAAAACAACCCAAGTGTCTGTCAATAGGAGAATGAATAAAGCAACTGCTGTATATTTATGCATTAGAATACTATACAGCAACAATGAAGAAGAATGAACCATTGGCATATGCAACAACATAGATGAATCTCTTTTAAAAATTATGTTCAATAAAAAATGGCAGCTCCAAAAGGGTATTTTTTTAAAAATTTGTGTTCAAATAAAATTCAAGAATAGGCAAAATAATCTCTGATCAGAAAAGTCAGAATAAAGTTACCTGTCAGGAGATGTTGAATGGGAAGGGGCTCAAAAGAACCGGTGGAGTGATGGAATGTTCTATGTGCTGATTAGGGTGGGATAATAGATGCACGCAGATGTGAACATTTATAAGATGTCTATTTAAAATATGTACAATTTCTGTACATAAATTATACCTTCAATATTTTAAGAGATGTTATAAAATAGTATTTAGTAATATGGGGAAATGTCAACATTATTTTAAATCTTAAAATTTTTATTTATTAATTTGTTCATTCAACAGACATAAGGTATCTACCAAAAGCCAGACAATATCCTAGGACACAGAGAATAAAAATGAATAAAATGGAGAAGGAATAAAATGCCTCTAATCCTTGGCAGCTTACCTTCTAGCATGAGTTTTTTATACAATAAGTATGTACATTCAGTATAGTGTAGGTATAATTGTGTGTGTGTATCTGTGTATACTCATTTTTGTCAATATGTGTTTATAATACACATAGAAAAAAGAATGTAAAAATTTTTTTCTCTTTTTTTAAGAATGTAAAATTTTAACAATGATATCTGTATTGGTGATTTCAATTCATTTTTATTATTTTCTTTGTGCTTTTATCATTTTTTACAATGAGCATGGATTCCTTTCATAATCAGGGAGGAAAACATTGCTAACAAAACTCTGAATGCAGACATTCAGAGTTCCTGCAGTTTCTCAGCAGAGGGAGAGCCACAGCATGCTCCCTGAGAACCTGTAGCTAGTGAGTTTCAACAGCTGTATAACACCTGGAGCATCTGCATACAACTTGAATGAATCTCTTCCAGGCAGTTGATGTAGAAAGTTTTATTAAGAAAGGAAGGAGAACAAAAAATGTGGCCAGGAAAAACTTTTTAATTGGCATCATGAAATGGTCTCTGTAGGGATTATTTAAAGAGCCAAGATTTTTCGCTGAACATTAGGTCAAAGTCATTAAACTAGAGCCAGGAAAATATACGAACTGCAGTGGAATGTTTGCCCAGCCTGCTAAGTTATATCCTTCTACCATTGACTTGTAGAATACCCTTATGTAAATTCACACAACTTAATTTCCTACCTATAAAATGGGAAGAATAATCCCTATATTAGAGGTCTACCACAGTTTTTCACATGGCTCTCACTGACCCAAATTATATTCTGACATCAAAAGATTAACAGCAGAGCATGCACCCAGCTCCCCAACTAAGCATGGTTAATTTCTCACTTAAACCTCGGCATGTGACAGATTGCTGATTGCCAAACTATATGCTAGGGAAAAGTTATTCTGTACAAATATGTTGGGATTTAGGTTACTTAGAAATCCATATTCTACAATTAATTAGATAATTTGATACAGAACAATTATGTGAGACATTAACTCTGAAGTGTTAAATCTTGCAGTATATGCATCATCATTTTTTCATATCCCAACACATAAAGGCATTCAGTAATGTGAATCTGTTTTACATGTAAGCCCTTACTTTCACAGCAAGTAAAGCGTCTAAATGTATTCCAGGTAGTACTGACAATAATTATAAAATATACAGATATAGAAAAAAAGTATGTTTGACTGGGCCATGAGGTGCCCAGATATTTGGTTAAACATTATTCTGGGTATGTCTGTGAGGATAGTTCTGGATGGGATTAACATTTCAATCTGTAGATTGCCCTCTAACAAGGAGGAGGGGGGTGTCTCATTCAATCATTTGAAGGCCTGAAAAGAACTAAATAAGGCAATGAGGAAATTTCTTGTGCCTGACTGCCTTCATTCAGGGACATGAGGTTTTTTTCTTGTTTTGGACTCAAACTAAAACACTGGCTCTTCCTAGGTCTCAAATCTGCTAGCTTTCAGACAAAAACTATACCATTTGCTTCCCGGGTCTCAGGCTGTCAACTGCAGATCTAGGGATCTGTCTGCATCCATAATTACATGAGCTATTATAATACATCTTTTTATACTTATATATTTTATCTGTTTTATTCCTTTATATATACTACTGTTTCTGTTTCTCTGGGGAACCCTGACTAATCCATATTTGGTAGTGAGGGGGCCATCTAGAGGAATAGAATTTTGAGAATGAGTTCTTTGAACTAGCTCTTGGGTTTCTGAAATTAGCTAATCTGATTATGTTTAAAGATATTAATGACTCAATTTCCAGTAGTAAAGAGAGCATGGATAGTGGCAATGATTTGGCAATAAAGATACACAAAATGACACCATTAGATATTCCTAATTAATCACTTATAAGAAGCTACCCGCTGGGTGACTGTATATTTCAAACATTTGTAGCAAACTAATGCATGTAATGAAATTGACTGGTTGCTCCTAATGTCACTGGACAAAGTGGGGAAAGAAAAATATAAGCTCAGAGAGTTTAATTCCTAGCTCAAACCCCACATAAATGATCTGAAATCTTCTATGTGTGCCTAAAGGAGACCCTTATATCCTGTAGCTGCAGGGCTGAGACTGCTGAAAATCAGACTCAGAATCTCTTCCCAGTGACTAGCTGAATTACAACACAAGTTGAATTTCCAGCCTTTTAGGGATCTACTGTTAAAAGTGAGGGCACTGACTGGGAAGAAATGGGATGCCAAATGTTGGAATGGGGATGTGAGGGAAAACCCTGATGATGCTGGAGACACTGATCCCCTAAGGTCTAACCAGTTTTCTTTGCCAGGAGAAGAGGCCTCTCCACCTTACAGTGAAGGCAGCCTCCAAATCCCCAGTGAAAGCAGCCTTTCCACCTCTGTATGAGGAACCTAACCTTGCATTTCCTAAGGACATTGTAATGGTCTCTCCTGAAGTAGTAGCTGTCCAGGACAATGCTGAGTCTCTTCAGGACCACCCCCCCACAATCCCTCTTTGCTTCTAGACCTATAAACTAAAGTTCCAGAAAGCCCCTCAAGGTCAATACATAATGTGACCCATGAGGAGGTGTGCTATACTCCAAAAGAAGTACTTGAGTTTTTTAATTTATACAAACAGAAATTTGGGGAACATGTGAGGGAATTAATATTAATGGTGCGGAATAATGTCGGAACAAACATCAGGTTGGATGAGGCCAAATTTATTGATAAGGGCTGCCTAAGCAGTTTCTACGTTTCATGTTGCAGCTCAGGGAATTAGAAAGAACTCTAACAGTTTGGTTGGTTGGTTGGTTGGCTGGCTGAAACATGGACCAAAAGTAAGATGAAAATGCCAAGCATGCCTTTGCTTCATGTAGAAGAAGGATTTCAAAGGAGACTGGAATGTTTAGACTAGCGTTGTCACTAAAGACCTACTTACCCACACAGGGAGGATCCAGAAAACATACCTTTCATCACAACTGTGAGAAATAAATTTGCGAAAGGAGTTCTGGTATCCTTTAAAAGTTTTGTGATAGTTTTCCTCTGAATGCCAGATCTTACTATGTGAACTGTGGTCATTGAACTGGGAAAACTAAATACAGTAGAAATAATTGAGTCCCGGGGTGCGAGGAGCCAATTCTGGGCACCCAACTGTCAAAAACAAGATGACTGTGATTATTATAATAGAGAGCAGAGTCAAAGCGGCAATCAGAATAGTCTGACCCATGCCTAGCTAGTTGAGCACATATTTCTAGAAGTAAAATAGATAGGAAGCATACTAAGTTCTTACTTCAACTCTATCAGTAGAAAACTTCGAGGTCAAATGAACAAAAGTCAAACACGAATCATAAAAACAGACTTCATCCAGTTTATAGACCCAGAACCCCTTGAAGAGGAACCTGAGTTTCTGAAGTATCTCAGTACACTACCAAAAAATGTATACTGTTGTTAATCTTTCTTCCAGCCTGCCCCAAAGGGGCCTATACCCTTTTACCAGATTTATGGTCCAGTGGGGAAAAATAATTAATCAGATCTTTTGGGGATAACTGGACTCTGGCTCTGAATTGACACTAATTCCAAGACACCTCCAACAACACTGTAGTCTACCACTCAGAGTAGGGGCTTTTGGAGGTCAGGTAAACAGTAGAGTTTTATTCCGGTTTATCTCACAGTGGGCCACATCAGTAATCAAACCCATCCTATGGTTATTTTCCCAGTTACAGAATTCGTAATTGGAATAAAAATACTCAGCAGCTAGTAGAATCCCCATATTGGTTCCCTGACTTGTGGGGTGAGGATTATTACAGTGGGAAAGGCCAAGTGGAAGAACTAGAACCACCTCTGCCTAGGAAAACAGTAAACCAAAAGTAACACTGTATTTCTGGAGAGAGTGAAAAGACTAGTGTCAGCATCAAAGATTTAAAAGATGCAGTGAGGGCCGGGCGCGGTGGCTCACGCCTGTAATCCCAGCACTTTGGGAGGCCGAGGCGGGTGGATCACGAGGTCAAGAGATTGAGACCATCCTGGTCAACACGGTGAAA
>NW_016107536.1:3086775-3109540 GCF_001604975.1 Cebus imitator
CAGGAGGCTGAGGCAGGAGAATTGCCTGAACCCAGGAGGCGGAGGTTGCGGTGAGCTGAGATCGTGCCATTGCACTCCAGCCTGGGTAACAAGAGTGAAACCCTGTCTCAAAAAAAAAAAAAAAAGATGCAGTGGTAGTGATTCCAATCACAACCCATTCAGCTTGCCTTTTTTGGCCTGTGCAGAAGACAAATGGATGTCAGAGAATGACTGTGGATGATAATAAGCTTAATGAGGTGGTGACTCCAATCACAGCTGTTGTACCAGACATGGTTTCATTGCTTCAGCAAAATAACACATCTCCTGATACCTAGTATTCAGCTATTGATCTTGCAAATGCCGTTTTCTCCATTTATGTCAATAAGGACCACAAAAAGTAGTTTGCTTTCAGTTGGTAAGCCCACCAATATACCTTCACTGTTCTATCTCAGGGGTGTATCAACCCTCGAGCCCTATGCAATAATTTAATTTGCAGGGACCTTGATCACCTTTGCTTTTCACAAGATAACACACTGGTCTATTCCATTGATAATTGGCTTGCTGGACCTAGTGAGTAAGAAATAGCAACTACTCTAGACTTATAGTGAAGACTTCTGCATATCAGAGGGTAGAAAATAAATCCAGCAAAAGTTCAGTGGCATCACGGAAATATAAGGAACAAGTTGCCACATCTGGCCTTACCACAAAGAAAGAGACACAACACACAGAGCGCCTTTGGCTTTTGGAGACGACATTGCCCCATTTGAGTGTGGTAGTCGAGCCCGCTTTCCAAGTGACACCCAAAACTAGCAGTTTCACCCAGAACAAGAAAAGGCTTTGCAACAGGTCCAGGCTGCTGTGCAAACTGCTCTGCCACTTGGACCCTATGATCCAACAGACCCAATGGTGCTTAAAGTATCAGTGGCAAAGATACTGTTTGGAGCCTTTGGCAGCCCAGATAGGTAAAATCACAGTGCAGTGCCACAGGATTTTGGTGCAAAGCCCTGCCATCCTCTGCAGATAACTACTCTCTTTTTGAGAAACAGCTCTTGGTCTTCTACTAGACCTTAGTAGAGACTGAGTAAACACTAAGACTGAGCCACTAAGTTACCATGTGATCTGTGCTGTCCATCATAAACTGGGTGGTTTTCTGACTCTGCAAACCATAAAGCTCAGGCATGCCTAGTAATAACGTCATCATCAAATGGAAGTGGTATGTATGAGACTGGGCCCAAGCAAGCCTTGAAGTCACAAGTAGGTGCATGAAGAGGTGGCCCAAATAGCCATGATCCGCTGTGTAGCTATACTGCCTTCTCTCTCTCAGTCTGAACCTATGACCTAATGAGGAGTTCCCTACAATCAGTTGACGGAGTAAGAAAAGATTTGGAACTGTTTTACAGATGGTTCTGCATGATACATACACACTACCCAAAAATGGGCAGTTGCAACATTGCATCCACTTTCCAGGAGATCACTATAGAACAATAGTGAAGGAAAATCCTCCCAGTGGGAAGAACTTTGAGCAGTGCACCTGGCTGTTTACTTTGCTCGGAAGGAGAACTGGTCAGACGTGGGTGTCCTCAGCAGAGGACGATTTTAATTATCTAGTACATAGGATGACCAGTCAGTATGATGTTATGTGAAAGAAAATGTATTGACTTTATAACAGTATTTAAGCGTTGTTAGTTTTACATCACAGTATTAAAGTTATTGCATATCAAAAAGAAAAGTCAATATTACTGAACAACTCTACCTCCTCTTTGGGGGAAAGAGTTAATGTATTTTCATTTGTACACAGAATAGTTGTGTCAGGTTAGGCAGAATTATGACATTGTTATTGTCTTCATTTGGAGATTAAGCATGGGTTAAATAGATGTATATGGGTGCCAAGCTGACAAGGGTTGAGCCTGTGATGAATAAAGTTTATATCAACTTGATTGGGCAAAAGGGTACTTAGGTGTTTGGTCAAACATTATTTTGGATGTGTCTGTGAGGGTGTTTTGGGATGAGATTAACATTCAAATCAGATTGCATAAACAGAGGGTGGGTTCCATCCAATCAACTGGAGGGCTGAATAGAACAGAAGAGCTGAGTAAGAAGAAACTTCTGCATGATGCCTTTGGGTAAAGAGTGGGATTTTTTTTTTCCTACCTTTGGACTTGAACAAAAACATTTGCTCTTCCTGAATTTTGAGCCTCCTGGCTTCTGTACTGTAACTATACCATTAGCTCTCTCTCTCATACTTGGGTGCGCTCTCTCACCCCCACCCCATATATACATATATATATTATATACAAACACACATATATGCTTATATGTATGTTCTGTTTCTCTAGAGAATCCTAATATACATACATACATATGTATGTGTATATATATATATATATATACGAATATGTATGTGTTTCTGTGTGTGTATATATACACATGCATAATTTACACCTGTTAATAAAGAATTTTAAGTCACTGTGGTGACTAGAAATATTATGTCTCTATATCTGTAAAATATAAATGATATTTTTATAATTTATTCACTTGGCAGGTTTTAATCTTATTACCGCCAAAATGACTGTTAGCTAGCTATGTGAATATACTACCTCATAGAATTCATCTGTATTTATTGGACCTATTCCAGGTTGGTTTTCTCAAGAACATAAATTATATAAGATTCTTGTGGCTGCCTATATGTAATTACTTTTATTAACATTTCTTTGTGGGTTACTCATCTCCTTGAACTCTAAATGTTGGAGTATCCCAGTGTTCTAACGTTGGACCAATTCTTTTTTGTATCTACACTCACTTTCTTTGTACTTGCATCTAGTCCCAAAGGTTTAATTACCATCTTTTCACCATCCAAAATTTACTTTCCCAGCACAGAGATTTCCGTAGACTTTATGCACACATTCCCATTTGTAAGTCTCAAGAACATTTCAAAATTATTTTTTCTAAAACTGAGCTCCTGGTAGTTGCACACTGCCTCCCCCTCTTTCAGCCACTGGCAAGTCCAATCTCCCAGTTGCCTCTTTATCCTTAATATCCTATTTGTCAGTAGAGTCCATCAATTCTGTCTATAAAATATATTTAGAATCTGACATCTGCTGCTACAAACCCTGGTCCAAGCCACCATTACCTCCTGCCTGGACTACTGCAACACTCTTATAACTGCTCTGCTTATTTTCTTCCCTTGACACCAGTCAAGCCCACTCTCAAGAGAGCATCTACCAAAAATCCTTTCGAAGTATAAATTACGTCATGTCATTCTTCTGCTCCAAATTTTCAATGCCTCTAATTGCAATCAGAGCAAAAGCAAAATACTCCGAAATACTTTCGAGTCTATATTAGTCTGTGGTCTTAGAGAAGTAGATGCCAAGATGGGATAAAAAGTACATATAAAGATGTGATTTTAACAAAAAAGCAAAGTGGGAAAATCCAAGCACTCATTTTCACCCAGAAAAAAATAAACAGTTCTGGCCCAGTGTGGTGGCTCATGCCTGGAATCCCAGCACTTTGGGAGACCAAGATGGGTGAATCACCTGGGGTCAGGAGTAAGAGGCCAGCCTGGCCAACGTGGCAAAACCCAGTTTCTATTAAAAATACAAAAATTAGCTGAGCGTGGTGGCACGTGCCTGTAATTCCAGCTACTCGGGAGGCTGAGGAGGGAGAATCGCTTGAACCCGGGAGGTAGAGATTGCAGTGAACCAAGATCATGCCACTGCACTCCAGCCTGGGCAACAGAGTGAAACTCGTCTCAGACTAATAACAAGCTCCAATATTCAATCAGTAATAAATAGCCTACTGCTATGGTTTGGATCTGTGTTCAATGTCCCCATTAGAGGAATCCCCATTTTCTCCCAGAAATGGGTCTGCTTTAGTATTTCTGCCATACTTAGTTATAAGCTAAGAGCAGTTCTGAGAAATATTGGTAGGTTTCAGAATGCAGCAGCTGAAGCCCTTGGTCAATACACTCTCTACAATTGGAAGTCAACAAGGTATAGTCTCAATGCCACCCAAAAAGCCTTCTATAACATCCCCCCACCACTGTCTCTTGTTGCCCTAAACTTCTTCCCCTTGCACCCTTTTTCCAGCCACACTTGCCTTGGCAATCCTTGACAACATTAGGTATACTCTCAGTGCAGAGCCTTTGTACACATGACCACACCTAAATTTTCTTCTCCAAGATATCCACATGATTTGTTCATTCACTTCCTCCAGGTTTGTACTCCAATATCACTTTCTCAGTGAAGCCTGCCCTGGCTACCCCATCTAAAAGTTCAACACTCGCTACTCATCCTCACAAACATAAAAATACTTTCTCCCTTCTCTTATTTTTCCTAGCACTTATCACTAAAACACATATTATATTCATTTATCTTGTTTATTTACTATCTCCCCTACTGGACTGTAAATTTCTCGTCAGCAGGACCTTTGATTTGCTTGATTATTGCTGTTTATTCATAAAGTGGAATACTCTATTGAATATATTAACCACTGAATACATATTTGCTGTATGAAAGATTGAACACAGAAAAGAAAAAAGGGTTTTAAAATAACACATTTATTGCTGGTATATAGATGAGTTATTACAAGAAATCCAGATGGACAACTTGGCAGCATTTTTTTCACAGTCCAAGTCTCTCTGTACACTTGGAAAAAACAAACTTCATGAAAAATCTATAATGTTAACGTTTCTCAAAATCAGAATTGTTTTTCATGACAGAAATCAAGAAGTCTTTCAAAGATAAAAATGGCAAAACTAAAAGATCACTTTCAAATGGCACCAAAACAAGCCTTTGGTGACTTCTTTGGTCAAGAATAGAACAACTTGTGCATCCAAACATTTAGTAAAAGGAATTAATTTAAACATATTGACTTATTTTTAAATATCAATTTTTTTGTATCTTAATTATACCGAAAAAGAAAGAAAAGAAAGAAAATGTCAAATAAGGACAATGTCAAAAACAAAAACCTTACCCACATGAAACCAGTAGAAGAGACCAGAAAACTAACTTTTTACTCTGAAGATTCATAATTTAAATACAAAGATTCATTTTGTAACCTAATTTTAGGATAACCAAATAGCCTTGGTGGATAAAGTCTCTCTTCTCAAAAAACATGGAGTGAATCCATGAGGAAATATAGTAACTTTTCTAAACCATCATTTTGCAACCCCTAGTGAAATATTTGATTCAGCTAAATATCGTCAGTAGGGAAAACCATTAAAGTATAAATTGAGGGCCAGGCACAGTGGCTAATGCCTGTAATCTCAGCAATTTGGGAGATTGAGCCAGGTGGATCACCTGAGGTCAGGAGTTGGAGACCAGCCTGGCCAACATGGTGAAACACTGTCTCTACTAAAGATATAAAATTAGCCAGATGTGGTGGCACATGCCTGTAATCATGGCTACTTGGGAGGCTGAGGCAGGAGAATCACTTGAACCTGGGAGGCAGAGGTTGCCATGAGCCAAGATGGCAGCACTGCAGTCCAGCCAGTGGGGGAAGAAAACGGATAACTCGATGGGGAACTTATAACGCAAGTTTCAAGTCATCATCCATTAAAATGAGTGATCAATCTTAGCATTACTAACGGTTGAACAAGCAGACATTTGTGTGCCTTCTGTTATGATACAATACAAAGCATAAAACATCATCTATAAGAGTCTGGCCAAGAAAGCAGAAACTGAATTTAAGCTGGCTCTGTGGCTAACTTCTGTGTATGGGAAATATGAGGAATAGAAGAACAAATTCGGTGGCAGCACCAGAAGAAACAGGCAAATTCTAAACATGGCATGTTTGGAGGACAACTGACCCAGTTTCTGAAACAAGTAAGTGGCATGGAAAAAAAGTCAGGAGATATTGTTCTAGAGTTTTTACTTAACTTAAGAACACTAAACAACATAATATAATGTGTAGATTTCTTCTGGGATTCTGCTTTAGACAAACTAAATGTGAAAATACTTTTGAAGGCCATTGAAAACTTCTGGTTGTGATCTGGGTACTAAAAGACATAAAAGAGTTGTTAATAATTTTGCTAAATATAAAGAATGTTGTAGTTAGTTCAGAAAATATCCATATTTTAGATCCATATCTAACTCTGGAAAAGAGAATGACAAGACTTACTGAATCATATTTAAAATAATTCAGGAAAAGGGGAAAATAGATAAAGCTAGTGGGGCAAATTGTGATAATTATTGAATCTGTATAAAGCATTTATAAAGGTTTATTTTACAGTTCTCTGTGCATGTTTGAAGAATTTTATGATAAAAAATTTGTTTATTCCAATTAATTCTAATGAATAAGAGTTTACTATAAGTTACAATTAAACTACTTAACCAACCTATACCCCCAAATATTTATTTATTTCATTAGAGGAAAAATACAGCATGAAGATATTTAACCTTAAAACAGATATTTGGAAGATATGATACCCATTAATTCAAACTGTATTTATTGTACCCTTATTATGAATCAAGCATAGTCCTAGATGCTAATACAGAGGTGAATAAAATTAAGCCCTCTCCCTCCTAGAGTCTGTATACTAGCAAGAAGAAGAGTACTAGTAACAATAAAAGATAATAGTAATCCCATAGTGGTGAATAATCACACACTAATAAGTGCCATGAAGAAGATAAAGCAAGGAAAGAGGACAGAGCGACAAAAGGAATGGAAGCTATTTGGGAAAGGCAGACAAGAAAAGACTTTATAAAAAGGTGAGGCTTAAGCTTGAAATCTAAATGATGGGTAGGTTAGGTATATGCATGCCCTATGAAGATCTGGGTGGTAGAGGGGCGTGGAAGTGGGGAAGAGCAAGTATGAAAGCTCTGACTTACAAAAACAAAATAAAACAAGTTGTATGTAATGGAGAGTGAAACACAACAGTGGAAAGAGAAGAGAAGGAGGTAGAGGGAATCAGGAGGCCAAGTAGGGAACAAATCGTGTATAGCCTGGCGTGGCCATGGTAAGGCATTCCAATTTTATTCTAAATTTGACAAACCATTGAAGAATCCAAAGCAGGGATGGGCATGATTAGATTTAATATTTTCAAAATATATATATTGCTAGATTTAGATTTTGTGTATCTGTTCATAGAAAGATTGACCAAAAACTCTTTCCTCTTATTGCCTTGAATGGTTTTGTTGTCAAAGTTATATTAGTATCATAAAATGAAGTAAATCCCCCCTCGTTTGTTCTCTAGAATATTTTGTATGAGACTAGAGTTATCTGTTCTTTGAACAAGTTATAGACATTGACTGTAAATCCGACCGATCTTGACGTTCATACCTACACAGACTTCAGTTTCAATTTATTTCATAATTACGTAACTCTTCCTATTTTCTTGTTCTTTAAATTTGATATGTTACCTTTTTCTAAAAACATACCCTATTTCTGAAGATTCAAAAAATGTATTTACATAGCCTTTGTTTCTGAGCAATATAAAATAAATGTGTACATGAAATCATTGTTAATAAGAAGCAAAATATATGAACATCAAGTAACAAACAGGAGTGACCCCAGAGAGATAGAAAATTAACCATACGAACATTAAGACTGACCAGATCATGGCCTTGGGAGAACTTCCAGGATGCAGCACAGGGCAGGAAATCCCATGTGGAGTTTAGGGGACTCCCCTCCCAGAGTTTGAAAGGTAGAGCTGAGTCCGGGGATACCAAGGTGGCTACAGTTTATGGGCAGAGTACCAGACAAGAGAGAGTAGGAGCACACCAGTGAGAACTCCAGAGATTTCAAACCATTGGCTAGCAAAGCACAGATGGGCACAAATATGTGAGAAAACTACCCCAGGCCAAAGAAAAAAAAGTCCCAAAATGAATAAAGGGAACAGTGTGCAGAGCTCACACAGTGCTGGGAATTGTGTCTGCTGCCACCGGCCAGTCAGGAAAGCCTCATAATTCATGGTACATTAGGTAGAGCACTCAAAAGAGTCTTGCTTTCATAGTGGAAAATCATTAACTCAAGATTAAACACTGCTCTCATCCTACCTAATAAATCTTAAAAGTAAGAACCAAAAGAATCAAATGATTTCCATGTAACTTAATAGTCTATCAGAATAAAACTCAAGAACGTTTCTAGAAATGCAAACATATCCAGCAAGAAACAAGGTACATTTCACAAGGTTTGCTATCCAGTCAAAATTTACTAGGTAAGCAAAGAAGCAGGAAAATATGACCCATAATGAGGAGGTAAATCAATCCTTCAAAACTAACCCAGCCTTGACATAGATATTAGAATTAGCAGACAAGAACACAATAGTTATAACTGTATTCCATAAGTCCAAAAAGTTACAGAAAGTATAAACATATGAGATATTCAGAAGACAAAAAATTCAAATCAATAGTTAACTACCAATATTTTTCAAAGATCAATAAAAGTAATAAACCTCTAATCCTATGCTTCTCATTTGGAGGTGATTTGACGGTGTCTGGAGATATTATTAATTGTTACAATGGAGAGTACTGCTGGTATCTAGCAGGTAGAGGCCAAGACTACTACTAAACATCTTATAATGTACAGAAAAGTCCCCATTACAAAGAATTATCTAGTATTTGGTTCCTGTTTCTGCATTAGTTTGCTTAGGATAATGACCTCCAGCTGCTGCAAAGGACATAATTTTGTTCTTTTCTATAGCTGTATAGTATGGTGTATATATATGTACCACGTTTTCTTTACCAAGCCTATCACTGATGAGTGTCTAGGTTGACTGTTTGTCGTTGCTACTACGAATAGTGCTGTGATGAGCATATGAATGCATGTGTCTTTTTGATAGAACAATTTATTTTGCTTCAGGTATATACCCAATACTGGGATTGCTGGGTCAAATGGTAGTTACATTTTAAGTTCTTTGGGAAGTCTCCTCACTGCTTTCACAGTAGCTAAACTAGTTTTCACTCCCACCAACAATGTGTAACTGTTCCCTTTTGAGGTACTGTGCAACCTCACCAGTACCTGTTACTTTTTGACATTTTAATAATAGCCATTCTGACTGATGTGAGATGGTATCTCATTGTGGTTTTGATTTGCATTTCTCTGATGATTATAATGTTGGGTATTTTTTTATATGTTTGTTGGCAACTTGTATGTCTTTTTTTGAGAAGTATGTGTTATCTCTTTTGCCCACTTTTAATGGGGTTATTGGTTTTGTGTCTGTTGAATGGTTTAAGTTTCTTACAGATTCTGGATATTAGACCTTCATCAGATGTATAGTTTGCAAACATTTTCTTCCATTCTGTAGGTTGTCTGTATACTCTGTTAATAATTTCTTTTGCTATGCCAAAGCTCTTTAGTTTAAAAAACATTAATTCAAACTAGATTACAGTAAGCATGCTAGTGGTAATCCAGGGCAACCACTAAGAAAATAAATCAAACTTCAGGAAGGCTTCATTATAGAAAGTATTTAATTGAGGGCAACATGACTTCTTATTCAGGAACAGCCCAGAAAGAATGCCATTGACCTCTCTCTCACTTGGCCATAGCAACCCAGATGGGATCTTTCCATCCATAAGGAGGGCAGCTGCCTTCATCGTTTTCCACTTGCTACACCTGCCTTTGGGAAATATGTTTGGGAACTTACATTCATAGAGCAATATTATCTGCACAGACTAGGCCAATTATTATCGAGCCAAACCAAGCCAGAAATTTCTTTCAAAGATCACCAGAAAGATGTAATGGATGGCCCAGATTATCCAAATTGTGGTAGATGAAAAGATTAAAAACATCAATGACTGTCCAAAGAACAGATTGCCTATGATGTCCAATAGCTTAACTGAAAGAACTTGAAAGATGTGAAGACTGAGAGTAGAGAAGGAAAAATTTGAAGGAGGAAATAGATAATTAAAAAATAATAGTTGGAGTTATCAATATCCAATTTTTTCTTTTCTGAAATGAAATCTCACTCTGTCACCCAGGCTGGAGTACAGTGGTGTGATCTCAGCTCACTGCAAACTCTGCCTCCAGGTTCAAGCAATTCTCGTGCCTTAGCCTCCCCAGTAGCTAGGATTGCAGGTATCTGTCACCCTGCCAGGCTAACTTTTTTATTTTTAATAGAGATGCGGTTTCACCATGTTGGCCAGGCTAGTCTCAAATTACTGACCTCAAGTGATCCACCCACTTCAGCGTTCCAAAGTGCTGGGATTAGCATGAGCCACCACACCTGGCCAATTCCCATTTTCAATAGTGGATCAAAGGTAGGCTGAAAAGCAGTAAGAAGACAAACAACACTATAAACTAAGCCTACCTAACAGACATCTATAGAACAATGTACTCAGAAAGATAGAACACAAATTCTTCTCAAGTTCACATGGATGATTCTCCAAGATAGACAATATGCTAGGTCATAAACCAAGCCTCAATACATTTAGGAAAGCTGAAATCATACACAGCATGTTTTCTAACCACAGTGGAATCAAAAGAATGGACAACACAAAGGAATCTGGGAAATTCACATACATGGAAATTAAACAATATACAATTAAATGACTAATCAATTGAAGAGAATCATAAGGGAAATTAGAAAATTTGAGATTAACGAAAATGAAGATACATCATACCAAAACTTATGGGACACTGCTAGAGCAGTGGTTAGAGAGAAATTTGTAGGTATAAATTCTTATATTAAAAAAGAAAAAAACTCAAATCAGTAACTTAATGTTCTAAGAAGCTTGAAAAATAACAGGAAGCTAAATTAAAAGTAAGCAAAAGAAAGAAAATAAAAACTAGAGTTTCAATAAATTAAATAGAGAATAGAAAAATAGGGAAAATTAATAAAACAAAAGGCATTTTATTAAAAACAACAAAACTGACAATCCTTTAGCTACGCTGACCAAGGGAGAAAAAAAAAGACCACTCAAATTACTGATTTTAGAAATGAAAAAAGAGGCATTACTGTTGACCTTACAGAAATAAAAAGGAATATAAAAGAATAATTTGAACATTGATATGCCAATAAGTTAGATAACCTAAATGAAAGAAGAAATTCCTAGAAAGCCAGGAACTCCTGAAATGGACCCAAGAGAAAATACAAACTCTGAACAGACCTATAACAAGTATTAAATTTAAAAAATGAATTAGTAAAAACCAGGCCTAAACAGCTTTACTAGTAAATTTTACCAAATGTTTAACCAACAACAATGCTTCACAAACTTGCCAAAATAATAGAAAAACAGGTACCATCGCTCAACTTACTCTATGAGGTTGATATCACCTTAAAAGCAAAATAAATCACAAGAAAACTACAAACAAATATCACTTATGAATATGTTTGCAAAATTTCTCAACAAAATACTAACAAACTAAATCCAACAACACATAAAAAGGATTATTCCTCTTGATTAAGGGTGATTTATCACAGGGCTGCAAGGTTGGTTCAACATATGAAAATTAATCTATGTAATAATCTATATTAACAAAGCAAAAATCCACATAATCGTCTAAATAGACACAGAGAGTCTGACAAAGTACGTTTTCATAATACACTCTATAAACTAAAACTAGAAGGTAACTTCTGCAACTTTATAAAAGATTTCTGTGAAAAAGCCACAACTAACATTATATTGAATGCTGAAATATTGACAAATCTCTCCTCAGATAAGGAACACGACAAGATGTCCAATTTCAGCACTTCTATAGAACATTTTAATGAAGGTAATTAGACAGGAAAAAAAATAATAAAGGGCCCTTTAATTGGAAAGAAGTAAAACTATCTCTATTTTCAGAGTGTGTCTTGAAACTCCTAAGTAATTCACAAACATCTGTAGAACAAGTAAATGAATTTATCAGGTTTTCAGGATACAAAATCAGTATACAAAAAATCAATTATATTTCTATGCACCAGCAAAGGAAAACTGTATTAGTTTATTCTCACGCTGCTATGAAGAAATACCTGAGACTGGGTAATTTATAAAAGAAAGCAGTTTGATTAACTCACGGTTCTGCAGGGCTGGGGAAGGCGTCAAGAAACCTACAATCTCGACAGGAGCAGAAAGTGCAGATCGAAGCAGGGGTAGTCGGGGAAGCCACTCATAAAACCATCAGATCTCGCAAGAACTCACTATCAGCAGAACGCCATGGAGATAACAGCCCCCAGGATCAATTACCTCCCACTGGGTCCCTCCCATGACACATGGGGATTATGGGAGCTGCAATTTAAGATGAGATTTGGGTGAAGACACAGCCAAGCCATATTAACAATCAAAAATGAAAACAAGTGCATTCACAATAACATGGAAATAATAAAATGCTCAGAAACAAATTTAACAAAATGAGTGTAAAGCTTATACTAAAAATTATAAAATGTTGAAAGAAATTAAAGAAGACCTAAAAATATGGAAAGACATCACATGTTTATGGATCAGAAAACTCAAGTGTTATTAAGATGGTAATACTCCCCAAATTGATCTAAGATTCAATGCAGTAGCTATTAAAATCCCAACTGCCATTTTTGCAGACATGGACAAGCTTATCCTAAAACTCATATAGAAATGCAAGAGACCCAGACTAGCCAAAACAATCTTTAAAATAAAGAACAAAATTGGAGGACTCACACTTTTTTTTTTTCTTTTGGAGACAGGGTCTGGCTCTATCACCCAAGCTGGAGTGCATTAGTGCAATTATGGTTCACTGCAACCTCAAACTCCTGGGCTCAAGCAGTCCTTCCCCCTCAGCTTCTCAAAGTGCTGAGTTTACAGGTGTAAGCCACCATACCCAGCTTACACTTCTAGATTTGAAAACATATTACAGCTGGGTGTGGTGGCGCATGCCTGTAATCCCAGCACTTTGGGAGGCCGAGGTGAGCGGATCACCTGAAATCAGGAATGCGAGACCAGCCTGGCTAACATGGTAAAATGCTGTCTCTACTAAAAATACAAAAATTAGCCCGGAGTGGTGCCGGGCGCCTGTAATCCTAGCTACTTGGGAGGCTGAGGCAGGAGAATCATTTGAATCCAGAAGGCAGAGGTTGCAGTGAGCCGAGACTGCACCATTGCATTCCAGCCTGGGCGAAAAGACTGAGACTGTCAAGAAAGAAACAAAGAGAGAAATAGAGAAAGAGAAAAAGAGAGAGAGAAAGAAAGAAAAGAAAATATATTACAAAGCTACAGGCAGTGTGTTTGTTACTGGCATAAGAATAGATGTATAGAAGCTGGGTGTGGTGGCTCACGCCTGTAATTCCAGCACTTTGGGAGGCTGAGGCAGGTGGATTACCTGAGGTCAGGAGTTCGAGACCAGCCTGGCCAACATGGTGAAACCCCATCTCTATTAAAAATACAAAAATTAGCTGGGCATGGTGGCATGTGCCTGTAATCCTAGCTACTGGGGAAGCTAAGGCAGGAGGATCGCTTGAACCCAGGGGGCAAAAGTGTCAGTGAGCTGAGACCATGCCATGGCACTCCAGCCTGGGTGAGAAGAATGAAATTTCATCTCAAATAATGGAAGGAAGGAAGGAAGGAAGGAAGGAAGGAAGGAAGGAAGGAAGGAAGGAAGGAAGGAAGGAGGAAGGGAAGGAGAGAGAGAGAAAGAAAGAAAGAAAAAGAAAAGACATATAGATCAATGGGTGAAAATCAAGAATCCAGAAATAAATTCTTAACATTCGATAGTCAGTTGATTTTCTTTTTCTTTAATTTTTGGCCAAAATCATTCTGTTTTTTATTATCGCCAACAATGTGGAACAATGTTGGTAATAAAATACTCCCTGCCAAGGTAAACTGCTCCTACTGACCTCTCCCTTCTTTGTATGACACTGCACTGCATATATACCTGCACATGCAGAAAACCCAGACCCAAATAGCCATTGGAAATATCTGAAGTGTTCATATTAGCCATCTAGCCAGCCCATATTACCACATACTCTCTATTTTCTTCTGTAAATATATCTTAAGTAGCCAAAATCAAACATACCAAAAAACCCACATCAATGTGTATCTTCCTATTTATGTCAAAGATTCTCATCCCAACTAGTCACAAGACCATCTCCCACTGAAGCCATTGGCGACTGACATCTGATGCTATAACTTCTGTGTGTTTGACAGTTCTTGCTCATCTTTTTTGCCTGGACCATCTGGCATGTGCTTGAAGGGATAAACACCAACGGCTCTTTAATACTCAGCCATGTGTCAAAAAAAATCACATAGACAGTATCACACTGTAATTTTTGATAAAGGTTTCCCAGACAGAGTGACAATCTTTGACTGTATAGATGCCAATCCAGATTTCCTAGGATCTGGCTGACTTTCTGTCCAGTGACTCCTGGACACTGGTCTGTACCTGGGGGCCCCCAGTGGAGTATTGATCTTTAAAGGTGGAGTTCTGAGGAATGTCAGGAGGCTCCTAGGTCTCTGTCAGGGCCATCTCTGAGCACTGCTTGGTAGCTTGCTCAATCTGAAACATCACTCCATCCTTATAGAGCAAAATATATTCAAATAATCTCTTGCAGTGAATTATTGCACCATCCTCTCATCCAGCACCACATTCGCTGGTTCAGACTGTCCTGGGAGAATGGGGCACAGCTGTTGCAGCTATTGCTCTGCTGGTACACAACCTGGTGACCATCTGATTTTCAATGAATGTCAATGCAATTTACCCATGTAACAAGCCTGTACATGTACCCTTTGAACTTAAAAGTTGGAAATAAAAGAAGCTGGATAAATTAAAAAAATAATAAATAAGAATGTTAAGACATTACAATAAGGGAAGTATACAACAAAGGGTGCTGGGACAGGTGAATATCTATATGCAAAAGAATGAATTGGAACTTATACCTTATACCATATTCAAAGATTAACTCAAAATGAATCATGAACTACAACGTGAGAGCTAAAATACAAAATTGTTTGAAGAAAACATAGGAGTTAAATATTTGTGACTTGGGGTTAGGCAATGGCCTTTTTTAGATATGACACCAAAAGCACAAGTGACAATATTAAAAATAGGTGCATAGGACTATATCAAAATTAAAAACTTTTGTGCATCAAAGGACACCATCAATAGAGTGAGAAGGCAACCAAGAGAATGGGAGAAAATATTGCAAATCGTATCTGATGGGGATTAATATTCAGAATATATAATGAACTAGAAAGCAACAACAAAACCCAAACAATTCAATTAAAAAATGGAAGGCAGCCTAGGCAACATGGCAAAACCCCATCTCTACAAAAAATACAAAAATTAGCTGGGCATAATGGCATGCACAGGTAGTTCTAGCTACCGGGGGTAAGGGGAGGGGCGCTGAGGTGGGATGATCACATGAGCAAGGGAGGTGGAGGCTGCAGTGAGCTATGATCTGGCCAATGCCCTCCAGTCTAGGAAACAGAGTGAGACCCTATATTTAAAAAAAAAAAAAAAAAAAAAAAAAGACTCGAACAGGCATTTCACTACTAAAGGAAATATACAAAAGACCAATAAGCACATAAACACGTTCTCATGATTATTACCCATCAGAGAAATGTGAATCAAAATCACAAGAACATATATTTCATATTCACCAGACTGACTATAATAAAAAAGACAGACAAGTGTTGGTGAGAATGTGGAGAAACCAGGACCTTCATCTATTGCAGATGGAATTTTAAATTTTAAAATAGTGTAGCCGTTTTGGAAACCAGTTTGGTAGTTCCTCAAATTTTTAACAGTTATCTAGACCCTCAAAATTTTTGGAGTTATTGGCCAGGCATGGTGGTGGGTACCTGTAATCCCAGCTCCCAGGGAGGTTCAGGCAGGAGAATAGCTTGAACCCAGGAGGCAGAGGTTGCAGTGAGCCAAAATGGTGCCATTGCACTCCACCCTGGGCAACAAGAGTAAAATTCCATCTCACACAAAAAAAATTCAGAGTTATCTAGACCCAGTCCATTCTTAGGTATATATCAGAGAAAAAAGAAAACATATGTACACAACATAAAAACTTGCACATAAATGTTCATAGAGGAATTATTACAATCATTCAAAATTAGAAACAATCCAAATATTCTTCTATTGGTAAACGAGTAAACAAAATGTGATATATTTATACAATGGAATATTACTTACCAGTAAAAGTTAATGAACTATTGATACATTCCATAACATGGATAAACATTGAAAACATTAGTTACAAAGGTCATATATTACGTGATTTCACTTATGTAAAATGTCCAGAATAGGCAAATCCATAGAAACAGAAAGCAGATAAGTCATTGCCAAAGTCTGGGTGGAGTGGGGAATGGGGAGTGCCTGCTAATGGGTGTGGGGTTTCTTTTGGGAGTGATGAAAGTGTTCTGAAACTATATAGTGTTTATTCTTGCATAATTCCAAAAATGTACTAAATTTCACTGAACTGCACACTTTAAAATATCAAAAGTTATGGTATATAAATTATCTTAAAAATAGCTACTATTAAGAATAGTATTAAAGGCTAGGAATGGTTGCTAACGCCCGTAATCCCAGCACTTTGGGAGGCAGAGGCAGACAGATCACAAGGTCAAGAGATAGAGACCATCCTGGCCAATATGGTGAAACCCCTTCTCTACTAAAAATACAAAAATTAACTGGATATGGTGGCGTGTACCTGTAGTCCCAGCTACTCGGGAGGCTGAGGCAGGAGAATCGCTTGAACCCGGGAGGTGGAGGTTGCAGTGAGCCGAGATGGTGCCACTGCACTCTAGCCTGGTGACAGAGTGAGACTTTGTCTTAAAAAAAAAAAAATTATTAAAAACTGGAGCTTGATTTTTTCTTAAGGTGAGAGGTAGTGGTAAAAGAATTTGAGTGTGTATGTCTCTGTGTGTGTGTGTGGATATAGAATTATATAAGATGTCCTTTTTTATGTCTCATTTCTTTGCTGAGACTTTCAATTTTTTCATTTGTTTTGAGTGTGTTTTTAATGGCTCATGTAATAATTTTATCATGTCCACTTTAAAGTCTTCATCAAGTACTTTCATTCTCTTTGTCATCTCAGTATTGGCATTTACTGATTGTCTTTTTTCAATTAGTTTGAGATTGTTTTGGTCCTTGTTATAATTAGTGCTTTTTAATATAAATCAGGCTGTTTTAAGTGTGACGCTATAAGACTCTGGATGTTATTTAAAACCTTCTGTTACAGCTAGCTTCCTTCGATACCACTCTGGAGTGGAAGGAGGGAGACGCTACATTATTACTGCTCAATGTGAGTAGAAGCTGAGGTTACCCATTGCTCTTCTTTGGATACCTGAGTGAGGGTCTCCTTATTTCTGCTGAGTAGGGATAAGTGTCTGTCTAGTCTGTCTCTTTTTCTTACCTTATCACATGGCTAGACCCTCAGTACAATATTGAATAGAAATGTTAATAGTGGACATCCTTGGCTTGTTACTTGACTTCACAGGAAAACAAAGATTCACTCTTTTATTATTACACAAGTTAGCTGTGCATTTTAACAGTTGTCTCTTACCAGGAACAAATTGAAGAGGTTTCCTTCTATTCTTAATGAACTTCGAGTTTTTAATCAGGAATCAATTTTGGATTTTACCAAACATTTTTCTGTTTCTATTATGATAATCATCGAATTTTTTTCAGTTTATTAATATGATAAAAAGTTGATTTTTATATTGATTGATTTTAAAATATTAAATCAATTTTGCATTCCTGGGATAAATCCCACTTGGTCAGGACATATTCTCCTTCTCATGTGCTTTCCAATTTGACATGTTAAAATTTTATTAGAACTTTTTGCGTTTTCATTCATGGAAGACATTGGTTTACAGGGTTTTGTGTTCGGTTTTGGTTAATGCTGGTTTCATATAATGAATTGGGTTATATTTCCTCTACTTCAATATTTGTGAAGTATTTTTATATAATTAATATTGTTTCTTCTTCAGATGCTTGGTAGAATTCACCAGTAAGGCCATCTGGACCTAAAGTTTTCTTCATGAGAACATTTTTAAATGTACAAATTTAGTTTCTCTAATAGATATTTGGTGACTTGGATAATCTATTTTTTCAGTGAATTTTGTAATCCTTCTCATTTGAAGGCAACTTGGCAATGTCTGGAGATATTATTGATTGTTATGACTGAGAGTACAGCAGGCATCTAGTAGGTAGAAGTTAAGAATGCTACTAAACATCCTATAATATACAGAAAAGCCCGCATGACAAAGAATTACGTAGTTTAAAGTGTTGATAATGCTAATATTGAGAAAATCTGCTTTAATCAGACTGATTAAGAAAAAAAGAAAAAGAAATTACCAATATTATATATGAGAAAAGGGACATCATTGTAGATACTACATCTCTTAAAAGTATAATAAGCCAAAATCATGAATAACCATATGCCAATAAGTTTGAAAATTTAGATAAAGTTGACAATTTATTGAAAAACACAAATTATAATTTTTACACTACTCAAGTAAAATTAAATATCTGAGATCAAAATGATGCTTTAAAAATTTGGTTCTCTTTGAAGGGTGATGGGGAATCAATTTATTGTTTTTAATATTGTTTTTTCTTAAAAGTGAAAATAAGCATTTTTCCTGGCTTCCTTATAGAAGTTGTACTAGATATTGCTAATTGCATCTGTGAGTATTTGAACGATGTCCTCTGTCATCTGCATTTCCTATAAAATGGCATTTGGACTGGGCACAGTGGCTAAAGCTTGTAATCCCAGGACTTTGGGAGGCTGAGGTGGGGGATCACTTGTGCCAGGAGTTCAAGACCAGCCTGGCCAAGATAACAAAATCCCCTCTCTACTAAAAAATACAAAATTAGCCAGTCGAGGTGGCACATGCCTGTAGTCTCAGGTACACAGGAGGCTGAAGCATGAGAATTGCTTGAACCCAGGAGGTGGAGGTTGCAGTGAGCCATGATCTTGCCACTGCACTACAGCCTGGGAGACAGAGCAAGAGTCTATCTAAAAAAAAAAAAAAAAAAGGTAATTGAAAATGGAATCACTTCTTCTCCTTGTATGTTTGTCTTTGTTCACAGATTGCATGCAGTTGACTTTACTTCTGAAAACATTTTCTTCTCTATTCTTTTGATCCCATTTCTCCATGGCTTTCCTCCCATATCCCCACCCTCCCTTCTCCCTGCCTTCCCTCCGCTTTGCCAGAACTTTAAGTCTTGCCATAGCCTGGCTGAAAATCGTATCTGCAGTCTTGATTATATTCAAGTTTGACATTTTTGGCCAGATTACTTCTTACTGGGTAATACTACCAGGGCAAAGGGTGTTTGTTCAACAAGTACAGTGCACAGGTAAAATATAATAATAGTGGGGGAACTTTTAGATTACAAAAGGCCTAAATGACTGTCTTAGTCAATTTTCTGTTGCTAAAACAAGGTATCTGAGACAAACTGCACAATATATAAAGGAAAGAGGTTTATTTTGCTCACAATTCTGGAGGTTGGAAAGTCCGAGATCAGGCAACCACATCTGCTCAGCTTCTGCTGAGGGCTTCATGCTATATCATGATGTGGTAGAAGGCATCACAAAGTGAGAGGGCTGCCCTGAGAGCCAAACTGGCTTTTATGGTACACCCACTACTTTGATAACATGTTAATTAGTTAACCCATTAATCCATTAATTCATGAATGGATTAATTACCTCTTAAAGGCCTTACCTGTTAATACTGTTACATTGGGGATTACGTTTCAACATGAGTTTTACAGGGGACAAACTAACCCAAACTATAGCAATGATATATTTTTTATAAAACAGACAAAACTAGGCCAGAAGCAGTGGCTCATGCCTGTAATCCTAGCACTTTGGGAGGCTGAGAAAGGCAGATCACCTGAGGTTGGGAGTTTGAGACCAGCCTGACCCCATGGAGAAACCCCATCTCTACTAAAAATACAAAAAATTAGCCAGGTGTGGTGGCACACACCTGTGATCCCAGCTACTCGGGAAGCCTGTCTCCTTGGCTTGCAGTGGGCCAACCCCTTGCTGCCTCTTCACTTGATCTTTCCCCTGTACATGTGTATCCTGGTTTCTGCTCCTTTTCCTCTAGGGACACCAGTCATATTGGATCAGGACCCTATTCCTGTGACCTCATTTAACCTATCTGTAAACACAATCACATTGGGGGAAGGGAGACTAGGGCTTTGTATTAGTCCATTTTCATGCTGCTGATAAAGACCAAGGCTGATAAAGTACCAAGGCTGGGTAATTTATAAAGAAAAAGAGGTTTAATGGACTCACAGTTCCATGTGGCTGGGGAGGCTTCACAATCATGGCAGAAAATGAAAGGCATGTCTTACATGGTGGCAGTGAAGAGAGAATGAGAGAACCAAGTAAAAGGGGTTTCCCCTTGTAAAACCATCAGATCTCACGAGACTTATTCACTAGGAAGAGAACAGTATGGAGGGAACCACCTCCATGACTCAATTATCTCCCACAGAATCCCTCTTACAACGTGGGAATTATGGGAGCTACAATTTGAGATGAGATTTGGCTGGACATCTACTTCGACATATGAATTCTGGGAGCACACTATTCAGCCCGTAACTATAACTTGTCAAGTTTCATTCCTTAACCTTAGTGGTAGTTGGAAGTGTTCATTATAATAATTTGTATTCTATGCATATGTTTATGTGGTTTGTGGATCTGTGTTATATTTAAAATCAAAAATATTTTTAATGTCAGGATACTGATTTTGAGGAGAAGGGTTTAAGGAGGGCATAAAAGTTTTGAGGACATGGCATTTTCTGATTTTTTTATTTACCTGGGTGTTGCAAAAATGTGCCCAGATACACATCCATAATTTTTTACTCTTGTGGGTATGTTTTATTTCAACAATAAAAGTTATTTAAAAATAAAAGAAAGAAGGCACAGGAGAGCCTTCCTTAGCCAGCTTAATTTACCCTTCATTTTTTATTTTAGGAAATGTTGCCTTTTGGTATCATCTGTGTCATGGGAGAAATACATAATTTCATGCTCAATTTAGAAAGAGTCCAGATGCTGTTACATTATTTAGTTGGCACTGGGTGGAAGTGTTGCTTAAAGAGAGGCTTTTGGTGCCAGAAATTTCTTTGCAATATATCATGTTAAACACTGTTGATTTGTGTTTTAAATGTTGCCTAATGCTTTTTGTAGTATTTGAGTTCTTATTGTAAACTATAGGAGCTATCTGCAGGGAATCCAAGGCCTTTCCTGTTTCTCATTTCCTTCATTTTTGGAGATAACATCACACTATGGAGAGAGAACCCAGTTATTTCTAAATCCGTAGATTCACTGGAGCTGGGCAATGTCAAATCAGCACCTGAATAAATAAAACATGAGCCCATTAGTGCAAACTTATATGACCTGTCAGCATCATTAGGCTTTTCTGTGCACAGGAAGCCAGCAGGGATAAGGCCCTTCATAATTATGGCATCTCTCGAGAGAGCCTAACAAATCCAGGCTTTGCTTTTTGAATAAGCATTCTGGTGTTTACTTTCCAGGCAAGGGTCTCACTTCATTTTTAGGTTGCTGTAATTCAAACCCTGCCCTCCTAGGAGTCGAACTGCCCTGCTGTGAATGGATGCACCCAACTAGATTCCATGGAAATTCAATTCCACCAACTTAACACACATAATGACCAAGCAGTAGCAGGCTTATTTACCACGGTTTACAATCCCTGATACTGGTATTCTCAAAGGTAGTCTCTGCAACAACCCTCTCGTTTGTTAGAAAAAACTTGTTAACTTTACAATTCAAGCTCAGGTAGTGTGTGTTAATATTTAAGAGTGCAAAGCTTAGGAGAATGGACATGCACCAGAAATGTCCAGGTTCAAATCCAGCCTCGCCACTTGTGTTAGTCCGTTCTTGCTTTGCTATAAAGAAATACCTGAGACTCGGTAATACACAAAGAAAAGAGGTTTCGTTGGCTCACAGTTCTGCAGGCTGTACAGGAAGCATGACAATATTTGCTTCTGGATAGGCTTCAGGGAGATTTTACTAATGGTGGAAGGTAAAACAAGCAGTTTACATGGCGAAAGCAGGGGCAATGCTATTCTGACATTACAGCACACTTTTAAAGAACAAGGTCTCGCAAGAAGTCACTCACTGTCACAAGAATAGCACCAAGTGCTAACCATTCATGAAAAGTCCACCCCTATGAGCCAATCACCTCCCACCAGGCCCCACCTCCAACACTGGAGATTACAATTCAACGTGAGATTTGGGCACAGCCACAGGTCCAAACCATATCAACATTTACTAGCTGGGTAGCCTGATGCAAGTTTCTAAACCTTCCTGGGCCTCAATTTACTCATCTATAAGTGGGTCCATAATATTGTCTATCACACAGGGTTCATGTGAGAATTAAATGGTATTACGTATAAAGCACTTAGAGAAGCACATATAGTAAGTGCTCTATGAATTTGTTTTGATTATTATTCTCATTAGCTGTATGAGCTCACACAAGTAAGAAACTGTGCTTCACTTTCCTTATCTATAAAATAAAAATAATAAAAACAGTACCTACATTGTAGAGTTGTTATAAATATTGAATTAGTTAATTCATGTACAGTATCTAGTGAATTGCCTAGCACATAGTCAGCACCCAATGATTTTTAGCTATTATCATTTGTTCTTTTCTGTTTTCTTACATACAGAAATGCAGACAGGAAGGTAGACTGAATGTAATTTATGCAAAGTGTTCACCGGTTTTAAGAAAAAATACTGCTTTTTAAATACGCCTGTTATATTTTCCTATGATCAAGGAAACACATTTCTATAATAATAAATTTGTAAAAGAGAAAAAAAGTAAAATTTTCATAATCTTACTCTACAATTATATATACTTTATATTTTTTGTATGAGGTTGATGGAAGTTTAATTGCAGTTTTTGTCATTGAAAGTAATGGC
>NW_016107536.1:3109996-3199058 GCF_001604975.1 Cebus imitator
AACAAGAGTGAAACTCCATCCCAAAAAAAAAAAAAAAGAACACAGAAAGAGAGCTAAGCCACTCAGCATTAGGGATGAGCAATAATCTGGAAATACAAAGTGAGCAAAGTAAAAAGAAAAGCAGAAGGAGGGTGTTAAAAGCATAATGAAATGGCTGGGGGTCTTAAGAAAAAGAAAGTGCTGGATCATTACCGCCATATGATCCAGCATTCCCACTTCTGGGAATTTATCCAGAATTGAAATCAGGACCCTGAAGAGATATGTGCACTCCCATGTTCATTACACCACTATTTGCAGTAGCCAAGTTACAGAAATAACACAAAAGTCCATCAAGAGATGAGTGCTTAAAAAATGTGGCGCACACACACACACACACACACACACAGACACACACACACACACGGAATGTTATTCAGCCTTTAAAAAGGAAATTCTGCCATTTGCAACAAAAGGTATCGACTAGAAGACATTTTGCTAAATGAAATAAGCCAGGCACGAAAGGACAGACTCTACATGATTTCATTTATGTAAGGTACCTAAAATAGTAAAACAGAGAAGCAGAAAATAGCATGGTGCTTTCCAGCAGATGGGGACAAGGGAAGAATGAGCTGTTCAATGAGTATAAAATTACAGTTATAAAAAATGAGTAAGTTCTAGATATCTGCTGTACAACATTGTGCCTATAGTTGTGCCTATACAGTGTTGTACACTTAAACATGTGTGAAGAGGGAAGATGTTATAAGTGTTCTTAACACACACACACACACACACACACATACACACACAGACACACACACACACACACACACACACATACACACAGGGCAAAGGGACACAAGGAAATTTTAGAGGTGATTGATATATTTATTACTTTGACTATAGTGATGGTGCATGTGATGTCCAAACTTATCAAATTATATACATTAAATGAGTACTGTTTTTATGCATATCAATCATACCCCAGGCCAGGTGCAGTAGCTCACACCTGTAATCTCAGCACTTCAAGATGCCAAGGCAGAAGGATCGCTTAGGTCGAGCAGTTCAAATCCAGCCTGAACAACATAGTGAAACCCTGTCCCTGCTACAAATACAAAAACTGACGTGGGAGAATCACCTGAACCTGGGAAGGCTGAGCCTGCAGTAAGCCATGATTGTGCCACTGCACTCCAGCCCTGGCAACAGAATGAGATCTCATCTCAAAAAAAAAAATAAATAAAAAATAAAATAATTATATCCCAATGAAGCTGTTTTAAAAAGGTCTAATGTTATAACTTTTATCATGTATTACATAATGCCATCCATTTCCCCAAACTAAATAGTCTATTTAATCACCAACAAAAGCCTTGTGTGTGTGTGCATTTATGTGCGTATGTGAATCATGGAAACATGCTGAAGTCCATGTTTGGGCCAGTGTAGTGCAGGAGAGAGACAGCCTGCCCTGGTGCGACAGAAACTGACTATTCATGAGCATCCTTTATCTAATAAGAGATTCCTTAAGTTTTACCTCAGGACAAAGCCATTCAGCTAAAGTCTACATTTTCTACCCTTGCAATCAAGTATGGCCGTGTGTAAAGTTCTGGCCAATGATAAAAAGTATTGCGCACGACACCTGTTGCACACAGCCCACCTCCTTGCCTCAGTGACCTAATGGGGGCAGACCCCGTTTCTGTACACGACCCTCTACTACTGTCCATGGCACGGCCCCCTACTGCGCATGGCCCACCTCTCTGCCTAGGTGACATAATGGGGTGGCCCCCTCCCTTGTTACTCATATGATTATGTATGCCCTGTCACTAAGCCTACAGATGATGACCTCACTCACGACCCTTCCCCCTGCTTGTACCTAATAAATACAGACGCTTCTGGACATTCGGGGCCTTGCCTGTCTCTGCTCATAGGTGGTGTGGTCACCTGAGTCCGGCTGCTCTTCTCCAGTTCTTCAGTGTCCTGTCACTTTACTTCTCAGATCCTGTGCCTCAGCACAGCAAAAGGGACACCCCACGACCCTGTGGGACCCATAGCCCTACAGTTTGGTTTCTTTTGTTTGTTGATTTAAGTTCTTTACAGATTCTGTATTTTAGACCTTTGTCAGATGCCATAGTTTGCAAATATTTTCTCCTATTCTGTAGGTTGTCTGTTTACTCTGTTGATGTTTGTTTTTGCTTTGCAGAAGCTCTTTTGTTTAATTAGGTCCCACTTGTCAATATTTGTTTTTGTTGCAACTGCTTTTGGCATCTTTGTCATAAAGTCTTTGCCAGGGCCTATGACCAGAATGCTATTTCCTAGGTTTTCTTCCAGGGTTTACATTTGAGTCTTCAATCCATCTTGAGTGAATTTTTGTATATGGTGTAAGGAAGGAGTCCAGTTTCAGTCTTCTGCATATGGTTAGCCAGTTATCCCAGCACCATTTATTGAATAGGGAGTCCTTTCCCCATTGGTTGTTTCTGTCGCATGAAGTCAATTTATATTTTTTAAGTTGATGAATCAAGAAACAGAGATATAGAATAAGCTATCCAGAATTTAGTGGCAAATAAGCAGAAAAGCTAGATAACAGAAGCAGTTAAGATTATTGGGGGCGATTTCACTTTTTACTTTATATCTCTGTGCTACTATTGTTTTTTTACTAAGTGCAATAGACAGGATAATGGTCCCAAAGATGTCAATATCCTAGTCCTAGGAACCTGTAAATATGTCACTTCACATATCAAAAGACACTTTGTGGATATGATTAGGCTAAGGAGTGTGAGGTGGGGGAGATTATCCTAGAGTCTCTGGATGGGCTCAATGCAATTACAAGGGTCCCTATGAGAAGGAGGCAGGAGCATGAGAGTCAGAGAGGAGATGTGACAATGGAAGCAGGTTGAAGTGATGCACTTTGCAGATGCATGAAGAGGCCATGAGCTGAGGAATTTGGGTAACTTCTAGAAGCTGGAAAAGGTATGAAAAGGATTCTCCCATAGAGATTCTAGAAGAAACAAAGCTTTGCCAACATTTTGATTTTATCCCTAAAGACCCATTTTGGATTCCTGACCTCCATGACTTCAAGGTAATAAATTTGCATGGCATGGTGACTCATCCCCAAATCCCAGCTACGTGGGAGGCTGAAGCAGGAAGATTGCTTGAACCCAGGAGTTCAAGGTTGCAGTGAGCCATGATTGCACCACTGCACTCCAGCCTGAGTGACAGAGCCCCCATCTTTAAAAGTTAATAATAATAATGTTTTAAGATAATAAGTTTACGTTGTTTTAAGCCACTAAATTTGTGGGAAATGGAATGGAGTCCTACCCTTTTTCCTTGGTGAAAATAGGAAAGGAATATTTTTATTTTGTATATATTAGCTTAAAAAGCTTTAACGAGTCAGCAAAACTTCAGGAACATCCCTTATGTCTCTGAAGGCCCAAATACTAAATTATCAGACACAGTTCTTTCCTGAAAGACTTTCAAAGTGGAAGAATTTTTTGCCATCCTACTCACCTGCAGCTGACCCAGAGGGCAAAGCAATGTACATGCAGAAGGATGGCTCTGAGAAATCGAGACCCTGCTCCAGTGTGGTGGAGGGTAGCACTCCCATTTGCCGCTGTCATGGCCATCCATTACAAAATTGATGTCACCATCAGTCACAGAGATTGCTAAGAGGTCACAGGACATTGCCTAGGAAATCCAGGCAGACTGGGGCCTCCCTTCTTGTGTCATGGATCCAATTCACCATTCTCAGGGAGGAAGTGTCTTTTCTTTTGCTCCCAATGCCAGAACTTTACACTTTAGAAAAAGGGTCCAGCAGAGTGACCTCTAGGCACATCACTAAGAGTAATACGGTGATTTTTTTTTTTTTGAGATAGGGACTCCCTCTGTCACCCAGGCTAGAGTGCAGTGGCATGATCATGGCTCACTGTAGCCTCTACCTCCCAGGCTCAAATAATCCTCCTACCTCGACCTTCTGAGTAGCTGGGACCACAGGACCACAGGACCATACCACATGCCCAGCTAATGTTCTGATTTTTTTGTAGAGACAAAGTCTCACTACTTTGGCTCAAGTGATTCTCCTGCCTCGGCTTCTGAAAGATCTGGGATTACAGGTGTGAGGCACCACACCCAGCCTATATGATGATTTTGAAAGCACTACAACTCTTGGACTGACTAGTGGCCACTGGGCACCCTCACCCCTAGCCTTCTCACTTTTTATCGCAACTACATCCTTGGTGGTCTGGGCTCAGGAAATCTCGCTGGTGTAGCTCAAGTGAAATATAATCTTTCTCCCACAGAAAAAGGAAACGAAAGTGACCATGGCAGGTGAGGTGCTCAATTGGCAGCTCTGAAATGTAGCCTGGAGGAGCTGAGAGGGAACTAAAACAGCGCATTGAAGCTCCTTTTACAAAATTTCTCCATCAAAACCCTCAACACACTCAAAAGGGTCTGCATTTGTCTAAGGTCCTGAGGTGCTGATGTTTCTCCCACACCCATCAAGTCACTCCTGAAACAGCATTCTTTTATCAGCCAATGGAATTTTCCTGTTAAAAATTAGAATCAGTAGATTTTTCACTGCTTTGGTTCATGGAAGGAATATTCATTTTCAGGGGGAAAACCCCAACTTAATGAATAAGTACTGGGACAAATACTAAATTTAATCCACAGGACACATACAGGCAAAAAAAAAGGACTCAACTTAAGGCAAGGTGTTCTCTTTTAAGAGATTATTAGTGCACAGTTGATCCGTGGTATATTACAGCAGGATGAAAAGACAATGTGAGATTAGTACAAATCCATTATTTGAGCACATTCTCCCAGTGAAGGAACTGACACCAATTGAAGCCCAGCAACTGCCCCCAGGCCTATCAGGTAGTAAGTGGCAGAGCCATGGATTGAATCCAGATGTCCCGATTCCAAGCCCTTGGCTTCCTTTCTGGTCAAGCTGCCTACCTGCTGGGAGCCTTTGCAGATACCAGTTGCCTTACCTCTATATCATATGATTCAACATGGAAGTAATATATATTACTTCTCACACGTTATTAGTCAAAGCAAGCTACATATCAATAACGTAGGGTATACACTCCTCTTACTGGGAGGGCAGTGAGTAATTGGAGACAATACCAGCCCGGGCAATACAGTGAAACCCCATCTCTACAAAAAGTAAAAAATCAGCCAGGCTTGGTGATACATACCTGCAGTCCCAGCTACTCAGGAGGCTGAAGCGGAAGGATCACTTGAGTCCAGGAGGTTGAGGCTGCAATGAGCAGTGAACACGCCACTGCACTCAGCCTTGGTGATAGAGTGAGACCCTGTCTCAAAAAAGAAAGAAAGAAACAAATTGGAAAAAAACAATGCAGTCTGTAGCATCTCTTCCCTCTGTCCCTTCAGCTTAACAGTGTTAGCAGCTAGTGATGATCTCTAGGTGAACTTGCTGTTCTGTTCAGCTTTTGCATCCTTTGAGTAAACAGTCCCTGCATTAGCATCTCTCCGTTTAAATACTCAAGTGCTTTCTGTGTTTTTGGTTTTTGTGTTGTTTTGTTTTGTTTTTTGAGACAGAGTCGCGCTCTGCCACCCAGGCTGGAGTGCAGTGGCATGATCTTGGCTCACTGCAACCTCTGCCTCCAGGGTTCAAGGGATTCTCCTGCCTCGGCCTCCTGGTTTCTGTTTCTTAGTTAAGCCAACAATCTCTGCCACATCAAGTTTTGGGCCCTTTATGTTTTAGAATATGCTACACACAGAAAATAATGTGTGCTGCGGTTTTTTAAAAATTAGTGTATGTAAAAATAGCATGTGAGAAAGAATTATGAAGATGGTCCTATAGCGGTTGGCATTTGGTTCCATTCTGAGCTGGCATGCTGGGGCATGCCCATAGTCCCAGCCACTTGGGAGGCTGGGGCAAAAGGATCACTTGAGCCCAGGAGTTTGTGGCTGCAGTGGGTGAAAATGATGCCACTGAACCCCAGCCTGGCTGACAGAGTAAGACCCCATCTTTTAAAAAATTAAATAAGTGAATTGATAGATAAGTAAAGATGCATGCGGCTCCATTCTGAGTGATGGAAAATCTAAAGCAGCAGTGGAAGCTGGGTGTGGTGACCTGCATCTGTAGTTCCAGCTACTTGGGAAACTGAGGCAGGAGAATAGCTTGAACCCACGAGGTTGCAGTGAGCTGAGATTACACCACTGCACACCAGCCTGGCAACAGAGTAAGACTCTATCTCAAAATAATAATAATAATAAATAAAAATAAAGCAGCAGTGGCATAAGTAAGGAAGAACTTGATTTCTCTTGCACATAAACCACGCCTGGAGATGAACAGCACAGGGGAATAATTTGAAAACCCCACAATCATCAGGGACTCAGATCATCCCTTGGCTTCCACTTCATGCTCCAAGACGGACAGCAGCAATGACAAAATGTTCTGGAACTCGGTAATTCAAAAGGCAGGCTTCTGCTACCCCTCACCTGTCAAACATACATACATACATACATACGTATATATATATATATATACACACACACACACACACACACACACACACAGAGAGAGAGAGAAAGAGAGAGAGAGAGAGAGGGAAAGGGAAAGAGAAAGAGAGGGAGGGAGAGGGAGGGAGAGGGAGAGAGAGACAGAGCTTTGCTCTGGTTTCCCAGGCTGGAGTGCAATAGCGCGATCTCATCTCACTGCAACCTCCGCCTCCCCGGTTCAAGCAATTCTCCTGCCTCAGCCTCCCAAGTAGTTGGGATTACAGGCCCCTGCCACCACACCCAGCTGATTTTGTAATTTTAGTAGAAACAGGTTTTGTCCATGTTGGCCAGGCTCATCTTGAACTCCTGACCTCAGGTGATTCACCTGCCTCAGTCTCCCAAAGTACTGGGATTACAGGCATGAGCCACTGCACCTGGCCACTTCAAATATTTTGAAAGTGGCTAATTAACTGCCTGGATATTTAACCTTTTCTTTTTTCTTTTTTTTTTTTTCCTTAAAAAACTATGTAAACAGATACTGTTTCAATAGGCCAGAGCTCAGCACCTAACCACATTCTAGCCACAGGGGAAGCAGGGAAGTACTGGTCTTAATTCGGGACAGCTTTTCGTCCGGCTAAGAAATAAGAGTTCTATTGTTAAGGTAGGAGTGGGGAGAATGGACATTCAGGGAAAACTAGCAATCTCTGGCACACCCCACAAATGTTCTCATTAATTAATAAATCTTGAGTAACCACTTGCTATTTATGGTAGCTCTAAACCCCAGGGAAGACATAGGCCTTTTTCCATTAGGATTGAGAGGAGAGAATTATGCTTCTGATACCTTAGGGAGACCTGATAAACTTGCACAGAGTTATAAAGACAAAGGAAGCAGCTATTAATAAAAGGGACGTAGAGGCTGGGCACAATGGCTCATACCTGTAATCCCAGCACTTTGGGAGACTGAGGCGGGCAGATTAAAAGGTCAAGAGATGGAGACCATCCTGGACAACATGGTGAAACCCTGACTCTACAAAAAGTATAAACATTAGGGGGGCATGGTAGTGGGCACCTGTGGTACTAGCTACTCAGGAGGCTGGGGTGGGAATATCACCTGAGCCCAGGGGGTCGAGGATGTGGTGAGCCGTGATGGTGCCACTGCACTCCAGCCTAGGGGGTGACAGCGTGAGACCCTGTTTCAAAAAAAAACAAAAATGAAACAAACACTTATTTAAAAATGTACAGTTATTCGCATTAAATCCTCACCAAAAATGTGTAAAGTCTTTATTATCATCCTCATTTAACAAATGAGAAATCTAAAATGTAAAGAGCTTAAATGATTTACCCAAGTTTGAAAACAATGACCATGTTGGGACTAAAATTGAAGTCCTCAGAGTCAAGAGTTCAGAATCTATGCCCTTTCCTCCCCATCATTAGGCCTCCCTTCGGGCAGTTTGCAGAGCACATGTCTTCAAGTTGGAAGTGAGTGATTCCTACAAACCCACTGGGTGACACATGATGATGCTGGAGGTACGAGCTATGTGACATGGCTGGACCATTGGAAAAAAGATCCACCCCTCGTGGCCAGATGGTCTGCAACAGTCTGAATGTTGGTGTCCCTGCCGCCCAACAATTTGCATGTTGAAACTTAATTCCCAGTGGGATAACATTAAGAGGTGGAGCCTTTGGGAGATGACTGGGTCATGAGGGCTCTACTCCCATGAATGAGATTTGTGTCCTTACAAAAGAGGCTTGAGGAAGTTTCCTGGGCCTTTCTGCCATGTGAGGATGCTCGCAGCAAGAAGGCATCATTTTTGAAGCAGAGAGCAAGCCCTACCAGACACTGGGCCTGCAGGAGCCTGAGCTCCCGCTTCCCAACCTCCAGACCTGTGAGCAATACATTTCTTTTTTTTTTTTTGAGACAGGATCTCACTCTTGTTGCCCTTGATGGAGGGTAACTGCACAATCTTGGCTGAATGCAACCTCTGCCTCCTGGGTTCAAGCAATTCTCCTGCCTCAGCCTGTTGAGTAGCTGGGATTACAGGTGCCCACCACCACACCCAGCTTATTTTTGTATTTTTAGTGGAGATGGGGGTTTCACCATATTGGCTAGGCTGGTCTCAAACTCCTGACCTCAGGTGATCCATCCGCCTCGGCCTCCCAGAGTGCTGGAATTACAGACGTGAGCCACCATGCCTGACCAAAATATATTTCTATTGTTTATATGAGTGATTACCCAGTTTAAGGTACTTTGCTTTTTTGTTTGTTTGTTTATTGAGACAGAGCCTCAGTCTGTTGCCCAGACTGAAGTACAGTGTTGCGATCATGGCTCACTGCAGCCTCGACCTCCTGGGCTCAAGCAACCTTTCCACCTTAACGTTCTGAGTAGCTGGGACTACAGGTGCATGCCACCACGCCCAGCTAATTTTTCTTTTTTTTTTTTTTTTTTTTTTTTTTTTTTTTTTTTTTTTTTTTTTTTGAGACCGAGTTTCGCTCTTGTTACCCTGGCTGGAGTGCAATGGCGCGATCTCGGCTCACCACAACTTCCGCCTCCCGGGTTCAGGCAATTCTCCTGCCTCAGCCTCCTGAGTCGCTGGGATTACAGGCACGCGCCACCATGCCCAGCTAATTTTTTGTATTTTTAGTAGAGACAGGGTTTCACCATGTTGACCAGGATGGTCTCGATCTCTTGACCTCATGATCCACCCGCCTCGGCCTCCCAAAGTGCTAGGATTACAGGCTTGAGCCACCGTGCCCGGCCAACTAATTTTTTTGTATTTTTGTAGAGACAGAATCTCACTATGTTGCCCAGGCTGGTCTCGAACTCCTGGGCTCAAGCAAACCTCCTGTCTCAGCCTCTTGCCTCAGTCACCTAGGATTATAGGTGTGAGCCGCCACACCACGCCTAAGGTATATTGTTACAGCAATAGGAACAGATAAAGACATTGCCTTTCTATAAACCAGAGGTCATGCTGAAAGTCAATCTGCTTTTCCTAACTGAGATGTACGAGTGTTCAGACAATGTAAGCCAAGAATTCTCCCACACAAGCTGCTTCCTGAGATACTTAGCCTGCTACTGCCCAGCACCAACTTTCTGCCTCAGTTTTCATACATTCTCCCTAGATTACTAGACTCCCCATGACAATGGTAGTTTTGATTTCCATAGTAAAAGCAACACACCCATGTTCATCTCAATATTATTCACAATAACCAAGAGGTGGGAGCAATGCAAATGTCCATCAACAGATGAATGGATAAACAAAATGCGGTACATCCATACAATGGTATATTATGCATCCTTAAAAAGGAAGAGAATCATGGCCCATGCTACAACATAGATCAACCTCAAGGACATTATGCCAAACAGAATAAGCTGGTCACAAAAGGACAAATCTCATATGCTTTTACTCATAGGAAGTATCTAGAGTAGTCAAAATCATATAAACAGAAAGTCAAACGATGATTGAAGAGGGCTGTGGAAATGGGGAGAAGAATTAGGTTTAATGAGTATAGAGCTTCCGTTGCATAAGACGAAAAAGTTCTAGAGATCTGTTATACAAACGTGAATATACTAAATGTTACATAACTGTATACTTAAAAATGGTTACGATGTTATGGTTTTGCCACAGTTTTTATTTAGAGGCAGGGTCTCCCTCTGTCATCCAGGCTGGAGTGCACTGGCAAAATCTTGGCTCACTGCAGCCTCAATCTTCTGGGATTAAGAGATCCTCCTGCCTCAGCCTCCCTGAGTAGCTGAGACTACAGGTGTGCAACACCATGCCTTTCTAGTTTGGATATTTTTGTAAAGATGTGGTTTCATCATGTTGCCCAGGCTGGCCTTGAGCTCTAGGACTCAAGCGATCCTCTTGCCTCGCCCTCCCAAAGTGCTGGGATTACAGGCATGAGCCACCATGCCTGGCTTCGACAATTTTTCAAAAGGAATAAAATTACAACAACACACACACCCATATGAAGCAGGGTTTTCCAAGCAAGAGGTAGGATGCTGGCCCGCAATCAATCAATCAATTGCACAGCTTTGGATGCCAACCTAAGCTGTACTAGGTGATTGGGCTGTAGTTCTTGGATTCAGATTGAAACTCAGCAACCTAGGTTTTTAACTACTTACAGCTGGATTAAATCAAGTGCTGTCCACGGCAAATCTGTGGAGGAGAAGAAAGAGAAAGGATGTGAGTTGAGGCAGGTTTTTGACTACTCATAGTGTGCAACTGACAATGCTTTTCACAACAAAAACGCTGGATAAATCTTTATCCGACTGAATTGACTGGACCCTAATGGTATCTGGTGTTGACTTGCTTGCTTTCAGACATGTTCTCCTAAGAAATAACACACATTGCCAGCGGGTCCCCAGCCACTTGCCTTGAACCCGCCAGAACAAGGAATGATTCCAACTATTTGTGTTGCTCACGAGTGTGTGCTGGAACTGCATCTCCACTTCTACCCCTCCAATAACTGGCTCCTGGGTACACTTCCCCGATTTTGCTATTCTTCTGCACTTGGATTTATTAATGTGCCTACATCTCCCTCCTGCTCTTGCCCCTCTGCCCTACTGGACTCCAGCTATCGCTGTATTTTTCCATCTGTTTCATTCCCTCTCTGTTTTGTGTTTTCAGTCCTTGGACACAAAATATCACATTTAGCAACCAACCCTTGGACTCATTAGAACATGGTGCTAAAAGTTCTTAGCATGTGCATACAATAACCAAAACGAGACCATCCTGGCTAACACGGTGAAATCCCATCTCTACTAAAATTGCAAAAAAATTAGCTGGCCATGGTGGTGGGTGCCTGTAATCCCAGCTACTCAGGAGGCTGAGGCAGGAGAATCGCTTGAACCTGGGAGGTGGAGGTTGCAGTGGGCCGAGATCACGCCACTGCACTCCAGCCTGGGCCACAGAGTGACGCTCTGTCTCAAAAAAAAAAAAAAGTTTTACAGCAAGCTATATATATTATACCAAATAAGGACCAATAAGCCATTCTTGTTGACCTGATGGAAATACAGTGTTTGTATCATGTCTAAGGGAGTGCCTTTCAGGGGAAATCTAATTCATCTTCTCATTTCTAAACTAGGTTACTCTGAAAATATAGGAGTAACAGTTATTACTTTCTGCTATGCCATGCAAATTAGCATGAAGGCACATAAAGGCCCAAAATTTTATAAGAATTTTGATTTTTTGTTTGTTTGGGAGACAGAGTCTTGCTCTGCCACCCAGGCTGGAGTGCAGTGGTGCAATCTCAGCTCACTGCAACCTCCACCTCCCAGGTTCAAGCGATTTTCATGCCTCACCCTCCCAAGTAGCTGGGATTACAGGCATGCACCACCATGCCGAGCTAATTTTTGTATTTTTAGTAGAGAGGGGGTTTCACCATGTTGTCCAGGCTGGCGTCAGTTCGCCTCAAGTGATCTGCCCACCTTGGCCTCCCAAAGTTCTGGGAGATTACAATTGGAGCCACCACACCCGGCCACGAATTTTGTATTAAAATGTGAAAGACAGAACAGGCACGATGGCCCATGTCTGTAATCCTAACACTTTGGGAGGCCAAGGCAGGAGGATTGCTTGAGCCCAGGAGTTTAAGATCAGCCTGGGCAGCATTGTAAGACCTCGCCTCTACACATTCACACACAAAATGTAAAAGGCCACCCAAAATAACATGCAGAACCTTTTGTTGGGTCTAACAATGTTTCCTAATAATCCATTCTACTAGATTAATCCTTTTGAATACAGCAAACTGAGGCTAAAGTGATAAAAACATAAATTTTCTGTAAGATCTCCAAAAAGGGAGATCCCAATGAAAAGCAACATAGCATGAAAGGTGGAGGTTGTATTCCGACCACACAGATAGAATTCTGATCTGCCGACCTCCCTGGCTCTGCCACTCACCAGCTCCCTGTCCTTAGGTAAGTCCTTTAGTAACTATGAAGCTCTCTGCTGTTCACAGATGTAATGGGGATAAAAACACTACCAACCTGGTAGAGTTGTTACAACTACATGCATGAGAGTATTTATGTAAAGCTCTTGGCACTGTAATTCTTAGCATACAGTAAGATTTGGATAAGTGGAAATAGTGAAAGCAACATAAAACTCATGGTTCCTGCCATGAGAGGGGCAGGTTTTCAAAGAATACTGATGATTCAGAGCAACCAGCTATTTGATAGCTGCAATTCACACCTTTAACAGCAGGTGGCACTAGCAGCATATCTATCTAGTCTTACCTCAACTATTTTTTTTTTTTTTTTCGAGACAGGGTGTCCCTCTGTTCCTTCTATTGCTATTGCCCAGTCATCCAGTGGCACCATCACAACTCACAGCAGCCTCGACCTCCTTGGGCTCAAGTGATCCTCCTACCCCAGCTTTCCAAGTAGCTGGGACCACAGGCACACACCACCATGCCTGGCTAATACGTAGCTGGATTTTTTGTTGCTTTTAAAGATGGGGTCTTGCTATGTCCTTGCTCAGGCTGGCCTCGAACTCCTGGGCTTAGGTGATCCTCCTGCCTCAGCCTCTCAAAATGCTGGGATTATAGGCATGAGCCACCATGCCTCATCTTAATTTTTTAAAGCATCTTTCTCACCTTTCTCTTTCAGGAAAAGCAGCATTTCCCCCTTGATCTTTTAAAATTGTTGTTATTCTTACATAGTTTCATAAGCTATTTTCAGTAGTATATGATAAATTATTGCTATTTCACAACGCAGACATGAATTGCCATGGACTGCTTTCATGAAATTTTGAAATTTGAGGTTTTGTCTGCTTTCTAATTCATTTTTTTAAAATTAGATAGTGCTATTCTACTATGGGCCACTGAAACAAGAATATTCCACATCTATGGCCTTTTTTAAAACCTGGGAAAGGCCAAGCAGCCTTTTCTAGGATAGTACAGAATATGCATTTGTTAGAAGGAATGTTCAAAAGACTTTGAGCATCATGACGGGAAAACTATAAATGGCTCTGAAATCGCTCCTAAATTGCTTGATAGATATTCTCATGGTTAATTTAGCAGCAATTGTAATTATATTTTCCAATTATATTTTTGTTGCTCTCACAAGTATCTTCATATATTTAATTTCGTAAGCTGCTGCTTTACAACTAACGAAAGTTCCTTCTCTAGCCTGGCTCGGGAAGCCACGAATTTTTTACTGACTTGTGTGATCAGGTTGATCTATAACATGGCTTGTGATTCCCTTGTGTCACAGGTTTGGAGAGTCTCCGGAAGAGTGAATTCAGTTAGTAGGGGTAAGATGCTCATTTTGAGTCAACTTCAGTCAAACAACTTCTGTGCAAAATGTGTTTGTGGAAACACCACCAGTAAAGTCTCCATTGCAACCAGACTCCTGTGGTCAGTACAGAAAGGATGATGTTGACGGAGATCGCAACAGCATCCCAACCACAGGGGCGGGGCTGTCAGCTGCCGCTGGGCTGGGACGTGAACTGTGAGGTTCTGCAAATGCCTTTTATGGGGGCCTTGGCACCCCCTTGCTGGAAGGGTTCAGAATGACACCATGTAAACCACTGCAAAGGCTGATTCCACCCAAAGAAGACCCCTCTGACAAGCAAAAGAACAACAATCGGGTTGACCTATTCAAACTTTTCCATAACAAATTATTTGCAAGTTAGAGTCTCTTCTGTGTTTAAAGATGAATAAATTCAGAGAGGAAAACAGAACTTGCAGAATTGAAAAATTATATATTGAAATATCATATATTTGCCGGGCACAGTGGCTCACGCCTGTAATCCCAGCACTTTGGGAGGCCGAGGCTGGTGGATCATGAGGTCAAGAGATCGAGACCATCCTGGCCAACATGGTGAAACCCTGTCTCTACTAAAAATACAAAAATTAGCTGGGCATGGTGGCACGCGCCTGTGGTCCCAGCTACTCTGGAGGCTGAGGCGGAAGAACTGCCTGAACCCAGGAGGTGGAGGTTGCAGTGAGCCGAGATTGCACCACTGCACTCCAGCCTGGCGACAGAGCAAGATTCCATCTCAACAAAAAAAGAAATATCATATATTACAGAAGTAGCAAATTAGTAAATTTAATGAATTTCATTAGTATAATATATATCATATGTTATATAAAATATATAATATCATATATTACATATATATACCGTATTCTACACACACACACACACACACACACACACACACACACAGCCTGTGAAGTCCCTTTACATGTACTTCAAAACAAGAGAAAAAAGTTAACTAAAATAAAATTCTGATTTATTCAGCCAGGCACAGTGGCTGTTGCCTGTAGTCCTTGTGCTTTGAGAGGCCAAGGTTGGGGGATTGCTTCAGGCCAGGAGTTCAAGGTTGCAGTGAGCTATGTTCATGCCACTGCACTGCAGCCTGGGAGACAGAGTGAAACCCCATCTCCACAAAAAATTAAAAAATAATTAGCCAGGGCCAGGCGCGACGGCTCATGTCTGCAATCCCTGCACTCTGGGAGGCGGAGGCAGGCTGATCACAATGTCAGGAGTTTGAGAGTATCCTGGCCAACATGATGAAACCTGTCTCTACTAAAAATACAACAATTAGGTGGGCATAGCGGTACACACCTGTTGTCCCGGCTACTCAGGAGGCTGAGGCAGGAGAATCACTTGAACCCAGTAGGAGGAAGTTGCAGTGAGCTGAGATCGCGCGACTGCACTCTAGCCATCCCTTTTACGTATCAGTCCAGATAACTATTTGGTTTTTCTCTACTGACCTTTTGATCAAATAAATTCTATTGATAAGTTTCCTATTATTGAACTGCTCTTGTACTTTAAGACTAAAACTTATAGCAGGGCACAGGGGTTCATGCCTGTAAACCCAGCACTTTGGGAGGCTGAGGCAGGTGGATCACCTGAGGTCAGGAGTGAGACCAATCTCACCAATATGGTGATACCCCATCTCTGCTAAAAATACAAAAATTAGCCAGGCGTGATGGCACACACCTGTAATCCCAGCTACTTGGGCGGCTGAGGCAGGAGAATTACTTGAACCTGGGAGGCAGAGGTTGCAGTGAGCCATGATCACACCTCTGCACTGCGGCTTGGGCAACAGAGTGAGAATCCATCTCAAAAAAAAAAAAATAGCATAAAACTTATTTAGCAATCCTGCATCATTCTTTTCACGCAGAACAATATGAGATTCGCTAATATTTTCTTTAGCTTTGGATCTCGGTTTACAGCTGAATTTGTATTGTATTTATACAAATACATGTTTCTTTTTATATTTTTTGCTCTATATTTTAGCAGGCTTTATTGCCAGGATTAGGTTAGTTTCATAGAATAAATTTTTCTTTTATTTATTTGTTTATTTATTTATTCAGACAGAATCTCACTTCATCCCCCAGGCTGGAGTGTAGTGACATGATCTTGTCTCACTGCAACCTCCGCCTCCTGGGTTCAAGTGATTCTCGTGTCTCAGCCTCCCAAGTACCTGTAATTACAGGAGCATGCCGCCATGTCCAGCTATTTTTTTTTTTTTTTTTTTTTTGTATTTTTAGTAGATACAGGGTTTTGCTATGTTGTCCATGCTGGTATCGAACTCTGACCTAAAGTGATCCACCCACCTCGGCCTCCCAAAGTGCTGGGATTACAGGCGTGAGTCACCATACCTGTTCTTATTCCCATTTTCTGTGAAGCAGTTTATATTACGTTCAGCTGACCTGTTCCCTGACTGTACAAAAGTATTTGCCTTTATAGGTAGGCCTGGCCCATTTTTCAGCTATAATATTTTGATCACATCTTCTGTTTCTTTTATGCTGTTTGGTCGGCTCAGGTTTTCTGTTTCTTGGCTCAATTTTGTTTATTTACATTTTCCTAATGAGTTCTGTTTTCATTGTGATTTTCACTATTTATTATGTAAGAACTATACTGCATATCCTAGTCTTACGTAATTTGCTTCTCACTCTTTTAACTTATTATGTCAGTTTGTGTTTTTCTTTCACTCTTGACTAGATTCACTAAAAGTCTTCATTTTATTGGTATGTTTCTCCTTAAAATAGCTTACAGAATATTAAACAAAATACATGGCCATTTGAATTTTCCTATTGCTGACATTCTAGGTAAACTTAAGTGGAATTTCCTGTCTTCAAATAGCACACCATCCTGAAGAATTCTAATATTTGTACCCAGGCAACACATCACAACAACAATTTTACAAAGAAGAAGACTGTATTCAAGAGAGGCTTTTCTGGCAAATCACAGGAGAAATCAAAATGCAACTTCCAAGCCAGAGTTTGCCCAGCACTTGCTGTGTGGGTCAAGCCCAAAGTTAACAAGGACAGACAATACTCATCAGATCATTTCTAAACAGAGTTTGCATCCAGGAAGAACCTAAGTGAGTTTTCTCTCCTCTTATGAGACTTTTTGCATGTGTGCTATAAGTCATTCAGGGAAACAAACCCTGAGGCATCATTTCATGGGAGGGAAGGGCTTGTTTAAATAAGAACTTTATGCCACAGTACGTGACTAAGAAACTACGTAAGTAATGAGCCCTAGGGCCCTGTCCTCCTGATTCAGCCAAGCCAGGAAATTGCTGCAAAGTATTTAAAGATTCCTTGTTATTTTGAACGAAGTGAGTTTGGAAATATTGCTCAAATATGACACAAACAACTCTGGGACAAAGCCAGACTTTGAGATTGAAGATTATACCAAAAAAACAAACAAGTAAACAAACACCAAAACCCCAAACTGTAATAATATACCCCGCATTTTAATACCGAAGATTTGTCGTCCGGCTATTACGAGTGAGTAAGGCAATCACCTAGTTGCTTAATTAAAACACTGCCTTTCAAAATATCTATGAAGAAATTCAAAATCTGGCCATCCAAATGAATATTCCCTAAAACGTTAAGTCACTTTCATTGGTGCTGTAACAATTCTACACTAAATGTAGTTTCTCCCAAGAGGGTAAAGACTGACATTCAAAAACACGAATTCTGAGGACAAGGACCCCCCTTGTCCTCAGAAGGCAACAAATAGCTGTCCCAAGCTCAATGAGCTAATGAATACGACAGCCTTTAGGGACATTATCCAACCGGGGCTTGTTCTACAATTTCATCAGCCCACCTCCTTTTCCAGCCTCCTTCAGGTATTTTTGGAAGATCTCAAGGTGTAGTCACAAATCAATTGGGCTATTCTGTTTTCTTCCGCTCTGACCTTCACCAGGTTCTACCACCAGTATCTACTTGGCCTTGCAAATATTTTCATAGATATTGCCATACCTCCTAGCACCCTTATGTCAGGCAGGCCCCATGTCATTTCCACCGGGACACCCATGACAATGCCACCCTCCCCTCTTTAGAAGCCTGCTTGTTTAATGAGTACCAAAGAATTATTTGTGTGCCACTGTCTCACCGGGGTTTAGTTAAACTTTTTGTTTTTTGAGACAGAATCTTACTCTGTCACTCAGGCTGGAGTGAAGTGGTGCAATCTAAGCTCACTGCAACCTCCATCTCCCATGCTCAAGCAGTTCTCCTGCCTCAGCCTCCCGAGTAGCTGGGACTATAGGCATGGGCCACCACGCCCTGCTAATTCTTGTATTTTTTAATACAGTCGAGGTTTCCCCATGTTGCCCAGGCTGGTCTCGAACTCCTGTCCTGTGGTAATTCGCCTGCCTCGGTCTCCCAAAGTGCTGGGATTGCAGGCCTGAGACATTGCACTCAGCCAAGTTTGCTGTTTACAGTTCTTATCATTGGAAATAGAGTTCAAAGGGCTAGGCCAGTAGAGAATTCCCCAACACAGATATTCACTGCTCTCAGAAGTGGCCCCATCCTCTGATTTCTAGGCAGCTTTTACTATTGGAGCCCTTCTCTTCCCATGACTTCTCTTCCAAGAGCTTCTCACAAATCCTTATACAAACAGACTTCCAGTGGGAAAGCCACACCACACACTTCCTTAGTTATGCTGCTCCTTCTCCTGGAGGACCCCAGCCTTCCAACCCACCCAAAGGGGTGACACTCATAGTTTAGAGCTGGGATTGGCAAACCAGGACCCAAGAGCCGATTCTGGCTCTCCACCTGTTCCTGTGTAGCCTGCAAGATAAGAATTTTTTTTTTTTTTTTTTTTTGATGGAGTCTCACTCTTGTCACCCAGGCTGGAGTGCAATGGCACAATCTCAGCTCACTGCAACATCTGCTTCCTGGGTTCAAGCAATTCTCCTACCTCAGTCTCTCAAGTAGCTGGGATTACAGATGCCTGCCACCACACCTGGCTAATTTTTGTATTTTTAGTAGAGACGGGGTTTCACCATATTTGCCAGTCTGGCCTCGAACTCCTGACCTTGTGATCCGCCCACCTAAGCCTCCCAAAGTGCTGGGATTAGACGCATGAGCCACCCCGCCCTGTGATAACATTTTTTTTACATTTTTAAATGTTAAAGAAAAAAATCAAAAGAAAAATAAACAACATTTCTTTCCTTTTTTTTTTCTCTTCTCTTATTTTCTTTCCTTATTTTAAGATAAGGTCTCACTCTTATCCCCCAGGCTGGAGTGCAGTGGTACAACAATCACAGCTCACTAGAGTCAACCTCCCTAGGCTCAAGTGATCCTCTCACCTCAGCCGTCAACCTCCTAGTGTGGTTAGACATGTGTGTGCCAACACATGTCTAATTTTTGTATTTTTTGTAGTGATGGGATTCCCTCATGTGGCCGAGGCTGGTCTCGAACTCCTAGACTTAAGCAATCCGCCCACCTCCGCCACTCAAACTACTGGAATTCCAGGCGTGAGCCACTGCACCTGGCCAGAATAATATTTCATGGGCATAAAAACTACATGAAATTTGCATTTCATATCTGCTGTTAAAAGAAAATCCTTAGCCAAATTAAATTTAACAGTGTAATTGAGCAAAAAATGACTTGCAAATCAGGTGGCCTCCTAAGCCAGGGTAGGCTCAGCAACTCCACCGCAGCCACATGGTGAAGACCATTTTAACAAAAAAAGGAAAGTGATGTGCAGAAAACAGAAGTGAGGCACAAAAACAGGCAGACTGGCTACAGCTTGGCATCTTGGCATTTACCTGATTTGAACACAGGTTGAACAGTCTGCCCCCTTTGATTGGCCCAAACTCAGTGACTGGCACAGGAATAGGTTTCAGTCTGTTTGCACTGCCATTGAGGTTACAGTTCACTATGTACAGAGAAAACTTTAGGCTGAACTTCAAATACGTAAGGAGGCAGGTTTAGGCTAAACTTGATCTAACACAACGAATGAAGTTTTACTGTTCACAACCACACTCAATTCATTGTACATATTGCTTGCAAAGGCTTTCCTGCTACAGCTGCAGAGTTGGGTGGTTCCAACAAGACCATATGGCCTGCAAAGCCCAAAAAATATACATAGTGGGTCCTTTATGGTAAAAGTTTGCAGACCTCTGCTTTAGAGCATGGACCCTGGAGTCAGTCTCTCTGGGTCTGCATTTTGTTTTGCCACTAATTAATTATGTAGGTAATTTCTTAACATCCCCTAAGCCACATTTGTGAGGTGGGAATCACCAAAGGGTTATATTTACCTCATTAAGTTGTATGGGGATTAAACCAGATGACTTAGAGCCAATACTTGTTAATTCGTACACAGTTATTATTGTAACTTTACAGTTGGTGGCTGTGAAAAATAAAATTGTTCTGGTATTAAATGCAAATTCTGGATTAAATGCTTATTTTCTTTCCTTGTTTCTTTTTGAGATGGAGCCTCACTCTGTTGCTCAGGCTAGAGGGCAGTGCGCAATCTTGGCTCACTACAACCTCTGCCTCCCAGGTTCCAGCTATCCTCCTGCCCCAGCCTCCTGAGTAGCTGGGACTACAGACGTGCACCACCACGCCTGGCTTATTTCTCTATTTTTAGTAAAGATGGGGTTTCTCCATGTTGGCCAGGCTGGTCTCAAACTCCTGACCTCCGATGATCCACCCACCTCGGCCTCCCAAAGTGCTGGGAACACAGGGGTAAGCCACTGCACCCGGCCTAAATGCTTGTTTTCTTAACTGACCACAAATAGGAGGAAAAATCTGGTGAATATGATGGCTGTCTAAACAAGACAGTCACAGTGTCTGTGTGACCAAGGAACTGAGGAATGAAACTTTACTCTTGTCACAAAAAAATGGTCAGATTTAGGCAAATAACTTCCTGCTCTTGCTACATAGCCCAGAGACTTTGGCAATCAAGTCTATTTCTTTGTTTTGAAGAAGGTTGAAAAAAATTTTTCATTTATTCAGGTTCTTCTATGGTCATTTTCCCTGTACATCTATGACTTCCTATAGTTATAATCATTTTCTGGCATAGACATCAAATTATTTTCATTTAATCTTACATTATACATTTTCCATGTTTCTTCCCAGTTTTTATCATCTCCCTTTTTTGGCGGGGCAGGGAGGGCAGACAGGAACAGAGTCGTATTCTGTCACCTAGGCTGGAGTGCAGGGGTGTCACTTCAGCTCACTGCAACCTCCCCCTCCTGGGCTCAAGCGATCCTCCCAACTCAGCCTTCTGAGTAGCTAGTACTACAGGCACACACCACCACACCCTGATAATTTTTGTATTTTTTATAGACATGAGTTCACCATGTCGACCAGCCAGGTCTCGAACTGGGCTCAAGTGATCTGCCCGCCTTGACCTCCCAAAGTGTTGAGATTACAGGCGTGAGGCACTGCACCCAGCCCATCATCTCTTATTTTAAACAGTTTTATGAAGATAATTTTTCAATATATATAGGAATCAAGACATACAGTAAATGAACATAGTTTTTTTTAATCATGAAATTTGATTTTATTTCATGTAAATATGAATCTAGTTTTCAAAGAACTAATGACCTCTCCCAAAAGTGGCCTCAGCTTATTTCTACAAAGCAAAGAACATTCCAGAAACAAAACTAGAAAAAATAATTTTGCCATGTTCATGCAAAAGGTAAATCATAAGTATAAATCTCCTTGTGACAGGGATGAAGCGATAATAGCATTCTAGCCCTGAGCATCATCTTCCCATCCATCAAAGAAGCCAGACCCCCACAGCCACATGGCAGAGCCATGTGCAGACCCAGAGATACTCACCACCTAAGTCACTGCAGAGTGGAGAGTGAATGATGATGCTGGAATCCCTGGGGCCTATGAAAAGCTACTTCTACAACTAGAGTGATTGATTGTTTCCTTTGTCCTGCTAAGGACATGGGTCCCTAAATTACAATGTATCACTTACTCCTGGCTTACTTAGAACCATCCTTAGAAGTCTGCAAAACACTGCTTAGACCAATCACACTATTTTTATTATTATCATTTTTTTTTGGTAGTTCCAGTAGCCACCCACCCATATGGGATCAAAGAATGATCTTCCTCTAGAGAGAGAGAGAGAGAAAGAGAGAGAGAGAGAGAGAGAGAGAGAGAAATCACTTTAAAAGAATCCACATCTCACAGAGAAGCCATCAGATCAGCCTGATTTGCCAAAATAGACTTGGTAATCAACAGGGCAGGTGAGGCCTTTGCCAGTTCTCTTCACATCTTGTCTCTAAGGCATTGTAAGGGATAGTCCCAATACTCATGTCAAACTAATCCTCAAAGTCACTTATCCTCATTTCTTTCTCCATGGCTCCTTCAAGCAGAGCCTGCGGGTGTCCGTGTGCATAAGTGTGTTTGTATTTGCAGGGGTTTTGGAGTCTGAAGATCTCTGGTTGTGGAATATGCCTAATGTTTCTTCTAAAAAGATATCAGAGGGAAAAGCAAAGGATATTTCTGGGCATCATGCTGTCATTCCAACTACAGCTAGTACTCGACTTACGACCACGATTGGTTCTGACAGACTGGTCGTAACACGATTTGGTCGTAAGTTGAGTAGGCTATATGCACGTGGAGATGGTAGTGCTGCCGGAAGCTGGTCCGCACTGTCGTACGCCCAGCTGGGCAACGTTTGCGCTGCCAGATGCGGAGCAGTCGTGGCTAGCGATTGTGGTCATAAAGTCGAATGGTCATAAGTTGCATAGGTCATAAGTCGATCAATACCTGTACCTGTCTGGTTGACTCTCTAATTTTAAGCCTCATTCTAATAAAAGACTTTGAACAGCTCTGCTTTTATGATTTGAAAGGACATTCAAACTGGCATTTAGCCATCTGATATAGCAAAGTGAGTGGATTTCAGTTTTCAGAAGGAAAGGATATACATACTGAAAGCTGTAATTAAAATTTTCCATTTTCCTCCAACTGTCTTGAAGCAATTGTTGGCAAATTTGAAATCTCCAGTGCCCCCAATCAAACTTCAAGTACTGGAAAAAGAAGACTTTAGTGCAAGCGTGGGATGAGGCAGTTGAAATCGTTTTGGCAGAAACCAGTTCCGCTGGATAACAGCATGAACATTCTGATTTATATTAAATTTGAAATATACCTGCGGTCAGAGAACAGAGGTCATCCACTTTCCCTGAGCACAGAGAACCCATATACCTTTTAGAAGCTCCGAATCCACAACAGGCAGGTCATATAATCCACTGGAGAGTGCTTTATCTCTTAAGGGTCACATGGAGAAGTTGCTGAGGAAGGCGTGAAGAAGTGGGTCCTAAAGAAATATTGAAAGGAAAACTTCGATCCAGAGCATCTGGGACAGGAAAGGGTAAAGACAAAGCAGATATCAATGGTGACCAAGACAATGGCAACTCTACTCATTAGCTGTCCAAGCCCCAAATCTTAGCGTCATTCTTTTTATTTTTAAGGAATATTTTTTTTAGAGGCAGGGTCTTGCTACGTTGTCATCCCATTATTGATCAGAAGGGGAGCTCAAGAGGGGGTGCCACCTGGAGCTCAAGGTAGTTCAAATGTGAAGTCTTGGCTACGGGATCTTTGTCAAGAAAACACAGTCAGTGACAGAGAAAAGACAAGGATGGCTGGGTGCGTGGCTCTTGCCTGTAATCCCAGCACTTTGGGAGGCCTAGGTGGGCGGATCACAAGTTCAGGAGTTCCAGGCCAGCCTGGCCAACATAATGAAACCCTGTCTCTACTAAAATTACAAAAATTAGCTGGGTATGGTGGTGTGTGCCTGTACTCCCAGCTACTTAGGAGGCTGAGGCAGGAGAATCACTTGAACCTGGGAGGCAGAGGTTGCAGTGAGTCAAGACTGCACCATTTTACTACAGCCTGAGCAACAGAGCAAGACTCCATCTCAAAAAAAAAAAAAAATCGAAAGAAAGAAGGAAAGAAAAGACAAGGATGCATCCTGTCCCTTTCTACACAGGGATGCTCTCTAGGCTGCTGGCCAGTTGAAATAGGGAGGTTTTTGGGTAGACATTTCCCCTGGATGGGAAGGCCTAAATTTCTTCAGCTAAGGAGGAGAACTGGAGTTGCCGGATATAGGGCTTCTAAATTAGGGCTTTCCAAATAATTGACCCACTCCAATTTTGACCTGGATCTGTTCACCCCTCCTTAGGCAACCTGGGACCTTAGGGACCTGCTCCCAGGATGTCACCATATTGATGTGAAAATTAGTGCACACACCTGATCGGCATAGCTCACTGCAGCCTGGAACTCCTGGACTCAAGCAGCCCTCTTGCCTCAGCCTCCTGAGCAGCTGGGATGACAGGCACCTGCCACCTAGCTGGCTTAAGAGTCATCCTTGACCCAGGTTGTATCTCACATTCAGGGGCAAAAACCAAGGTGTGTGGGGCCTGAAGTGTGTACAATAGGAGTAGGGCTCTTTAAAAAAATGTAAGTATATCTCTTTCTGGGGGAAAATTTCCAAAAAAAAAAAAAAAAAAAAAAAAAAGACTGAGAGCGTTAGAATTCTCACAGTGGTAAATCCCCCTGCTGTTCACGTGGCCCTTCTGTTGGTTTTTTTCGTGCAGTGATGCAGTCATAGCTCATTGCTAGCCTCGACCTCCTGGGCTCAAGCAATTCTCCCGCCTCAGTCTCCTGAGTAGATAGGACCACAGGCACAGCCACCATGCCCAACATATATATATATATAGCAGAGGAGGGTCTCACTATGTTGCTCAGGCTGATTTCGAACTCCTGACCTTAAGTGATCCTCCCACCTCAGCCTCCCCCAAATGCTGGGATTACAGGTGTGAGCCACCAATCTGGCCAGGTTCTAGTTTCACATGTGTCGAGAACCCAACTACTTTTTCCCCTCCACTCCTATCCTTCTGGACCCAACTACCTTCATGTCTTGACTGAATGACTGAAATAGCCACCCACCTCCATCCATGGGGACTTCCCTTGCCCCTTTACAATGGAATCATACCACAGCAGGCAAGTTCAACATGTCCCAGCTTGGCTCCAAGCCCGCGGAACCTCTCTTGTAGTGGTAATATACAAAGTCCATATGCCTGCCAGGGTTGTTGTATCTGGCACCCCCCTGCCTCTTACACCAAGTGTCCTCTCACTTGTTACTCTGCTATCACCACCCAGAATTCCTTGCTAATGTGGGAACCTGCCAAACCTGCTTGGTGTCCTTTGCATTTGCTGTTCCTTTTCTCCAGAATCCTTTCCCCTGGAATCTTTACTTCCTTCAGGTCTACACCTCAACTTGAGCTTAGCAGAGCTGCATTCCCAGACCACTCCATCTAAACAGCAGCACCCTGAACGTCCTATCCTCCCTGCTTCCGATGTTCCTCTAAGGCTTACCCTGTTTACTGTACGTTTCTTTATTGTCTTACTCTCCCCGTCTAGATTGGAAGCTTTGTGAAGGGAGATATTTGACTGTACTCACCGCTGCACCCCCGTTCTTAGAGCAATGCCTGGCACTTAATGCGTAGGCACCTAATATTTACGGAAAGAAGGAAAAAGAAATGACCTAACCTGGGAAATTAGAATCATGATATACTGATGGAGGAAGAGAAATTATTTTAGGGAAGATGTTGGAATTATTTCCGGGTGTCACAGCAATTTTTTAAATTATCGTTAACCATCGTGAATAAATACCTATTGGCTGATGAAGAAGAAAAGCCAGCTCTAGTAGTTAAGCACCGTGAGTAGGGCTTAAAAAAAAATTCAGATCTGGTTTTGCAAAAAACCACCAAAGTTAAAATGCACTAACTGTGCAGTGAAACTTTACTATTTTGTATATTTTTACTACGTTTTTCTTCCTTTCTTGCATGTTCTAAAAACGCATGAAAACCTTCACAGACTACAAGGAGGATATAATTTCCCTCTGGAGGCATCTTCTTCGACGACGAACGTAATTAAGCTGGTCACTGACTCCAGTTGCAATGTTACTTCTAAACAAGGTAGCGGAAAAAACCCTGGATTTTCATTCTCCAGGAAAGAGTGAATTCCTAGAGGGGAGCTCCAGAGAGGGCGCCACCTGGAGCCCAAGGCAGTTCAAATCCGCAGCCCCAGCCTTGGGATCTTCGTCAGGAAAACGCAGTCGGTGACGGAAAACAGACGGCGATGCGTCCCGTCTCCTTCTCCGCGGGGATGCTCTCTGGGCTGCTGGCTGGTTGGGAGAGGGAGGTGTCGGGGTGGACTTTGCCCCTGGGCATGAGGGTCTAAGTTTCTTCAGCCTGGGGTTGAGGGGGTGGTCCCGGAGTTTGTTGATACAGGGCTTCCAAATTAGGGCTTTCTAAACAACTTCCCTGCAGAGGATCCCCTAGGAAACGGTCCGATACTTCTGAGGAGAACGCCTCCCTCGCACTCGTTCTCTGGCTGACAAACGTTCTGCTTCCCAGGCTCTAAACGGTGGTCCCGGGAGATCCAGTCCGCTCCGAGTCTGGCTTCCGGAGCTCGGGGCGCGGGTTCAAGCTCCAGGGGGCGAAGGCAACGGTCAACTGCTCATTCATTCAACAAATATTTATTGCGCGCCCGCTGAGTACCAGGCACCGGCAGTGCCCCGGGGCAAGAAGCCGCTCTAGCTGATCCTTTCCGCTCCCCAAGGGTCCGGCGCACGCCGTGGGAGCGCAGCCCGCACTCCTCGCCGCCCGGCCCGCCTGGGTGTGCCCAGTGCCTCCAGAGCAGCCCTCTGTCAGGAGCCTGACCCCTGGGACCCCGTCTCCGGGTAACAGCCGGGTGGGGAGGACGGGGGAAAGGCAACGCACCGCCAGAGTCAGAGCCCCGCCGGCCCGAGAAGCCGCTCCTGGGAAGCGCGCGAGGCGGAGCCGCCGTCGGCCCCCGCCCGGCAGAGCGCAGAGAGCGGCGCAGGCGGGAGAGGCCGGGCGCCCGCGGCTCGGAGGCGGCCCCGGCGGACTGAGGGCGCGGCCGGCGGGAGGGGCCGGGGCGGCGCCGGGAGGGGCGCGCACGGCAGCGCGGCCGCCCGGCCCAGCAGGTGACCGCGGGCGGCGCGGGCACGGGCGCGGGCGGCGCGGCGGGTAGGCGGCCCGCGGAGTCTAGCGAAGTTTGGCGGAACATGGCGGAAGCGCCCGGGGCACGCAGGGGCGCGGCGCCGCGGCGGCCGGAGCCCGAGGAGCTGTAGCCGCCTCAGTCGCCGCTGCTGCCGCCGCAGTCGCCGCTCCACCGCCGCGGGGCGAGGTCGCCGCCATGGCCCGCTGGATCCCGACCAAGAGGCAGAAGTACGGGGTTGGTGAGTGCGCGCCCCACCTCGTCCGGGCCCGGCCCACCCGGCCAAGTTCGCGGGCAGCGGCCCTGCCAGGCTTGAGGAGAGTCCGGCGGAGGACCCCGGCCGGGGCTCGACCCCGCTGACCTGCCCGCTGCGCAACTCTGGGAGCCAGGGGCGGCCGGAGCCCTCTCCCGGGAGCGCAGCCGGGGAAGTCGCCCAGGGTGTGGGGACTCGGAGTGGTTCCAAGTGCCGCTGAGCTTCGGGACCGTAATCCCGCGCCTGCATCCCAAGCTCCGGCACTTCACACCCGAGAAACGTTGAGGTGTGAGGCGGGCGCGCCTGCTGCTCATTTGGGGCAGCAGCCCTGTGGCTTGCCCCCGTTCGCCCAGCGCGAGTTTCACCATGGAGTAGTTGGCCAGCCCGGGTTGGCACATGGACTGGCGCACATGGTCCCAGTGCTTTCTGGCCTCCCTTTTCGTAGGTTCATCTCAGACGCCCCTAAGTGAGGAGTTGGGGGAGGAAAGCCGCCCTCCCCTCTTTCCTCCAGGGACTGGGATCTGGATGACAGTTGTGAACTGGATGGAAACTAGAGTCGCGACGTGGAGGTGATGGAAGGGACAGGAAGTTGTGGCACGGGAAGGGGGTGGCTGGCCCCTGGGGCTGTTTGTGCGCACTCATCCCTTAACGGAGCCTGTCTGGAGAGGGTGTAAGGCTGCCTTCCGGATCCTGAGTTTCATCCTGGAGAAGAGAAAAGGACATTTTATTAAGGAAACGGTGCCAGGCCCTGTGCTGGGTGGGCACTTGGCATTCAAAACAGCGGTGCTGGAGAGCCCCGCGCTTGTGCGCAGGGGTTGCTGGTGGTGGTGCTTTGGATCCCTAACAATGGATGTGCGAGGCCTTTGACCCAGGTGGAAAGTCAGGCTCCTTTAACTTTTTATCAAGGAGTGAGGTTGTCGAGGTCAGGTGGGAAGATTTCTGCCCTAAGCGGGGTGATTCGTTACCATAAACTCGGCTGAGTGTGTTGAGAATTTTATCACTTCCTCTCAGGTCCATTCATCTGGCCTGTTTGTAATTTAATCTTTGACTTTTCTTCCTTACTGAGGTCCTGTTTTTCCTCACCTTACTGGTTGATGAAGTGGAGTCTCAATTAAGAGATACTTAACGTGTCTAGGGGCTTTTCAACTCTATAGCCAGGAGTCAGGGTTTTTTGGTTTTGTTTTGTTTTGTTTTTTAACAGTCTCATATTTGCTATGTTTTTTTAGATTGTGATCCGTTATATATTTATTATTATTCTTTGTTTTCCCTGAATTCAAAAAACATTTTCTTTTTTGCTCTTAGGTTACTTTTAGAATCTTAGTCTCTCCCATAGTTGCACCTCGGAAATGGGTAGAGATGTTGCTTCAGCCTCAGGGTTCTTTTTTTTGTTGTTTGTTTGTTTGGTTTTGAGACTGAGAGTCTTGCTCTGTCGCCCAGACTGAAGAGCAGTGGCGCAATCTCGGCTCACTGCAACCTCCGCCTCTGCGTTCAAGCGATTCTCCGGTCTCAGCCTCCCAAGTAGCTGGGATTACAGGCTTGCATCACCACACCTGGGTAATTTTTGTATTTTTAGTAAAAACAGGTTTTGCCATGTTGATCAGGCTGGTCTCAAAACTACTGACCTCAGATGATCTGCCCGCCTTGGCCTCCCAAAGTGCTGAAGCTACAGGCATGAGCCAACTCACCTGGCCCCTAGGAGAAAGCATATTTAACAGTGCCTAATAGCTACAGAAATGTTATCAACTCTAATTTTAACAGGATTAAAAGTTCTTTGCAAAACTATTGAGTTGAGCGTAATTAATGCTAACATGTTTAAAAAATGTGGTTTTTCTTGCCATAGACCTAGGAACAAGTATAATATGTTTTTAATTTTTTGTTTTTATGTTTACTGAGTCAGTTTACTGTGTCACTTATCAGTCAAAAAAAATATTTGGGCAAGGTGCAGTGACTCATGTCTGTAATCCCAGCAATTTGAGTGGGAGAGGCAGGAGGATTCCTTGAGCCCAAGGGTTCGAGACCAGCATGGCAACTTAGCAAAACTCCCGTCTTTACAATAAATATGAAAAAAATGTAGCTGGGCATGATTACCTGTGCCTGTGGTTCTAGCTACTGAGGAGGCTGAAGTGGGAGGATCGCTTGAGCCTGGGAGGTTGAGGGTGCAGTAAGCCACCATCACGACATTGCATTCCAGCCTGGGTGATATTATGAGACCCTATCACAAAAATATATAATTTTATACATATAATTACATAATATAATATATATATATATACATAATTATATATATTATATACATGTACCACCATATATAATATATATTATCTATGTATATAAAATGTATATACACATGTATTTTATACACACACATATGTGGAAATGTGTGTGTATATACAATGTGTGTGTGGGAGGAAGGTAAAATATTTGGATTGCATTTTTAGGGCCTAGGTGTTAGGCAAAGTGTCCCAGGATATAATGCGGAACACTTATTTCACCAGGCATAGATTCTGGTTGCTCTGGGTTTGACAAAATGACCCACAATTAGGATAAATTAACTGAAGAGAGAAATCCCTGTTGCTTATTCCTAAAACTGACTGTTGTTTATATCACCTCCTTGCTTACATTTATGTCACCTCCCTGCTTGGAAGGCTCTCATGGTCAATAGGATAAAGTCTGAACCTAACTTCCAAGGTTCCTCTAATCTGGTTCAACCTGTCTTCATCAGCATTATCTCTCAAGGCTTCTTTCGCTAATTCTCCAGTGCAGACTAGCTGCCCTTCCCACTGTTGTGCAATCTACCCTGTAAAGTCCCTCCTTCAGGACTTTGCTCCCATTGAGCTTGTCCCTGCCAGGAGTGCCCTCCCAAGTCTGCCTAGGACAGCTTACCTCTCCTTGAGGGTACAAATCCATTCCTACTCCCTCCTTCAAATTTGCCATTTGTCAGAATGTCCCAAACCTTCAGGCCCCTTCCTTACAGCTCCTGGACTGTGCCATCCATGGGTTTAGTGAATCAGACCATTATGGTTTTGTATCCCTAGCACTCAAGAGGTGTACCAGGTATAAGTGGGTGCATTCAATCTGCTTGTCCTTGATGTTGGGGTGCCGATCTAAATCACACTGACTTAGCTTCTCTGGTGATTGAATGCAGTTGTTTCTTTTTGTTTGTTTTTGAGACAAAGTCTAACCCTGTCACTCAGGCTGGAGTGCAGCCTCACGATCTTGGCTCACTACAACATCCACCTCTTGGGTTCAAGTGATTCTCCTGCCACAGCCTCCCGAGTAACAGACTACAGGCATGCCACCACGCCTGGCTAATTTTTGTATTTTTGGTAGAGACAGGAGTTTCACCGTGTTAGCCAGGATGCTCTCAACCTCCTGACCTAGTGATCTGTGCACCTTGGCCTCCCAAAGTGCTGGGATTACAGGTGTGAACCACCACGCCTGGCCGAATGCTCTTCTTTTCTTTTTTCCCATTAGGCATAACATCTTAGTCCCCCCAGTATGAGTTTAGTTTTGTTTGGTTAGATTGAGGAAGGGAGAGCATCCACTCTGTCTTTATCTCTGCAAGTAAGAGAATGAGATATTCTGCTGAGAAAACAAGGAAGCATGGAGCAGACAGACTTGCTTAAATATAATTGGGAAAATTGGTTTATTGGACTTTTCTGAGTGTCTGCTGGTCAGGTTTGGTTTCTGAGTGAAGGAACCATAGGCTAGTCATTTGGAAGCATTTGGATGACTCAGAGCTAGCTATGACTTCGCCTGTTGTGCTCTAAGAGGAGTGTGCCTCTGCAGAGCTGCTCTGTGTGAGGATAGAGTGTTGGACTCAGTTTGAATGGTGCCTGCTGAAGCTGGCAGTCACTCCTGTCATATTTTTTCTTGGTGCCTCTATTGGCTGTTCCTGACATATCCTAGATGTTTCTACAGGGACTAAAATGCAGCCTGTCTGGGCTTCCTTAGTTCTTCAACAGCATGTTGGCTCAGGGTTTAGCATTAAGTGGCCTCAGTGGCCTCTGTGTGTCATCAAGTGAGGTGACCCATCCATTAGATTCTTTAATTTGTGGTCCTCTAGTACCCCAGCATGAAATGCTCAGTGGTAAGTGTTCTTTCCTGGAGACATGGAAAAATGTGCTTCCCCCCCCCCGCCCCGTCTTTTTTCTTTCTTCTCTCTCTCTCTCTCTCTGTCTTTCTGTTTGAGCATATGAAGATATCAAACACTTTAAAGCAAACATTAGTGATAAATATCCAGGATAGTCTTCTAATTATCAAAACATTTATTTTTAAGTTTGCTTTTACACAAGCCATTTATGTAAAGAGCTGCCTCAGATTAGGTTGACTATGGAGTCTGCAAAGATTTTTTTTTTCTTTCCTTTTTTGAGACAGGGTCTCACTCCATAGCCCAGACGGGGGCGCAGGACGATCATATAGCTCACTGCAGCCTCCCACCTCAGCCTTCCAAGTTGCTGCAACTGCAGGTGTGCACCACCATGCCTGGCGTAAGATTTGATTTTTTGTTTCAGTTTTAAAACAATTTTTTTTAAAGATGAGGTCTCACTCTGTTGTCCAGGCTAGTCTGGAACTCCTGGCCTCAAGTGATCCTCCAGCCTTTAGCCTCCCAGTTGCTGGGATTACAGGGGTGAGCCATGAGCCTGGCTGATTTTTTTTTTCTTTTCTTCTGAGACAGCGCCTCGTTCTATAACCCAAGATAAAGTGCAGTGGCACAATCGTGGCTCACTGCAGCCTCAACTTCCTGGGCTCAAGTGATCCTCCAGCCTCAGCCCCCTGAGTAGCTGAGACTACAGGTGTGTGCTACTACACCCAGCTGATTTTTGTATTTTTTTTTGTAGAGACAGAGTTTCACCATGTTGCCCAGGCTGGTCTGGAACTCCTAGGCTCACACAGCCTTTTCTCCTCAGCCTTCCAAAGTGCTGGGATGACAGGCCGGAGCCCCCACACCTGGCCTGATTCTTTGAAAAGTAGCTCATTGTTGCATGTTGGGATTTGTGATCACATATATTTTAATGATGTAACAAAAGGTAGTTTTGGGAAATAGTAATAGTTGCTTTCACTGTTAGCTCTTCAGCTGTTTACTTGTTTAAAGCTCTTTAGTTGTTTCGAGGTATCTAATTTCACAGAGTAGATCTTTGAACGTTGGTTTAATACTGACTGCAGACTTATAGTTTTTGTTTGTTTTTTGAGACAGACTCTCACTCTGTCGCCCAGGCTGGAGTGCAGTAGCATGGTCTCAGCTCACTGCAACCTCTGCCTCCCGGGTTCAAGCGGTTATCCTGCCTCAGCCTCCCAAGTAGCTGGGATTACAGGCGTGCATCACCATGCCCAGCTAATTTTTGTATTTTTAGTAGAGATGGGGTTTCACCATGTTGGCCAGGCTGGTCTGGAACTCCTGATCGCAGATGATCCACCCTCCTTGGCCTCCCAAAGTGCTGGGATTACAGGTGTGAGCCACTGTGCCCGACCCAGACACATGCTTTTTGTTAATGTCCTCAGGTATGTGGTTTCCCATCTGATTCTTCTCCACTGTGGACATCTTATTCCATATACTGTAACTGGAGTGGTAGGACTGGGAGCGGTTTTAGGGAGTAAGCATCCTCTCCCTTTAAAGATAGGAACTTTGGTGCCTGCAGAGATTAAGTGAATTGCTTAACACCAAGGGCTCTTGTCTTTTTGGTCACAGGTATCCTTGGCAATTTGGGTAAGCCAGTTAACCCCTTTCTCAGAATGTTTGTCAATGCCTGAAGTATGATACAAAGTCCCACGTCCTTGTAGAAATAAAAAGTAAAAAAAAGACTCGAAAATGAAAACAGCTGTATTCAAGTACAGCTGTGAAGGTGTTTTTCAAAGTTCATGATACTGCAATATATGTTCTTCTTTATTAATACATAAAGCACCAAGATCTAGTGACAGATCAATAACTACCATAATTTTGAATTAGTAATGAGCATACATGATGCTTCAAGATATCTGCAGTAACCGTAATATGATATAAAAATCCCTATGAATTTTATTTTATTTTACTTTATTTTTGAGACGGAGTCTCGCACTGTCACTCAGGCCTGAGTGCAGTGGCGTGATCTTCGCTCACTGCAACCTCCACCTCCCCGACTCAAACTATTCTCCTGCCTCAGCCTCCCAAGTAGCTGGGATTACAGGCATGCGCCAGCATGCCCGGCTAATTTTTTATATTTCTAGTAGAGATGGGGTTTCACCATATTGGCCAGGCTGGTCTTAAAACCCCTGACCTTGTGATCTGCCAGCCTCGGCCTCCCAAAGTGCTGGGATTACAGGCATGAGCCACCGCACCCAGCCTCTGTGATTTTTATTGGTGACAGTATCACGGGCACTACTAGTGCAACTGTGATTTATTGCTTACAGTCACAATTAAAGTAAGTGCTGAATGTCAGAAAATAGAGATGTAACTTTTTTCCCGATTCGAGTCCCAGGATCTTGATTTGACAGATTAAGTATCCTTGGCTGAGGATCACATAGCTAATTAGTTACAGCATCATCTGGGCAGCACAGTGATACTTGTTGACCCCCTCTTTACAAATAACACTGTGCCAGATATTATACAATTATAATGACCTGAAGAAGGCCTGGCCTTAATGTGTTCATGTTTTGACAACATTGAGGCTAAGAACAAAAGGAAAAGATTAATATTCATTGAGAAATTTCCTTGTGAGGTACTGTTCAGAACCCTTTAATTTACTATGTTCCAGGGACGTGTGGCGTCTTGGAGACATGTTCGGGGCAGGGAGGTCCATGAAATGGAAACTTTCTTTTTGCAATAATACTAAGACATTATTGGCCTGTTTACGTTCTCATTCTCTCATTACCGTCTTGTGGAGTTTTCCAGAGGCTTTGCAAAGTGTTATGTGGCCACAGATCGAATGCAGAGGCGGCTATAAAAATCTACCTGCCTATAGTGAAGTCAGACATTAAAGAAACGAGAATGCAGAGCGTCGCCTTGCTCACCCTCAGCGAGGAACTTGTGCAGGAGTATTGGTTTTGAGGTTCCATATACATTTTAATGAGTAGGTGAATTTGCAAATATGGAGTCCGTCAGCAATGAGGACCTACTGTATTTCCATAAAAAGATCATTGAAGCCAGGCGCGGTGGCTTATGCCTGTAATCCCAGCACTTTGGGAGGCTGAGGTGGAGTGGATTACCTAAGGTCAGGATTTCAAGATCAGCCTGGCCAACATGGTGAAACCCTGTTTCTACTAAAAATACAAGAAAAATTAGCCAGGCATGGCAGTGCATGCCTGTAACCACAGCTACTAGGGAAGCTGAGGCGGGAGAATCACTCAAGCCCAGGAGGTGGAGGTTGCAGTGAGCCAAGATCACACCACTGCACTCCAGCCTGGGTGACAGAGTCAGACTCTGTCTCAAAAAAAAAAAAGAGAAAATTGAAAATGGAATCACTTCCATTCCCAGTGTGCCTTTGTTCTCAGATTGGATGCAGTTGACTTTATTTTTGGAAACCTTTTCTTCGCCAGACTTTTGATCCTGTTTCTCCATGGTTTTCCTCCCATATCACCACCCTCTCTCCTCCCTGCCTTCCCTCTGCTTTGCCAGAACTTGGGGAGTCCTACCATAGCCTGGTGGCTTTTGTGTCTCCTTTATCTACCTGCTACCAGGCATCTCGTCCCCGGCCCCAGCTGTCATTCCCATCCATTTGCCGCAGCCTTCCACATTCCAACCCCAGACCCCTTCCCTGTGCTTCGGAATCGCATCCAGCTGCGCACTGGGCCTCTCCTAGTGGCTTTCGTTTTTCTTCTTTCTTTCTTTTATTGTATGTGGGCTCTGGGGTACGTGTGCACATCCTGCATCCTACAGGATTGTTGCTTAGGTGCGTACATGCCATGGTGTTTTGCTGTCTCCATCCCCCCGACCCTCCATCGCCTGCATCAGGCATTTCTCCCGGTGTTATCTCCATCCTCCCCGCCCCGCCACTATCCCCGACTCCCTTCCCCCCCACCCCTCCACCTAGCCCTGTGAGTGTTGTTCCCTTCCCTGTGCACAAGTGTTCTCATTGTTCATCACCCGCCTATGAGTGAAAACACGCGGTGTTTGGTTTTCTGTTCTTGTGTCAGTTTGCTGAGAATGATGGTTCCTAGGTTCATCCATGTCTCTACAAAGGACACAAACTCATCTTTCTTTATGGCTGCATAGTATTCCATGGTGTATATGTGCCACATTTTTTTTTTGTCCAGTGTATCATAGATGGGCATTTGCGTTGGTTCTAGGTCTTTGCTTTCATAAACAGCGCTGCAATGAACATTCGGGAGCCCCAGTGGCTTTCTTAACAGGCAGTCCCTGCTTCCAGAACGAGAGTTTGGATGCTCTCTAACCCCAGACATGCACTTCCCCTGTTCTTTGCTCTCTGCCCAGTGTCCTATGCAGAACACTAAGAGTTATCCCACATTCCATCTGTCATCAAGCTCATTCTGTCCTTCCTCCAAAATACGTCCTGAGATTACCGCTTGTATGTTTCCATTTCAGTGCAAGCTTGCATTAGCTTCCACAGGGCTACTGCAGTGATTTTTTTTTTTTTTTGGAGACAGAGTGTTGCTCTGTTGTCCAGGCTGAAGTATAGTGGGGCAATCTTGGCTCACTGCAACCTTCACCTCCTGAGTTCAAGTGATTCTCCTGCCTCAACCTCCCGAGTAGCTGGGACTAAAGGTGTACATCGCTCTACCTGACTAATTTTTGCATTTTTAGTAGATAGGGGGTTTCACCATGTTGGCCAGGCTGGTCTTGAACTCCTGACCTCAAGTGATCTGCCCACCTTGGCCTCCCAAACTGCTGGGATCACAGGCATGAGCCACCACCACACCCAGCTGCAATGGTCTTCTTACTAGATTCCTTACCACTTTTTTTTTAGATGAGGATCTTGCTTTGTTGCCCAGTCTGGTCTTGAATTCCTGGCCTCAAGTGATTCTCTCTCCTTACCCTCACAAAGTGCTGGAATTCTAGGCATGAACCACCAAGCCCAGCCAAGAGGAACTTTCTAAAGGCAAGAACCTGACATTGCCACGCTCCTGCTTTCCCCCTGCAGTTGGGATGGCACCGAAGTTCCTGGTCATACCCTCTAGGCCCTGTGGGATCAGACGCGCTCCCTACCTCTTTCCGTCCCTGCCTTCCAGCCACACTAGCTTCATTTCTGGTTTTTGAACTTGACAAGCTCAGTTTGACTCAGGACCTTGGCACTTGCTCCTCCCTCTGGTGGAATGTGTTTCCCTAGAGCTTTAGATGTGCAGTTCTCTGGTTGTATTTAGGTCTTCCTCCAGACATTTCCTGCTTAGAGAGAGGCTTCTCTGAGAAGTACCCTAGCCATATCATCCCACCTCCTTGTTGACACCTCAGAATGTCTAGCCCTTTTCCTTTATTTATTTATTAATGTTTACTGTCTGGCTCCCATACTAGAATGTAAAGTTATGAGGACACAAACTCTTTTTTGTTTATGGTTTTTTTTTGGTTTGTTTTTTTGAGACAGAGTCTCCCTCTGTTGCCCAGGCTGGAGTGCAGTGGCACAGTCTCAGCTCACTGCAACCTCTGCCTCCTGGATTCAAGTGATTCTCCTACCTCAGGCTCCCAAGTAGCTGGGACTACAGGCGTGTGCCACCATGCCCGGCTAGTTTTTGTATTTTTTTTAGTAGAGACAAGGTTTCACCATATTGGTCTGGAACTCCTGACCTTGTGATCCCCTAGCCTCCGCCTCCCAAAGTGCTGGGATTACAGGCATGAGCCACTGCACCTAGCCACATAAACTCTTTCGTCAGTGTGCCCCAGGCCCCGGATCATAGTAAGTGCTCAGTTAATATGTACCGTATGAATACATGAATGCTGACCCGTCATCTATTTCAGTTTATCTTGCTTGCCATAGGCAGGATTTTGCCCACACTTTGGAAAATACTGCTCTGTGTGTGCTTCCCATGAGAGAAACATCAAAGGCATAGAGAAAGGGACATTCGAGTATTAGAGAAAGTAGATTTAATAAGCTACAAATGCAAAAGATAAAGTGAGTCGTGTGGGGTGGGAGAGGACTTAGAATCCTAAATGTTGCATTATCAGATGGAAGAGATGGGATTTGCTTTTTTATTTTTTGATTATTACTTATGGAGGCTTTATGGAGGAAGGGACATTGCAGACTTGGCTACCTGGAAAGAAAATGCTCGTGCATGGTGGTCACGTGGTTTGGGAGTTTCTGAGTCATTGGCTTGGTGCTGTGCTGAGCACGTGAATTGGAGAGGAAAGAAGGTGCAGTCTCATGGAAGAAACAAGACATTTAGATTCATCTGTTATTTCCCCTTTCCAATACAAGGAGTTGAGATTCCTTACAAAAAGATCCTATGTGCTGTACACTCAATAATTAAAGAAAAAAATCTGAGAGATCACAAGTAATTTGGAGAAGAAGAAAAAGTAATTTAGACTACTGGCGAGGGGCTTTGAAGCCGTGGTTACTCAAACATTACTCTGTCTACATTTTTCTTGTGGCCATAGCTGCCATATAGCCATCATGTTAGCTGAAAATATAAATTAATTTGTGTTTTCTCCTCATCTAAATTTCAAGAGACAAATCAGTGGAGTTTGAGTGTAAGGAATCAAATATCATTGTACTTAATTTTACCATAAAGCAGTTTTTCTAACTTCTAGCTTATTTCCAGCAGTATTCAATGCAGTGACATTATAATTATAATTCAATGCACATAAAAGATTTTAGTACTTTCAAAAGAATGAAAAAAAAGGAATGATCTAGTTCTTGGGAATGGGTTGTACCGGAATTGAACCATGTGTCTGTGGTCCAAGAATACATAGTTTGTTCTTCACTAAATATTTCAGCTGGGGGAAGTGGTTCATGCCTGTAATCCCAACACTTTAGGAGGCTGAGGATGGAGGATTGCTTGAGCCCAGGAGTTTGAAACCAGCCTGGGCAATATACTGAGACCATGTCTATTATTTTTTTTAAAAAAATCAGTAGAAGGAAAAATCGTTTTTTCCTTCTTCAAATAGGTAGAATCACCAAGAATATGCCTACTGTCTGTGTGGACATTACAGGATATAATAAGTCTTTTGGGAATCCTTTGACTGATTTATAATTACACCAGCATACCTCAGGAATAATGGAGTTTTTATTGTCAAGCTTAAAAAAGTGTTTTTTGAGAAATTATTTTGAGGCAGAGATGTGGATGAGCATGTTAATTGTGTTTTTCCAAGTAATGTTTGGGCCATGTCCTCTCAGAGCCTGGGCTCACTCAAACGATTGTCTGAATGCTGGCAACCACTTCCCAAGCAGGAGACAGAAGTGGGCTTTGTCTGTCACAATGCTCTGTGCCATTGCAAAGCCACTGTTGTTCGAATGGGTTCACGGTCATTATCCACCTTTTCCCAAATTTGCCATTTGCTCTCACATTTCGAAAGCTGATTAAACTCTGTTACTGTCCTCCTCAGATGATAGTTGAACCCTAAAGATGCCCTCTCTCTAAGGATGGTGAGAATGTTTTTGTTTTTGTTTTTTTGAGATTGAGTCTTGCTCTGTTGCCAGGCTGGAGTACAGTGGCACAATCTTGGCCCCCTGCAACTTTCCCCTCATGGGTTTAAACGATTCTCCTGACTCACCTTCCCAGGTAGCTGGGACTACATGTGCATGCCACAATGCCCAGCTAATTTTTGTAGTTTTAGTAGAGATAGGGTTTCACCGCATTAGCCAGGATGGTCTCAATCTCCTGACCTTGTGATCCGCCCACCTTGGCCTCCCAGAGTGCTGGGATTACAGGCATGAGCCACCATGCCTGTGTCTTTGTCCTTTAAAACAGCTTGAGGGAAGGAAATCACAGTGGAGACTAATTCCTTCTTGAAAATAACTCCTTGCTGACTCAGCCAAGGTGCATTAGAATGCACCCTCCTGATGGGTTTGTTACCTGTATACTTTTAACAGGTTGCATCGTATTTGATGTATACTTTCTGTGAGCCTGGAACAATGTGGCTCTCATGACCCAATCTTCCCTGCCAGAGACCAGTTGTAAGACTAACTCATGGCTGGACATGGTGGCTCACACCTGTGGTCCCAGCACTTTGGGAGGCTGAGGTGGGTAGATTACCTGAGGTCAGGAGTTTGAGACCAGCCTGGCCAGCGTGGTAAAACCCCATCTTGACTAAAAATACAAAAATTAGCTGGACGTGGTAGTGTGTGCTCATAATCCCAGCTATGAAGGAGGCTGAGGCATGAAAAGCACTTGAACTCAGGAGGCAGAGGTTGCAGTGAGCTGAGATCGTGCCACTGCCACTGCACTCTAGCCTGGGCAACAGAGTGACACTCCATCTCAAACCAAAAAAAAAAACAACTAAGTCATAAATTAGACTCAGTTGTCAAAAATCTAACAGTTTTGTCCTCTTGTATGTAGAATCAGAAGCTACTAAGAGCTGGAGTTTGTAAGCATCACCTCTTGGCTAACACCCTTGTTTTATCAGAAGAAAAAAAGCCCCATAGGTATCAGATGACTTATCTGAAAGTCACACAGCTAGTAGCAAATTTTTGTTTCAACTTGTTGTTTTCTAGCTGCTCTCTTTCTCTTTATTTACAAGTCTGGAGAGAGCAGTTTGTTAATCAGATCTCCTTAAAGGTTCAGAGAGTAAACTCTCCCCTCTCCATCCAAAGGGGAAGATGCCTGTGTCTCCCTGGATTTGTTTCTAGGTGAAAGTTTTATTATAAGGAAGGTTCAGCTGTTAAATGTCTTCCCCTTTTTAAGAGTTCTGGGAAGGAAGTATATTTGGGGACGTTTGAGCCTGCAAAGTGGAAGTGACACTGTGGGTTCCACAGTTTGGCCACTGACTTCTCAAGTGGTTTCAGACCTTAGCACTGTGGTATGGACATGATATTAGTTGCAAAATTAATAAGTAATGTGGCATTGTCACTACATCACAGGCATATTTGAGAATGAACATCATAAGGGGTGAAGAAAGGGGCACGTATTGCTAATAAAGGATTATAATCATAACCTGAAAGTGAGAGAACATTCCTACTTTTTCAGACCTGTATTTTAAAGAAAACGTGAGGCCATGTTCTGAAGACTTAGGAAAAGTTTGAGTAAGCACCTTCTCCTTCAGCTTCCATTTCTGTTCTGTTCTCTTTTTTTTTTTTTTTTTGAGTTGGAATCTCTCTCTGTCACCCAGGCTGGAGTGCAGTGGCACCATCTCCACTCACTGCAACCTCTGCCTCCCGTGTTCAAGCGATTCTCCTTAGGATCACGCAAGCCTCCCAAGTAGCTGGGATTACAGGCATTTGCCACCACAGCCAGCTAATTTTTGTATTTTGTTAGAGATGGGGTTTCACCATATTGGCCAAGCCAGTCTCGAACTGCTGACCTCATGTGATCCTCCTGCCTCAGCCTCCCAAAGTGTTGAGATTACACGTGTGAGCCACCGTGCCCAGCCGACTTCTGCTCTGTTCTCTTTGCTGGGGGCAGACAGCTTTACCATAAAGGAGTAGGTAGAGCCTCTTCTCATGCAGAGACTACCACTGTCATTCTCCATCGGAAGCAAACTCTTGAAATGGGGCAATATCTACCTACATGGAACAGAGGTGCTAGTGGTGGGCTTTGAGCTTCTTTCAGAGCAGAAATAGCAAGCTGCCCTTGTTGTTTACCATAAGCAGAGAAGGCCTGTCTATCCTATTGTGATGGCATGATTTGTTTTAGATTATGAATTTGCAATGGTTATATACACTTTCAGTCAGTGGATTCTGAAGCATTGTTACACATTTGAGGTCTTTTATAAAAGAATCTTAAGGGCTAAAAATATTGGGAACTTTGGTGTAACTGCAATGATAATGTGCTGTATCTTACCATAATACTTTGGAGTTCATTGTGGCTTGAGAATTCCAGTTAAAATTGGTATAATGTCTATCACATATTGATTAAAATAGAAAATGTGCATACCCTTTGACTTAGCAATTCCATTTCTTGAAGTTTATCCTACAAATCTACTACACATACGGGGAATAATACATGGACAAGGTTATTCATTACAGCATTATTTATACCAAAAACATGGACACTCATAAGTGTTGACTAATTGGGGATGGATTTAGTAATTTATAGCACATGCATACAATGGAAAACTATACAGCCATTAAAAAGAATCAGACTTAGTGATGTACAAAGTGTTGACAAAGGCGACAGTGGCATGTAGTGGTTGAAGGATGATCTTTTCAAAAAATGGCACTGAGTCGTTATCGATACTGAACAAAATGTGTCAGGACCCCACTTAATACCATATTAGCAATTGATTCTAGCTGTATGAAAGATAACACAGTGAAAGCTCTTTGGAGAAAACACCTTCAGGACCTTGAAATAGACCATGTATAATTTAATATATTTTGCTTTCTGCCATTCAGTTAATTCCTTATAACCATCTCTTTGTTAATCATCAAAAACCAAATCCAAGATGTTCCTTCAATAAAGGGCAAAATAAAACATGCCTGTGCTGGTCTCATCTCTTTATGATCCTGATTTTGAAAACTCATAGAATTATACTTATTAATTGTAGTGTTAATTTGTTGGTTGTTTAAGTATCTAAATGGCTATTTCATGGCGAATAAACCATTAGCCTCAGGCTTCGTTTACTCTCTCTGTGTGAAGATAATAAAGTATGATGTAATTGTGTTACTTTGATAAGGTAATCCTTAGCCCCATGGTATATAAAACACTTGGTCTAGCATTACATAAAACAAAGTATTTCAGTAATGAGAACATTTAAATATAATTATTTGTATAGTCCAACAGTATCACTAATATTACATGCTTTTTAAAAAATATGTCTGAGGCCGGGCTTGGTGGCCCAAGCCTGTAATCCCAGCACGTTGGAAGGCCAAGGTGGGCAGATCATAAGGTCAGGAGATCGAGACCATCCTGGCCAACATGGTGAAACCCTGTCTCTACTAAAAATACAAAAAAATTAGCCGGGCATGGTGGCACGCGCCTGTAGTCCTAGCTACTTGGGAGGCTGAGGCAGGAGAATTGCTTGAACCTGGGAGGTGGAGGTTGCAGTGAGACAAGATCGTGTCACTGTACTCCATTCTGGGTGGCAGAGTGAGCCTCTGTCTCAAAAAAATATATGTGTGTGTGTGTGTGTGTGTGTGTGTGTGTGTGTGTGTGTGTGAGAGAGAGTTACCTAAGGAGAGTGGGATACAGATGTTGACTTGTTCAGGGCAACAGGTTAAGCTAACTTGAGAACCCTGGATACTAATTTTACTCCTGCAGGCTGTGGAGCCAGGCAGCCAAACCATGCTTGAAATCAGAATCGTCAAGTAGATGCAAGAGCCATCGGCTGCAGAATGAAGTTTTGGAGAGTAGTTGCTTGTGGCTGGGATTTTTGAAGTGCAGGTCTCCTAAGTTTTATTACTCTTTGCCTTGTGAAGTCATAGAAGGCTGTAAGCCAAGTAAGAAGGTAGGAATAAGATTAGCACACTTCCTGGTACAGTGGGCAGTACCTGATCGCTATCTGAAAGTTTGCTCAGTGGCAGCCTCCCTGACAGTAACCTTGCTGGCAATCAGGTGGCTTTGTTTGCAGAGCAGGGCTGATTACCAAGCAGTTAATATTGGTTGGCTCAGAACCTATCCTCAAAGTTCAGAATAGATTTGAGTATATTTTTAATTTAGAGCCTTATGACCAGAAATGGTCTTATCGTGCAAGAATCTTCCATCTTCCTGGAAGAAAAATATATATGTATTTCTTTTTGAGACAGAGTCTTACTCTGTCATTCAGGCAGGAGTGCAGTGGTACCATATCAGCTCACTGCAATCACCTGCCTCCCAGGTTCAAGTGATTCTCATTCCTCAGCCTTGCTAGTAGCTGGGATTACAGGTGTGTGCAACCACCCCCAGCTAATTTTTGTGTTTTTAGAAGAGGTGGGGTTTTACCATGTTGGCCAGGCTGGTCTTGAACTCCTGGCCTCAAGCAATCCATCCACGTTGGCCTCCCAAAGTGTTGGCATTGCAGGTGTGAGCCACTGTGCCTGCCCCTGGAAAATATTTGAATTCCCTGGGATCTCTGGGTGATGGGACTGTTGCTTTCTGATCCTGTGCTTTTGGGGTGATACCTACTCACTGGCTTAAAACAGCCTGGGATCCTAAGAGGAATGAATGAATGAATGAATGCACACACAACAAACTAACATGAATGTTCTGAGTCACGCCACGTTGAGTGTGAATCCCCATTCACTGCAGCTAACTTACCTCACTGCTCTGAGGAAGCCGATGTTCACTGAGCACCTTCTATGTTCCAAGGACTCGCTGAGCTGGATGGTGGTGAGGATCACACAGCAGTCCCCCCTTATCCTGAAGGCATGCCTGAAACTGCGGATAATGTGTGTGTGAATTATACGATGCCTCTTCTATACAAATACATCTAGGATAAGGCTGAGTTTCTATATTAGGCACAGTAAGAAGTTATCAACAGTAACTAACAATAAAAAAGAACGATCAAAACAATATGCCAGTATTACCACTCTTGCACTTTGGGGTCATGATTAAGTAAAATATGGGTGACCTGAACATCACTGCAATACCCCGGCAGGTTTTTTTGGAATTTTTTATTTAATATTTTTAGACGTTGGGTACCTGAAACCATGTGACATGGGGGACACTGGGAGATGACTGTGTAAGACAGAGTCTATAGAAACACACATAGAAGCAGGAGGCAGGGCTTCATAATGCTGCTTTCCTTTTCTTTGGCTTGATAAGAGTGCTACCAAATACATCTCCATTGTTATGAATTCATGGACGTGTGACCTGTAGCTCTTGGTCAGCTATTCTTTATCTTACCAATCAGATTATCATAGAATCAGAGGACAGGAATCCATTGAGGACAGAATCCTGAGTGACTATCTTATGTGCCTGAAAGCCTGCCTCAGATCCAAGAAGACTAATGTCTTCTTGAATTAAAAAGTTGCTTGCGTATAGAGTATCCTGGCATCACTTTTCAGGAGATCCTTACATGGCTTGGCAGAGGGTAGCATCCAGTTTCTCTTTGGCAGAATTAGAGTTGCTGCTGAAGATTATTTTCAAATTGTTTGATAGCTTCAGGGAGGTCCTCTGGTGAGCTCACAAATTCAGAACTGGTTTGAGGCTACAGAAGAATTTTATTCATGTTTGAGCTGTGATCTAAGCCAAGAGCCTTGGAAATTTTGAATCTGTCGTATATTTCCTTTCGTGAATGAGAAATGGGTATATGTGCCCAGCTCTGATTTTGACAACATGACTTATTTCAAAAACAAATACTCACTCTGTAAAGCAAACCCTGTATCCCTCTCCTCTGGTGGCATTTGATTCAGGTACAATGTGGTGACATGGGGATAGATTTTAGACCAGGAAAAGAGAGAGCCTCTCAGGTGTGTCCAAAAGACTCTTTTTTTTTTTTTTTTTAGACCGGAGTTTCGCTCTTGTTACCCAGGCTGGAGTGCAATGGCGTGATCCCGGCTCACCGCAACCTCCGCCTCCTGGGTTCAGGCAATTCTCCTGCCTCAGCCTCCTGAGTAGCTGGGACTACAGCCATGCGCCACCATGCCCAGCTAATTTTTTTGTATTTTTAGTAGAGACAAGCTTTCACCATGTTGACCAGGATGGTCTCGATCTTTTGACCTCGTGATCCACCTGCCTTGGCTTCCCAAAGTGCTGGGATTGCAGGTGTGAGCCACTGCGCCCGGCCCAAAAGACTCATTTTTAAAGATCTGATTGGAGTCTGTCAGGGAGGTTGTAAGGACATACTGATTTTTACTTTTATTTGCTTCCCGCCCTCTTTACTTTTGGTTTAATTTCTTTTAGGGTCCAAGGTACAAAATTCCATGTTGGGGAGACATTAGCTAACAGTTGTAAAACCTTAGAAAAGTACAGCATCTCAGTGGTCCTGTCTTCCTAAAATTGCTCCTATAAAAAAAAATACAGATGGAGGAAATAGAAATATCTAAAATCAAACATATGTTTAATCGTCTTAGATATCTTTATCTTCTTGCATTTATCAGCAGCCTTGAGTGACAGGGTTTTATACTTTTGGAAGATTAGAGGGTTGGTTTGTTTTTCCTGCAGAAATAGTTACTTATAGCATGTTTGTTTGTCTGCCTCAGTTCTTAGAATTCTTTGCCAATTATTTTAATAGCATGGATTTCGATGAAGCTTCAGGAATTACCGACTTCATAGAAGTCACTTCTTTTAGGGGCATTTAGGTTTTTGGAGGATAGCACATGGAGTGAAACTAACAGAGAAGTATTGATACCAGGATTAGGAAGTTGGGTTTGTATTTCAGTCTCTGTTACAGTGGCATCCAAGTGGTTTGACTCTCTTTAGCTTAGTTTTTGCAGCTGCAAAGCAGAGATAATATTTTCTTTTACCTCCAGATTCTTAGAGTGTCACGAATTTTCAGTTGTTGAAAATTTCTGCAGATGAATTAAGCAGTGCCTGTAAGGCCACATTGATGGACTAAAAACTGCTAAGATCTAAAGTTGACGTGCCATTGAACTTGCTGGCTGAAGACTGACTCAGGAGACTTTGTCTACAGAAGCTTTGGTGCAAAGAACCCCATTTCTTTATGGCCAGATTTTCTTCCCATGCCAATGGTAAGCCAGTAGTTTTCCTGCTGACTTCTTGGTGGCTTTCATATACTCTTCAGACTGGCTAAGTCATACATAATAGGAAGAACTAATTTTCTCCACCTGAGGCTGAACTTGTGATCTTTTTCATCTGGTTTCCAGTTCTTGGATTTCCCCAAATCTCTCAGTTGTCTTTCCCAAAGTATTTAAAGGGAGACTGGTTTTAACAGGGTGCTATGGACTGAATTATATCCTTCGCAGATTCCTGTATTGAAGCCTCAGCCTCCAGTGTGATGGTATTTGGAGTTGGGGCCTTTGGGAGATAATTTGCTTTAGATGAGGTTGTGGTGGGGCCCTCATGAGGAGATTAGTGCTTTTGTAAAAAATATTTTTTAAAAATTTATTTTATTAAAAAATTAATAAAAGTACAGGCAGGGTCTCATTATGTTGGCCAGGTTGGTCTTGAACTCCTGGCCTCAAGCAATCCTTCTGCCTCAGCCTCCCAAAATGCTAGGATTACAGATGTGAGCCACCGTGCCTGGTTTCTTTTCTTTTATAAGAAGAGAGCTCTTTCATGTGTTCTCTATGTTTTTCTCTCTCTCTTTCTCTTTCTCTTTCTGTTCCATGTGAAGATACAATGAGAGGGTGGCCATCTACAAGCCAGGAAGAGAGTCCTCACCAGAAATTGACTGTGATGGTGGCTTGATCCTGGACTTCCCGTCTCCAAAGCTCTGAGAAAACACATTTCTGTTACTTAAACCGCACAGTCTGTGGCATTTTGTTATGGCAGCCTAAGCTGACTGAGACACAGGGAGTTGAATGTTATTTGAAATATGAGCCCACTGTTGCCAGATCAAAGTTTGATCTCTGTAGTTGAACCCTTGATTTCCCCCACTCTTTTACAGGCATTTGAATCTACTGAAAGTAATTCATACACACATCAGATACATGCCTTTGGCAACTTTTTGAAAATCCTGTTGTTGCTGATTCAGTTTTCAGGGTCGAGATCAGTTTGGGAACTCATGAGTTTGCAGGTCTAGAATTGCAGGTGTGGGAAGGGGAGAGAGACATGGATGGGTTACTGGAGGCTCGTGCAAATAAGTGCTCTGTGTTCATTCTTTACCTATTCACCAGGTATCTGAGTATCAGGTATACACTCAGCACTTGGAATACTCAGAGATAATGCTGTTGCACACTTAATTGGTACTTCTCTTAACACTTAAGAGCAGTGGACACAAATTCTGTTTGTGGGAAGTTTATAATGAATTAAAAGACCGCAATGTATAAAGCCAGAAATAACTCCGGGGAAAGGAAGGCTGAACATGAAAAAAGTTGCAAAAAAGTCCAGTCGGGGTCGTGGGAGTTTAGAGAAGCTGAGGTTTCTCCAATTGAGAGAGTTGGGGAAGCTTCAGGGAATAAGCTGAACTTCATAGGGATGGACATCGGGTTTAGGAAGGCTGAAGACCTGTCACTGCAAGAGCCCTGGCTCTAACACAGGTATTTTTGCCAAGTGGATAATGAGGAAGTTGCCCATTCTGGCTGAAGCAAAGGGTGGGTGAAGCAGAAAAGAGGAAAATGATATAGATTGTGTCAGATTGTGGAAAGACTTATTTACCTTGATTTTTTTTTCTTCCTCTTTAAGCATTCATGCTGCAATGGTGTGCTGGTAAACTAGCTCTCTAGAGTGGGAGAAAAAAAAACTGAATTTGTAGCATTTGCCAATATCTGTGGTGTAAATACTCCCACAGGGGCCAGTTTCAGACTAGCAGTGGATTAGCAGATAGCTCACAGAATTCCTGAAAATTTAACATGTGGCCCTCACAAACTAGTACAAGTTTGCTCCAGCATTCTGTGAAAAACCTGGGCTGGTTTCTACATGACAGATAGTTATGGTACCTGCCTGCCCACAGCCTGGGCAGAAGACCCAGGGAAGGCCTAGGTAGCCTTGTTTTATACCATCTAAGATTCCTGTGGCCATCACTGATTGTCCACGGGTAGACACACTACCCAGAGGCCATTCCGTAACCTGGACAATGACATATGGTTTGACCCAAAGAAATACGTGTGCTCAATCAGGTTCCTTCTCTTGGGAATTTGAATGAAGGAATCCCAATACATTTTGCCATAAGAGCAAAAGCTAAGAGTATGTCATCTGAGAGTTGAGTCAGTGTCAATCTAAAGTCATGTGGAAGCCAACATTATGAATGGAAACCACAAGGAAGCTAAAAAAGCTGATTAATAGAGAGAGGGGAGCAGATATGGAGAAACCCTACAGCCCTATAGTGGCCCCTGTATTTAGCAGCTTTCCAAGTCCAGATCCTAAACATCCCTTTTCTGAGGCAACTTGAGTGAGTCTCTGTTCCTTGCAATACAATGGCATCACTGAAAAAGTTTATGTGGCAACTTAGGGTACTTAGCAGCGCTTTCTGTGAATGCAGGCGTATCTCCTTCTGGAGCAAATCACTTTATTCATTGACCGTAAGATTCATGGTCAATCAATAAAGCAATGGTTCATGGAGTTTAATGAAAGAAGTTTAAGGAAAGATGCCATGGCCATTGCATAGAAGTGCAAGGTGAGGCAGCAAGTGCTGATATAGAAGCTGCAGCAAGTTATTCAGAAGATCTAGTGAAGATATTGATGAAAGTGGCTACACTAAGTGTGTTTTAAGTGTAGATGAAACGGCCTTCTATTGTAAGAAGATGCTTTCTAGGACTTTCATATCTAGAGAGGAGAAGTCAGTGAGGGGCATCAAAGAATAGGCTGACCCTCCTGTTAGGGGCTCATACAGCTAGTGACTTTAAATTGAAACCTGTGCTCATTCACCATTCTGAAAATCTGAGGGTCCTTAAGAATTACACTAAATCTACTCTGCCTGTGCTCTATAAATGGAATAGCAAAGTCTGGATGACAGTACATCTGTTGACAGCATGGTTTACTGAATATTTTAAACCTACTGTTGAGACCTACAGCTGAGAAAAAAAAAGATTCCTTTCAAAATATTACTGCTCATTGACAATGCACCAGGTCACCCAAGGGCTTTGATGGAGTTGTATAAGGAGATGAATGTTTTCATACCTGCTGATACAACCTCAGTACTGCAGCCCATGGATCAAGGGATAATTTTGACTTTCAAGTCTCATTATTTAAAAGAATACATTTCATGAAACTGTGGCTGCCATAAATAGTCATTACTTGATGGTTCTAGGTATGGTAAATTAAAAACCTTCTGGAAAGAATTCCCCATTCTAGATGCCACTAAGAATATTGGCAATTCATGAAAGAGGTCAAAAAATCAATATTTGTAAGAGTATGGAAGAAATTGATTCCAGTTCTCATGGATGACTCTGAGGGGCTCAAGACTTCAGTGAAGGACATCACTGCAGATGTGGTAGAAATGGCAAGAGAACTAGAATTAGAAGTGGAGCCTGAAGATGTGACTGAATTGCTGCAATCTCATGATAAGATTTGAGCAGATAAAAGTTGTTTCTTATCAATGAGCAAAGAAAGTGGTTTCTTGCAATGGACTCTATCTTGGTGAAGATGCTGTGAACACTGTTGAAATGACAACCAAGGATTTAGAATAATCCATAAACTTAGTTGACAAAGCAATGGCAAAGTTTGAGAGGACCGATTCCAAATTTGAAAGAAGTCATACTGTGGGTGATATGCTATCAAATAGCATCACATGTTTTAGAGGAATATTTTGTGAATGGAAGTATCAATTGATCTTGCAAACTTAATTGCTGTCTTATGTTAAGAAATTGCCACAGCTGCCCGAACCTTCAGCAATTGCCATGCTGATCCATGAGCTGTTATTAACATCAAAGCAAGCCCCTTCACCAGCAAAAAATTAGAAGTCCTTGAAGGCTCAGATGAGCATATGCATTTTTTTAGCAATAAAATATTTTCAAATAATGCTATTACACGCTTAATTGACTGTAGTGTAGACATAAGTGTTATAGGCACTGGAGAACCGAAAAATTAGTGTGATTAGCTTTACTGCAATATTTGCTTTATTGCACAGCCTGGAACCAAACCCATAGTATCTCTTAGGTATGGCTGTATAGCAAATTTCTTAAGAGTAGAGGACAAATCACATGCATCTGATTGAGGTTAAAATATGCCCCTGACCTTCATTTCTTTGCTTTCCCTCCCTCCCTGCACTCCTTCCAAATGGCTTGTGATTATTATTTTTTCATTCTTTTTCATTCCAGCAAAGCTGGTTTGGAATTCATGCTACTGAAAGAATAACCAGTAGGAAAATGTGGTGGGGTGATGTTTTGTTGGCATTTACCATTACAGAAAATCACAAGAAAATGGGAGCCATTAGCAGCAGGGAAAGGAAAATGAGTTCTTTATCTGTGGAGGGCATCTGGTGGGGAGGGTCTGTGAAGATGCCGGGGGTGCATGGCTCTAGTATGAAATGCCATTTGAAGGAGGCTCAGAGCACATTTGCGCCTTCATCCCTGTCTGATATTCTCACCACACGCAATTTGTGAATAATTAAATTGTTAGGAAGGGGAAAGTCATGTGTGGTGGTTCTTGCCTAAAGCTTAGGCAGACACACAATGAGGTCGCTACTTTGGGAGGCCAGTGGCCCAGGATACCAGTCTGGCAGTGCCAGGGAAGGATCCTTCCTTTCAATATGCAAATATTGTAAGGGAGTGGGATGGAGGCAAGAGACCACTTAGAAATCAGCACATGTGAATTCTGCTTCCAACTCTGCCACTAACCAGCCGTTTGCCCTTCCAGAAGTTGCTTCTTCATCTATAATGAAGGATGTTGCCAAGAGGATTTTAACTTTTTAAGAGGTAAAGCTCCTTTGAGACTGTAATGAAAGCTGTGGATTCTTTCCACAGAAAATGGTGCATGTGTTGATGACATTCCACATACAACTTTAGCAAGTTTACAAATCTTTGGGGACTCAAGGATCCCAGCTTAAGAAGAAGTCTTGCATGAGATGGTGTCTGAGGTTTTTTTGTATCCCTACAATTGCATTTTTCTGAGACATTGGATCTTGGAAGGAACCCAGAATGTCAGATGGGCTCTCACTTCTACCCTCAACAACAAGCAAGCCTGCCCTGCCAGCATTTCATGCAGAAGGCGCAAGCAACATGGGAGACTCATGTGTTTTCCTCAAAAGACTTCATACTTCTTTTTCGTTAGAGACAGGGTCTCAGTCTCACTCTTCATCTAGACTAGGGTGCAGTGGTCCATCATAACTCACTGCAGCCTTGAACTCGTAGGCTCAAGTGATCCTCCTGCCTCAGCCTCTTGAGCTGCTGGGACTACAGGTGCATGCCACTGTGCCCGGATAATTACATATAGCAGAGATGGGGCTTCGCTATTTTGCCCAGGCTGGTCTTGAACTCTTGGCCTCATGTGATCCTCCTGCCTTGGCCTCCCAAAGTGCTGAGATTACAGGCATGAGGCACTGCACCTGGCCCTCTGTAACCTCTCGATGTGTTCATCCTAAGTGGGAAGAAACAGATAATAAATGCAAAGTATGTACAGCATGATGTCAGCAATCAAGGCTTTGAAAACATTGATAAAGCACAGTGATACCGTAGACAGTGATGGGGCGGGTGCTGTCATGGAGTTAGGGTGGTCAGATAAGGGCTCTGAAGAGGGGATGCGTGGGAAAAGACGTGAATAAAAGAGAGATTGAGGCTGGGCACAGTGGCTCACACCTGTCATCCTAGCATTTTGGGAGGCAGAGGTGGGTGGATCACTTGAGGCCAGGAGTTTGAGACCAGCCTGGCCAAAACATGGAGAAACCCCATCTCTACTAAAAAATACAAAAATTAGCCTGGTGTGGTGGCATGCACCTGTAATTGCAGCTACCTGGGAGGCTGAGGCACAAGAATTGCTTGAGCCTGGGAGATGGAGGTTGTACCACTGCACTCCAGCCCATACTACTGCACTTCAGCCTGGGCTACAGAGCGAGACTCTGTCTCAAAAAAAAAAAAAAAGAGGGATTGAGCCATGCAAATCTAAAATAAGAGCATTATGTTCCTGTAGCTGAATGAGGGGAGAGGGAGGGGCAGGTGGGAGACAGATTTGAGATATTGGCAGAGCTGGGGTGGGGGTAGTTCTGTGTCTACTGGAAACGCAGTTGTCTATACTCACATAACATCTAATAATAAAGCTTATTCATGAGCCACCCATTCATTTCGTAGTCTTGGTTCATTACCAGCAATGGGTTGCTTTAATAAGACAGTGGTCCTCAAACCTGGTTGTGTCAACAGCACCTGGATAGCCTGCTTTCTAGAGAATCATTGGAATCACATATCCCTGTCTTTAGGGAGCTTAACAGTGGAGCATAGGGGATAGGATTATGTCTCTATTTTATTCACATAGGAGAATTGCTGGTTTCGTAAGAGAAGCAAAGAAAGTGCCAAACAGAGTTTCAGGAGAGGAAGTAAGTACTTTCTGTTGGAGAGGTCAGGTAAGGCCCCAGGGAACAAGGCCAGTTTTATCACCCATGCAGTGGGGATGTTATTAGAACCTCCCACAGCATTGGAAGGACAAAGTATATGAGAACCTATAAAGCTTTCCACACAGGACCTGACACACACCTAGTAAGTGCTCAATAAAATGTAGGTGAGCATTTGACTTGGGTCTTAAAGAAGGGTTAGGATTTCTGAAATATAAAATGCTATCTATGGCCAGGCACAGTGGCTCATGCCTGTAACCCCAACACTTTGGGAGGCTGAGGTGGGAGGATCACTTGAGCTCCAGAGTTTGAGAGCAGCCTGGGCAACATAGCAAGACCGCAGCTCTGCAAAAAATTGAAAAATTAGCCTGAGTTAGTGGTACATGCCTTTGATCCCAGCTACTCTGGAGGCTGAGGCAGGAGGATTGCTTAAGCCCAAGACGTCAGGGCTGCAGTGAGCTACAGTCACGCCAGTGCACTCTAGCCTAGGCAACAGAGCAATAAACTATCTCAATAAATGAATGAATGAATGCTATCTACATAGGTTATCATCCAGATTTTTTAGAAATACAGTTTCCATCTAAGGAACTATTCAAATCAAAGCAGCCAGCTATTTTTAAAAAATCTGGCTGTTAGCTTTATGAATAGTCTTAATTAACAAGAGGATCAAGATTTTTCCAAATCTAAATCTGTCTGTATAACCTTGTTCAGGAAACATTTTGTTCTTGCCTTTGGCTTGTGTTTAATCTGATACATTTAAACTGTCTGTGTTATTTATTACTTCATTAATCGGAGCAGCTTTTAAGGACGAACTGTGGGCCAAGATTGTGCTAAGGGCCATGGGCAGGTTTTGTGTGGGGTCCTGAGAGAGCTTACATTCTAGTCGGGCAAATAAGAAGTCTACACAAAAGTCAAATTATGTTGAGTCTTCATTATGTGGGTACCACCTAGGAAGGGGACTGGATGTACCTTGCTTACAACATCTGGATCCCATTTCACTTGCAAAGTCTTTTTTGAAAGGAAATATCCAGATACGTCACATGACTGTGACCAATTGATCTGAAATAATTAGAGAATGTCTGAATAATTTTATTTCGATGCTTGCAAGAAAGAGGGTCAAAAATGTCTTGATGCTGGACTAGAGGAAAACCTTGGCAGAGGAGCTCTGTGTCAGGACAGCTTGATTCTAGACGGGGCGGACACCATCCTCTGCCTTCCCCCGCCATTGCATGGAAGTGCTTGGAAATAGATTAAGGCACGAGGGCTTGGCATTGCTTAATTGACCCGAGGTTTGACTGCCAAAACCCTGAATAAGGATGAATCTGCTGCTTGGAGAATATTCCCTGAGTGATTTAATGGCTAGTCTCTTGGTTCCCAGAAAAAAGCAAGGTTAATGGTGAGCGGAGTCATGGAGGTTACCCACAGTGGTCGTGGGTGGGCGAGTTTGTTGGAACAGCCCCCGTGACTGGACTCTCGGTGGAAGGGCAGGGTGTGTTTGTTGGAATGGAAGTTGGAAAGTTAAACCTTGGGCTCAGCAGGCGTCTAATCAAGAGACTAGTTTCCTGTGCCTCAGGGCCAGACCTCGGAGTCAGGGGAGGTCTCTGTGTTTACAGCCTCAAAGTCATGGGCACCAGGATGGGCCGCCGTGACTTCCCTGGGTCTCTCTGATGTCCAAGGGCTCTCCCCACCCAGACGTTTTTGTTTCCGAGTAAAGTCAAGAGCCTCCTGAAAACAGGCATGAAAATGTAGCAAAAAAAGCTGATAATCTCTAGGTTTCAGCCCCTTCTGGCTGGTGAAGTTGTTTGTAACTTTTCCTCTGTGTGCATCTGGTAGTGTCCCTTTTCTGAAGGCTTTTAACATGTGAGAAACTGGAAACCTGGTTTTCTTATTTTTCTTTTTATTTTTACTAGTTTTTACTCTTGTTTAGAATCTGAGGTTTTCATTTTCCTCATGTTACATGAGGGTTTAATTAGCAACTGTCTTTAAAGTAGCCCTAGGGAAGAATAAATTTTCTTTGTGAATTCCTCCTTAACCCCCACAAAGAGAAGCAGTAATGCAAATTAAATGCATATCCAGAATTGCCATCGCTCTAATCCTGGCATTATAAACACATTTGTTCTTGGAAATGACTGTGGTGGAGCCGGACAATTTTATGCTTCTTACTGTGGCCTTGGCAGAGTTGCCTCTTTAGATGCAATAAGAGAGGACAGAGAGTTTGGAGCTTTGATTAGTAAGCCTGTTAAAGGTTGTGTATCCCTTACCCAAAACGCTAGGGACCAGAAGTGTTTTGGGTTTTGGATTTTAGAATATTTATGTATACATACTGAGATATCCTGGGGATGGGACCCAAGTCTAAACACAGAATTCATTGTTTTCATATATACTTTACACACATAGCCTTAAGGTAATTTTATACAGTTATTTTCAGTGATTTTGTACAGGAAGCAAAGTTTGTGTGCACTGAACCATCAGAAAGCAAAGGCGTCACTCTCACAGCAATGCTCGAACAGATTCAGATTTTGGAGCATTTTGGAGTTCAGTTTCTGGATTAGGGATGCCAGCCTGTACCAGGTTCTGTTCTCCCCCCCACCAACTGACCCCTCTGCTTTTAGAGAACAAATTCTCTGCTTTGCCTGTTCCTCTTCGATCTCAACGTTGGATATTTCCCTCTGTGTCCTGGATGTTTGGTACCCAGGAGGTCACAGAGAGGTGAGCTGGGGCCCCGTGTTGGGTGTGTGTCTTGGGGTCAAGGGATCCTGGGCGTGTGAGTGGGAAAGCCATTTCTGATAAAGGGGAAGTGGCATATTCACACCAAATGTAGGCTGTGTCTAATCTGGTAGTTGCCAATTTCAATCTCCTGTTCACCTCTTCAACATCCAGGCTTTGGACACACGCTGTCAGTATCCCTAAGTATACACAGTGATTCCTGTACCTTCACTGTAAGACTCTGCCACCTGCCAACCCCCTCAGTCCCCTGACCCCCAAGCCCCACTGCCACTTCTCTTAAAGTGTGCCTTCAGCGCCATCCCCTGGTACCACTTTTATCCTGTGGGAATAGAGTCTTATCAGTTCAGTGGTCATTGGTTGGTCATTCATCTTCCACAAACCACACACTTTGTCGTTGTGAAATGGGACAGAGAGGATCAGGATGTCGGGCTGTGACACATAAGAGAGGCCCATCTGTCCCCGGCCGCTCCACTGAGGTCATGGCACAGCACAGAGGACCAGATAGGATGGCTAGAATCTGTGTCCTACCCGAACTTTGTTTTTATTCCCACACTGGCCAGCTGCAACATTGCTCTTGCCAGCAGAGGCTGGGGCCTGTGATGAAAGGCTTCCTATACTCCTGGCTGGACATATTCCTCCCAGGCATCAGCAGATGAGCCTTTGGAAGAACGAGACATGATCTGTGACTAGGGGATCTGGGAAAACATACCCGTTGTGGAGCTGGGGGAATCCTGGACTCCATTTAGGAGAGGGAGTCATCCAGCCCCCATTGGGATATGGTGCTTCAGGCCAGAGAAGGCCCTAACAATGGCTCAGCTGGACTCTTTGTGTCTGTTTGAAAAGCAGGGGAATTGGGTGACCAGTTTGATTTCAGCTTTAAAGCATGGATAGGCTAGGGTGACATTGCTGTCAACATATTCCGTGGGAACAGAGGGCCTTTGAAGAAGGCAGTGTTCCTGGGTGAGGGTAGGATGGGGGTGGGGGCGTGTCTTTTCTCCTCTGTCCTGGATCCATAGAGGCTGGGGAGAGAGAGGAACAGAACTTTCAGTGCTTCAAGTGCAGGAAGTGTTTCTTCTACACCCCGCCCCCCAGCACCCTGGCCATCGTCAGAGGCCAAGGAAGGTCGCCAGGGCAACTTGTCCACGATGTGATGGTTGCCATTCGTTGTGAGGGTGGGACAGTGACTCTCGGGAGGGCACAGATCAGGAGAAAGGAATTCTTCCCAAGCAGAGCAGGAGAGCAATTTACAACCTACTCAATCCCTTGGACGTTGTGCTATTTCTGTTTCTAGCAGCAACATTGCTGACAACAGTATGTATGATTTAAAACCTTTAAATATAAAAAAAAAAACTTTATTAAAGCAGTATTGTTCTGTTTTTAATGAATATATAATTTCTATTACAATAATAACAAAGTGATAGCTATTACCTTTGATATTACTTCCCCCAGTTTGGATACTAAAAAAGGCTATTGTCATTTTTATATTAGACAATGAAAAGTAACACATCTCAGATTTTTTTCTTAATCTTTTAAAACCCTGGAAATCTATATACATAAATACACACACATATGTGTACAATATTATATATATATGTATGCAATGTATATGCATATAATATATATGTATATGTATACATATATGCATATATGTGTGTGTATGTAATATTCAATTTCATATTAGTGGGAGATTTTAAAAACTAGTTTGTGTCTAAGCAATTAATTATATTGGTAATCTCTGGCAACCTTAGTAGTGAATAGCTTAAAAAGGGGGAATTGTAGTTAGGGGTTTGAGTCATGAGTTTACTGAAGTTACTACTCATGGGACTTGCCCTGGCCAGTGGGATTCACTTGTTGGAGAGTCTGAGATTCTTCTTTCTGTGTCAGCTGATACCAGCATCGCGTGTGGCAGACATCTGGCAAATAGTGGTGTTGTAATGCCTTTAGTTTCAGTGACCCAGAAATCAATAGTCAAGCTCAGGTGCTTCTTGAGTGGGTTATGTTGGTGGAAAACAATGTGTCAAGGTTGATGGGAGAATATTATTGCCTGGGCCATCACCTGCAAGAAGGGGACCGTGTCTGTGATTTCAGAGAGCCATATGGTAGTTTTAGAGGGTGCGGTATGCGTGGCATTGATCTAACCTGGAATCATATGGTGAGGAAATGATTCTTTTAAAATTCTCTTTCAGTATTTCCAGTTTCACTAAATAGATTGGAACGTGTTAAAGGCTCTCTAACCTTTGCAATCCCAGTCTTGCAGGCCACTGCAATTACTAAGATTGTTCTTTATTACCTTTTATTCAAGAGGAGTGGTGCTGGTTTTCCGATTACTATAAAGAAATTGGCCAGGGGCAGTGACTCCTGCCTGTAATCCCAGCACTTTGGGAGGCTGAGGCGGGCGGATCACAATGGCAGGAGATCCAGACCGTCCTGGCTAACACAGTGAAACCCTGTCTCTAGTAAAAATACAAAAAAAATAGCCAGGCATGGTGGCGGGCGCCTGTAATCCCAGCTACTCAGGAGGCTGAGGCAGGAGAATTGCTTGAACCGGAGAGGCAGAGGTTGCAGTGAGCTGAGATCGTGCCATTGCACTCCAGCCTGGGTGACAGAGCGAGACTCTGTCTCAAAAAAAAAAAATTAAAATTAAAATTGATTTCAAATAAATCTAAATGATGTACCTATGAGAAAAACAGTCAGCTCGTTTAACAGAATAGTGAGTAACTAAGTATCACAGGTGGCATGCTATTGGAACTGAAATCATGGAGGTAGGTACATGAACACACAGAGCCTGGGAGATCCTGACCCAGGTTATTGGTGCCTCTGGAATCTGTTTTCAGGTGGGTTTCATGCATCTTTTCTTTGGTGAAAGTTATATTTTTGTAGGTTTTTTTCAGAATTGTTATGACCTGATTAAGTGACAGGGACTCTCCTGCCTTCGTGGATAGGAATGGAGTGTGAAATGCCCAGGTGCCCTCAGGTTGGCCACACAGGCTCTGATTATCATAGGGCAGCCCTGTAGGGCCCAGAGTGGATGCAGAGATCAGCTTCCCCCTGGTTACCACACACATGCCACCACAGCCACTGTGCCCTTACTGTTCAATTTCATGCTGCTCTCCTCTGTAGTGCCTCTCTGTGGTGTCTGGATCTTCCCATGGTCCAGGGACACCTGGATTGTTTCAAGGGGGCATCCCCAGTGTCACCTTACTGGTGGCTAGGAGATGTTCCCTATCCCTGACTAGTAGGATCTTTTAAGTCCATTCTGTGGTGTTTATGACACAGTCAGCTGTATGCTGGGGGCCATGGAGAATGCAGGAGAAGGTGATAGCATTGTTCACTTTCCCGTTGTAGGGATACATCTAACATAGAAGGAAACACTAATTGATTTGTCACAATTAAGGACTGTCTTGTATGGTGCCTCTGTGCCAGTGCTGTGGCTCTTCTAGGGAGAGGCTTGAAGGCTAGAGCAGGAAGGTAGGTTTCCAGGAAGAGAGCTTAGATGACAGGGCCTTGAAGGCTGGGTAACTGAAATAATAATCATTATAATCAAAATAATGCAGGCATATAGTTTTTGAAATCCAAGAAGCATTAACAGGCTTATAATGTATAAGGTAACACTTTCCTTCCTCTCATTCTCACCCAAATCTCACTGATACTCCTTTCTAAACAGGGTTCTTTTGGTTTTCATATTGATGACTCTAAACATGCTTATTTCCCTGTCTTGTGATTCACCAGTTTTAGGCATTATTTACTGATATCCATTATCTGTTGGGAGATAAGTATTTGCTTTTCTACCTGGCTACTTCCCGTACCCTCTGAGTCACAATTTCTTTGTTAAATTCACATTTCATGTTTATGATATTATGACAATGCAGATATTCTTGGCTGAATAAAGTATGTATTATGACTCTGAGCCCTTCCTTGTACAATTTCCTTTTTTCTGGAGTTAATAATTGCTTCATTTCTATGTCCTCCAATACATCCCCTCTGATAATCTGTCAATGGCATTTTTTTAATTAAATACCTCATTTTTAATTAAAAATGAACACTTTTCCTGTTATTTCAATCTGGCATGGTTGCTCTTTATATCTGTCCATGGCTGTCATCCGAGACCTCCTGTCCTCCTCATTTTGGGAACTCCCTTTTCCTACCTCCGTTGTTGGATTTTGTCCTTTTTCTTCTTGGTTTACTTGTTTTTCTGGATTCCATCCTGTAGTAACTCTCCGAGGAAAGGTTCCATGGTAACTTTTGAGAGCTTAAATGTCTGAAAGTATCTCTATTCCACCCTTCCACTTCCTTGATAGTTTGCACATAGAACTTGAAGATGATTTTCCCAGGGGAATAATGCATAGGTAGTAATCTGTTGTCCTCTAGGGTCTGTGTGTGTGTGTGTGTGTGTTTTGTTTTGTTTTTTGAGATGTTCACAACCACCCTTGACTTTCTATCCCCTTCAACTGTGACCTGGTTTTTCTTTCTGGAAGATTCTAAAATCTTCTCCTTATTTCTGTGTTGGCATGCCTTGATAGGAATCTTCTTTCAGTTTTTTGTGTTAGGTGTTCGTTGATTCCAGAAAGTTGTGCTCTTTACCTGGAAACCATCTTGTGTCATTTAAAATAGTATTTGCTTCTTACTCATTTTGTGTATTCTTTGTGAAATTTCTAATAGATGTTGGCCTTTGGAATTGACTTAGTTTTCTTCCTTTTTTTTTTTTTTTTTTTTTTCCTTCTCTTTGTTTCACAGACATGACATTTCATCTTACTTTGCTGCAGATATCAATGATCATTTCGAAATTATTATTATTATTTTTGTTTTTCCTGTAATACTTACACTACATCTTTTTCTGCCAGGTTTTTATTTTCTTTTCGTGTGTGTGTGTGTGTATGTGTGTGTGTATGTGTTTGTATACTTCCTGTTAGAGAATTTCCTCCAATGGTTTCCTCGTCCTTGGGTGCTTGTTCCTATATAAAGGTGAGAAACTGAAAGTTGATTGGATGCTCTGTGTATGGCTAGGTATGTTGATTGGTGGACTGCACACTTAACTGGCCCCCCCCTCTCTCTCTCTTTCTTTCTCTGTCTCTCAGGACTTTTCAAATGTCTTTATCTATAGAAATTTCTCTGAAGCAATTCTGATTCTCCAGGAAAGATTTTCTAATTTCATACTGAGGCAGAACACACTGGCTGCTAGGGCTCTTGGTCTGCAGCGAGAGAGGCTGGAGTCTCAGCACATTTTATGGTCCTGTTACCCCCCCAGCATTCCACGAGTGCCTGGTGTCCCTGAGACCAGAACATTTCTCATTCAATTTTTTTTTTTTTGGTGGGCAGAGCATTACTCTGTTGCCTAGTCTGGAGTATGGTGGCACAATCCCAGCTCACTGTAACCTTTGCCTCCTAGGTTCAAGCAATTCTCCTGCCTTAGCCTCCCGAGTAGCTAGGATTACAGGTCATCATGCCTGGCTTATTTTTGTATTTTTGTAGAGATAGGGTTTCACCATGTTGACCAGGCTAGTCTTGAACTCCTGACTTCAGATTATCCTCCTGCCTTGGCCTCACAAAGTGCTGGGATTATAGGCATAAGCCACTGCACCTGGCCTCTCATTTAGTTTTTTACAGAGGATAAACTTTCCTGTCTCCTGTGGGGGTGGAGAAGGAATTGTTATCTGGATGTGTGGAGGGGGTGGGCAGGGATGGCGGTCATATATCCCCTCTCTCACATTTCCCAGTTTTTAGCCATCTGCCTCTCCAGTCTGTCCCTAATTGGGACCATTCTACCTGTATCACTTTATTTCTACAGTTGATTTTTAAAACCCCCTGCTATTGTTGGGTATTTAGCTTCTTTGCTGTTTCTCCCAGTTATTACTAAACTTTGTGTTTAATTGACGTGTCTATTTCCAAAGGAATATATCTAATAAGGGAAATTATTAGATCAAAGAATAAGACTATTCAAAATACTTGGAGCTTTTTAAAAGCTTCATCTACATTCTGCCAAATCTTAAGTTCCACTTCTGCTGCCTACCATCATCTTCATCTCCATCACCATCCCATCAGCATTGTCATCTCCATCATCATCCCATCATCATCATCATCATTGTCATCTCCATCACATCCCATCGTCATCATCATCTCCATCATCATCCCATCATCATCACCATCATCTCCATCACCATCCCATCATCATCATCATCATCATCTCTATCACATCATCATCTCCATCACATCCCATCATCATCATCTCCATCACATCCCATCATCATCATCATCATCTCCATCACATCCCATCATCATCATCATCAGTCATCTCCATCACATCCCATCATCATCATCATCTCCATCACATCCCATCATCATCATCATCATCTTCATGACCATCCCATCATCATCATCATCATCATCATCATCATCATCATCATCTCCATCACATCCCATCATCATCATCATCATCACCATCCCATCATCATCATCATCATCTCCATCACCATCCCATCATGACCATCATCATCTCCATCACATCCCATCATCATCATCGTCATCATCTCCATCACCATCCCATCACCATCATCATCTCCATCACATCCCATCATCATCATCATCATCATCCCATCATCATCATCATCATCATCATCTCCTTTACCATCCCATCATCATCATCATCATCTCCATCACCAGCCCATCATCTGTTGTCATTAGCTGCATCCTTACAGGGACCTTTATGAGCACTTTTCATTCTCATCTCATTTAATCTTCACAGCAATCATGCATAAAGTGCACAGTTATTCCTCAAATTGGCAGAGGAGAAAATGAAGAGTTAAAGAAGTGTAATAATCTTTCCAGAGTCCCAGGGTTAGTGGGTGCTTGGAGCTGGGATTCATATCCAGGCTTACTGATGGCATAGTAATGCCGATCCTATCTGCTCCCCACTGCCAGGGCTGTGCTGAGCCATGCCAACCAAGATGCATCTTCAAGGCCTTTGGTAGTGAAGAAAGTGCTCCAAATCTTACCTTCTCTCCTGCTCTCAGCCCTGCAAGATAACAGAGAATGTTGCTTTTTGCTAGGGGTTTTGTTACTTCTAAGGACACTATTTTCTCTGAAGGAAAAAGGATGAGTTGGTGATCTCACTTTCTTCCTGCTGGTCCACTTGGTACTGTTATTAGATAGAACAGTGCTGTCCCCAAGGCTCTGGCTTATGGTTAATGCTTTGGTTTGCTTTCTAGGGTGGCTGCGGATTTGTCTTTCTTTGAATATTTCCAGTATTATTTCAAATGGGATCTGAGAGGCAGACCATATTCTTGAGGGCTGTGCCTTATCACTTACGAATTGTTCCCAAATGCTGCCTTTAAAATAAATGGAAATATAATTCAGTGGATCATATTATGTTCACTTCTAGGCTAGGGGGGATATGAGAGCTCTCCTAGGAGTCAGGTGGCCTGAACCGGCCCCTGACTCAGATGGTCCTTTATTTTCTGAGCTATGAGTAAAAGCGTGATATGCCCTGTCTCTAGCTGTTTCACAGGAGTTCCATGGCAATAAGTAAGAAGATCTCTGATTCATTCTTTTACCCTCTAATCTGATAGGATGAAGACCAGGAATCATAATTATTGCCACATTAACACACTGAAGTAGAGAACATTAGAAATCCTTCCTTTCTTTCTACTCTCCCTTTCTTCCACCTGTTCCTCGCCTCCAGCAGGGGCTCCTGGCCACCCTGGGCTGTGTGCCATCATCTTCAGCAAGCACCATGCCCACGGCAGCTCAATGAGACTTTCATAGAGGCTGTAGGTCCTCAGCATTTCCCTGCCTGCAGGCAGATTCCCATCGGCAGTGAGGGCGCAGTGTGTGAAATGTGCCAAAAGTGTCTTGCACACTTGGTGCCCTTGGCAGCTACGTGCCCAGCAGATGACACCCCAAGTAACCCTCTTCCTGAAGGGCTTCTCACCCTACCTTGAGTACTGCTTGCCCAGGTGCCCATGAAATATGCCCATGGAAAGTCCTGCAACTGAGGAGCTAATTAATTCATCCTTGCTTGGGCCCAGTGGCTTACCTGAGAGATGAGATTTGGAATAGGTATTCAGGGTCTCAGTCCCGTAAATAAAGCACATGTGCTGGAATGTTTTGTGATTGGGAATATTAATATGTGAAGATTATTTATTTTTTTTTGAAATTTTATGTTAAATATAGAGACAAGGTGTTACTACATTGCCCCGGCTGGTCTCGAACTCCTGGCCACAAGTGATCCTCCCACCTTGGCCTCCCAAAGTGCTGGGATTACAGGCATGAGGCATTGTGCCTGGCCCTAATCTTCTTTGTCGTATCTGTATGTAAACAAATATCTCTTTTTCACTGTGTGGCATATATTATGAACATTCTTATATCCATGAGAACAAGTGCAAGGAAGTGTGTCACTCTGGATCTTACTAACTTGTAGGTGGAAAAGGTACAAATGAAGTAAGAATACTTCAACTAGAGGAGAGAAACTTTAAAATAGGTACAGCTGAGGGACAATCGACTAGAAATTAAAGAGGCCGGCTTGAGGCTCTTCTCTGCATTGAATGACATGGCATTGTATTTTCTCCCTATAATGCATTAGATGTAAAAACAGCCAGAAAGGCAACCGCCATGTGTTTTATAACAAATCAAATAATACAGAATGTATAAAGAGAAGGTTACTGTGTTCATTGGCCTCACCTCTGCTCTGGGCCACCCTGGCACCCTTCTCAGGAGAATGGTGTTAAGAAAGTCGTCTGCCCTGCAGCTTAACCATCAAAAAACCTCATAACTCAATTAACAAATGGGCAAAGGACTTGAAAAGCTGTTTCTCCAAAGAAGATATGCAAATGGCCACGAGCATATAAAAAGATTCTCTGCACCACTAAGCCGTATGGTAATGCAAATCAAAACCACAATGAAATATCGCCTCACATCCATTAGAATGGCTGCTATAAAAAAAAAAAAAGTCATCCAGGATGTGGAGGAATTGGAGCTCTTGTGCACTGCTGGTGGGAACGGAAAATGGTACAGCCCCTATGGAAAACATTGTGGTAGTTCCTCAAAAAATTAAAAATAGAATTTCCATGTGATCCAGCAATTCCACTTCTGAGTATATCCAGAAGAACTGAAAGCAGGGTCTGGAGGAGCTATTTGTATACTCATGTTCCTGGCAGCACCATTCACAATAGCAGAATGTGGAAGCAACAAAATTGTCCCTGTATGGATGAATGGAGAAATAAAATGTGGTCTGTACATACAAAAGAATATTATTCAGCCTTAAAAAGGAAGGAAATTCTGACACATGCTACAACATGGATGAACCTTGAGGACGTTATGCCGAGTGAAATAAGCCAGAAACAAAATGACACTGTGTGATTCTACTTATATGAGGTCCCTAGAGTAGTCAAATTTATAGAGATTGAAAGTTAAAAGGGAGTTACAGGGGTTGTGGGGGGTGGGAGTCCGGAGAGTGAATGGGGAGTTATTGCTGAATGACTATAGATTTGCAGTTTTGCAAGATCAAAGAGTTCTGGAGATTGGTTGCACAACTATGTGAATATGCTTAACACCACTGAACTGCACAATTGAAACAAATTGAAACTGTTTTAAGATGGTAAATGTTATGCTATGTTTATTTCATTACAATTAAAAAGAAAAACTGAAGTCGTTTAGCAGGTAAAAATAAAAAGAAAAATTGAATCTGTTTATCAATTAAAATAGATAAAAATAAAAATTAAGAAAAAAGTAAAATAAAATTTAAAAAGAACAGTATGTATCCTCCACACTAATCATAATGCTTATACAAGCCAAATATGTGTATAGGCTGCTTTTTGCTTCCTGTTGACTTTTAACATAATTTTAAAAGGATCATATTACATACGTTCGTCAGCAACTTCCTTCTCCCTTACCATTTTTTTTTTTGACAGAATCTCACTCTGTCGCCCAAGCTGTAGTGCAAGTGGCATGATCTCAGCTCACTGTAACCTCCATCTCCCAGGTTCAGATGATGCTTATGCCTCAGCCGCCTGAGTAGCTGAGTTTACAGGCGTGTGCCACCATGCCCGGCTAATTTTTTGTGTTTTAAGTAGAGACGAGTTTTGCCATGTTGCCAGGCTGGTCTCAAACTCCCAACCTCAGGTGATCTGCTTGCCTAGGCCTGGGATTACAGGCGCAAGCCACCACGCCTGGCCTTCCCCCATGTTTTAAATCCATACCATGGGCTTCTTTCCAGGTCAGCAAATATAGATCTGACTCACTTGCCTTTAAAAGGTGACTAATTATCTATGGGATGTGTGTACCATGATTTATTTCATGTTTCCTTTTCCTGAACCTTCAGGTTATTTCCAGTTTTGTTACCACTACAAACAGTGCTGCAATTAACAGCGTCTTGTTGTGGTTGCTCTGACTTCTGCCAAATTTCAAAAAGTGTTGCTAGGTCAAGAGTAGTGCCAGATTATTTTCCAAAAAGTCCAGAGCAGCTCATGTTCATATCACACTTCATGAGAAACATGCCTGCTGACCGCCCGCAAGGACCAGGTACTGAAATCTGCAGGTGCGAATGGCTTCCTGTGATCTTTCAAACATGTAGTTAGGAAGTTGAGTAGCCTTTATAAATTTTTTACTTAACATGCATTTTTTTTGGATATGATAAAAAATAGGGAGTCTAATTTTGCTTTCTTTTGGGTGAATAGCCAATTATACCCGTGCTGTTTATTAAATCATTTTCCCACTAATTTAAAATACATGATTATATACATTTGAATACTTTCTTATTTGATTCCGTCGATTTATTTTTTCATTTCTGTGTCAGTGCAAGATTGCTTTGGGTATATAAACCTTACAGAAAATGTCTTGAAAGCAAAATCCCTTGCCATTTTTCCCTTCTCAAAATGTTGTCAACTCTCAGATATTCTTTCCTTCTTATGAACTTTTAAACCATTTGTTCAGTTATTTTAAAAAGTCCAAATGAGGTTCTAATCCTATTTAAATCTACTACATATAATCTGGTGTGTATATATATTTGTATGTCTCATTGTATTTTATGAATAAAGACGTATCCTCATGTTCATCAAGCAAACTGTAAAGTATTAGATAATGCTTTCTCTAGTTTTCTAAGCACCCACTAATAATTTATAGCTGGGACATGAAGGTGTTTCTCTGTGCTTTTATTTTGTTTTGTTTTGTTTTTTGATACAGGGTCTCACTGTATCACCTGGGCTGGGGTGCAGTGGCAGGATCATAGCTCACTGCAGCCTTCACCTCCCAAGCTACAGTGATGCTCTCACCTCAGCCACTTGAGTAGCTGGGACCACAGACACGCACCACCACAGCTGGCTAATTTTTTGTAGAGATAGGGTTTTGCCATGTTGCTCAGGGTGTTCTCAAACTTGTGGACTCAAGCAATCTGCCCGCCTCAGCCTCCCAAAGTGCTGGGATTACAGGTGTGTGCCACTGTGCCTGGCCATTTTCTGTGTTTTTGAAACACACATTTAATTATTGAATTAAAATAGAACATAATATACTAAGATATTTCAGCATAGTTTTTTCAACTTAGGAAAAATTATGGCAATTTTATAAGTAACTGTCTAATTTAATACCCATACCTGATGCAGGGCAGGTGTGCTCCCAAATTGGGGCTTAGCCTGGGAGGGTTCTTGGCTTCACCCAGGATGGAATTCGAGGGCTAGGCAGTGGTGTCAAACAGTAACTTTGATTGAAGTGGCAGCGTACAACAGTGGCAGAAGGACTGTTCCTCATGGCTTCCCCGTAGGCCATGTGCCCAGAGTGGCAGCTCTGCTTCTACAGTAATAGTTATACCTACTTTTAATTATAGACAAATTAAGGGGCAGAGTATGCAGTAATTTCTAGAAAAAGGGTGGTAGCTTCTGGGTCGTTGTGTTGTCTCCATGGAAAGGGGCAGTAACTTCCAGGTGTTGCTGTGGCAGTGGTAACCTGATATAGATATGTTGAGGCAGGTCTCCCTTTGATTTTTCATTTTCAAGCTATTTAGGACTGTTTTTAACTTTTTTCCCACATTTATTTTTCCAGATACATTTTGTTTCCATTTTTGTATCATTTTCTAAAAACCTTTTTTTAATTTCAATTAGAATTTCAGTTAGTCTATGTTTTATTTAGAGAACTGAACTCTTTATAAGATTACTTTTTTTCCTGCAGGAACATGATGTGTGTCTATTTTCTTGGGTCTTCTTTCAATCTTTTAAACAAAAATATTTGTGAGCTGGGTGCAGAGGCTCACACCTGTAATCTCAGCATTTGGGGAAGCCAAGACAGGCAGATCACTTGAGCCCAGGAGTTCAAGACCAGTTTGAGCAACATAGCAAGACTTCATGTCTACCAAAAAAAAAAAAAAAATTATGATGCAAGAATTTTAAACTCAGTTGAACTTGAAGGCAACGAAAAGTCACAGATATAAGAACCAGAAAGAATGCCACACATACGTTTCTTGACTAAACAAATTGCTTGGAGCCAGGTGTGGTGGCTCATGCCTGTAATTGCAGCACTTCGGGAGGCCTAGGCAGGGGCATCACCTGAGATCAGAAGTTCAAGACCAGTAAAATTACAAAAATTAGCTGGGCATGGTAGCGCTCGCTTGTAATCCCAGATACTCAGGAGCTAAGGCAGGAGAATGTCTTGAACCTGGGAGGCAGAAGTTGCAGTGAGCCCAGATCATGCTACTGCACTCCAGCCTGGGTGACAGTATGAGACTCTGTCTCAAAAAAAAAAGAAAAGAAAGCGCAGTTCAGATGAATTTAAGTTTTCATTTCTTCTAAAATTAAGTCATAGAAATAATGATTTACTTTTCTTCAGACTGGAAGAAGAAATGAGATTGAAAATAATTTTTCATATCTTTGCTTTGAATTGGTTGCGACTAATTATATCTTGAAAAGAAAATTGTATTTGGTTGCTAACATTTTATATATATATATATGTATATATATATATGTATATATATATATATATATATATGTATGAAGAACTTAAAGGTATCAGAGGGTCATGCTAACCCTCTGATATATTCATATATATGTATTATCGTTCATTCTAACCCTCTGATATATTCACATATAATAATTAACAGACTTGAATGTATGCTTTCTTATTTGACTGATTGACTGATTCATTCATTCCTTCATTGCATAAATAGTAATTGGTCATTTGTTTTTATTCTTCCACTGTTTTTTATTGTTTACTTTAAAAGTCTTATTTAATACAGGGTGAAATTTATTGTAGAGATCACTTATGTGGTCCTTGAAAAAAATGGTTTCAGCTTGCTCATCCTAGACTGCCTCTAATTCTCTGTATGGTTTTAGGCAGGCTACTTCATTCAGGTCATAGTTTTCTTACAAGTGAAAACAGCAATTGGATCTAGAATTACCTTCAATAAGAATCAGCAAGTATGGCCAGGGTTGGACATAAACAGTCTGAGTCCAGAGCTGGTATGATTAAATATTATGTAATACTGCAGACCTCTTAATCTCTCAGAGATTATGTTTCTTTATCTGTAAAATGAGGGCCTTGAGCTCTTTCTTCTCTGCTGGTTTGTATGAGGCTCACGTATAGTAATGCAGGGAGGGGTTTTGTAATGTCATCTCTGAACCAGGAGCACCAATGGTATCTGGAATGTGCTACAAACACACATTCTTGGGCCTTATTCCCAACCTACTGAATCAGAAACTGGGTTTGGAATCCAGCAATCTGTGTTGGTGCAAGCCTCTCGCGTGATTCTAATGTGTGCTAAATGTTGCAAAGCACTGGAGTAATACCTATATGTAGGTTTGTGTTAACGTGCAATCAGTTACGTAAACAGGATTTTTTTTGTCATGATCCTCCCCTGCATCTATATATATAAATATATGTCTAACTGTTTTTTCTTGTTTTAATTAAACATTGAAAGCATAAAAAATCCTTACACCAGCCTGGGTGCAGTGGCTAATGCCTGTAACCCCAGCACTCTGGGAGGCCAAGGTGGGAGGATTGTTTGAGCCCAGGAGGTCGGGACCAGACTGACCAATGTGGTAAAACCCTGTCTTTACTAAAAATACAAAAATTAGCTCTGCATGGTGGTACACACCTGTAATCCTAGCTACTCTGGAGGCTGAGGCAGGAGAATTGCTTGAACCTGTGATGGGAGGTTGCAGTGAGCCAAGATGGTACCACTGCACTCCAGCCTGGGCAACAGTATGAGACTGTCAAAAAAAAAAAAAAAAAACTATTAACACCATTTTCAAAGAGTATGAAGAAAAACAGTAGTAAAAGCACCTACATATCCCTGTCAAATGAATTGCAAAAAATATGGTTCTCAATATATTAACCCTATATTCATGCTCGTCCCTAATTTTCTGACACCTTGGCCCCACCCAGGATGCAAACATACCTGCAAATTAGTATATTTCATTTCCTCATTTTTTTCTATAGTTTTATCATCCATACACATATGTATAGGCAAATTCAGTCCACTTAGTTTTGTAAGATTTTGTATTGTATTTAAAGGCATCATCCTGTGGATATTTTTTTCTGTAATTTTAAAATTTGCTCTACATTTTGTTAGTGCCACACATGTACTCATTTTCCCTGCCAAATATAATTCTGTACCTGAGTATGCCATAATTTATTTCTCTGTTTTCCTTTCCGGTGACATTGGGTTGATTCCCATTTCAAAGGGCTATCACACACACTGCTTCCGTGAACTTTCTTGTACATATTTCCCGGTACACCTGTGCAAGTGTTTCTCTGGGGCAGTAGTCTTCAGATGACTACACCTGTACTTCATGGGAAAAAATCCACTTTTTATCACAACCAAGCAGTTTCATGTTGTTTGTTGCAGTATAGAGAAATACAGTGGATTCTTATACATTGACCAAAAAATTGGGCCCTGAAACTTCCCTAAAAATTCTCGTATTAGTTGTAGTAACTTTTTTTTGTTAATGCCTTAAGATTTTTTTATATAGATGATCAGGGTATTTTCTCATAAACACAATTTTATGTTATTCTTCCCAATGAATAAGCCTTTTATTTCTTTTTCTTGCCTTATGGCACTAGCTGGACCCACCATTAAAATGTGAAATAGAGTGATTCAAGTAGATGTCCTTGCTTTGTACGTAGTATCAGGGGAGCACATTGAATATTTAACAGTTCATCATGGTGTTTGCTATATGTGCATCATGGATTTTTTTTTCTATCTTGCTGATAGCTTTTTATTATGAATAGAGATCAGATTTTACCAAATGCCTTTTCTGGATCTATTAGATGATCATATTTTTTTCCTTTTTTCATCATAATAAGTTGGGTGAAGTTGATATTGGAATGTTTCTTGAATTATTTAGAGGTGTGTGTTTAGTTTTAAAATATTTTGAGGGTTCCTAAGTATCTTTCTGTTACTAATTGGTAATTCACTTCCGTTGTAATCAAATAAAATGCTTTTTATGGTTTGCATCCTTTTAAATTAATTGGGACTTGTTCTGTTGCCTGATCTATGTCATTTCTGGGTCTTTTTCTGAAAGTCTCTTTTCCCCTCTCTATGAATGATATTTTTCTTCTTCTTTGGCTGCTTGGTAATCTTGAACCAGATGTCAGACATTGTGAATTTAATCCTCCTGGGAGTTTGAGCCTTGTTCTGCAATGCAGATGCAATGCCATGCAGAACAAGGCTTAGCTAGTTTTTGGGAAACTTATTCAAGGTCTGCATTTAAGCTTTGTTATGCAGGACCGCCATAGCCTTTATTCTGGGGCCAGTTTGGCGACATGTGTAAGTCTTTTTGGGGTGCTATAACAAAGTCCCATAGACTAGGTGGCTAATAAACAACAGAAATGTATTTCTCACAGTTTTGGCAGCTGGAATTCCAAGGTCAAGGCTCCAGCATTGTCAGGCTCTGGTGAGGGCCATCTTCTGGGTTGCAGAACTTACCACTGGGTTGCCAACTTATCACTGGGTCCTCCTATGCTGCAAAAAGGGCAAGTGAGTTCTCTGGGATCTTTTGTAAGAGCACTAATCCCATTCATGAGAGCTCCATTCTCATGACTTAATTACCTCCCCAAAGCTTACCTCCTAGTACCTAATACTGTGGTTATAGTTGTCAACATAAACATTTGAGGGGACAGGAGACAAACATTCATTCCATAACACTGCACTGCTGAGTACTCAGTACCCTTCTGATCACTCAGCCCAGTACCCTCATATTGCAAGCTTTCTCTACTCTGGTTGTGGAATCTGTAAGCTGTTCTTATCCCTGTGTAAGGGTTGGGAATGATGCCTATTGCTCTTTTCCAGTGATTTTTTTTTTAGCCTCGGGTATTTTCAAATGCATGCAATGACCAGTACTCAGCTAAAGACTCGGGGAACCTTCTACACATCTCTAGCACTCTCTGAGCAGGCCTCTTCTCTCCCGTTCTCTGCCCTGCACATTCCAGCCACCTTGACCTCCCTCAATTCTCCACTCTCTTTCCTCATCTCAGGGCAACCACTGGCTGCCTGCACAGTATCCTGGAAACCCTGTTGGAGCAGTAAGTGCAGGCAGGTGTAGACTTCACTCATCTGTCTCTCTCCTGCCAGATATCATTCCCTGCATCGCCTGCTGTTCAGTGTTTGGAAACCAACGTGTCATATATTTTGCCCAGTTTTTAATGCTTAAAGCAGGGTAATTCATCTGTTCCCTGATGGGATGGTTCCATGGTCCCCTTGGGCAACAAGTAGAATTGAAATATGTGTTTTTTAGATAGAAAAAAAAAATCCCAGATTCAAACTGATATTTCCAATTCAGATCGTCTCAGAATCAGTTAACTTTTTTGATTATGTACTTATCTTTCATGTTGAAAGATCTTGGTTCCAAAGACATAACCAATAATTGCTCATTTTTGTTTCTTCTCATTTTATTCTTAACCAGAAGAGTTAGATAAAGCATCAGTTTGCATTATTGATGAGGGAACAGAAGTCTGCAGAGATCAAATCACTTGCCCTGGAGTCCAGGATGGCAGTTTTTTGGCCACGCTATAGAAAATATCTTCAGTGTCACAGCTATAATTTTGTTTCACCTTGGTCTATCACTTTTCTTTCTTTTTAAAAATTCTAGATATTTTTTAATGTTTCACTTAAAATTTATTTATTTATTTTTACTTTATCATTATTATTTTTTTGAGATAGAGTCTTGCTCTGTCGCCTTGGCTGGAGGGTAGTGGCGTGATCTTGGCTCACTGCAGCCTCTGCCTCCTGCGTTCAAGTGATTCTCCTGCCTCAGCCTCCCAAGTAGCTGGGATTACAGGTACCCGCCACCACACCCAGCTATTTTTTGTATTTTTAGTAGAGATGGGATTTCACCATGTTGGCCAAGTTGGTCTCGATCTCCTGACCTCATGATCTGCCTGCCTCAGCCTCCCAAAGTGCTGGGGTTACAGATGTGAGCCACAGCCCCCGGCCTATTTTTAATTGTTATAGGTACATAGTAGGTGTGTATATTTATGGGGTACATGAGATGTTTTGATGCAGACATGCAGTGTGAAATAATCCCATCAGGTCTGTCACTTTGAACTTCATGCATACACACACGTACGTACACGTGTCCTTCCATTTCCTCGCTACAATTTCGGTAGGGTGTGATTCTGCTGTGTATAAATTACACTGGAAGTTGAGATTCAGTTCTAAAATTTTCCTGAACAGGATCTAGAGGTAAAAGGAGTCAATCCAGAGCTTGTCCTCAGGCTGGCCCAGGGCTGAAAGCTGCTATTGTAGTTGCATTTTTACGTTGATATTTTCAAAAGTGATGACCTTTGTATCCTGGTTGGGGATCTTTTCTTTACTCAGTGAAATGTGTTTGCCTCATTCTTGTGCATATGAAGAAATTAATCAGTGACATCCGCGACTATCATTTGAAAATGCTTTTTCTAGATTCCACAGTAACCTGTGACATTTATCTTCAGATTCTCTATTCCTCAGTGATGATCTCTGTCTATAACAGAGTCTTAGCTCAGCAGAGTCTTAGATTTGACCGTCTTAATCTGAGATTGGTTCAGCTTTTGTTTCATAAGGATGTGTACCAAGAAGAACCTGATAAGGATACTTCATTTGCTTTGGAAAAGGTGTTCTGCGCTGGGTAGTTATTTTCCTTCATCATTAAAGCCCTGCAGTAGTTGCCATCAGATTTTTTTTTCTGTTTTACCTTTTTCCTATTTTGCTTAATAAGGAAGATATTCATTGAGAAAAATAGATGCCAATGGAACTATAGGCTTAAACAACATTAGCATATGTATCATTGATATTATATACAGCCTGAGGGTCCTGTAGTGAGTACATAACTGAGGCCATCTTTAGTATTCTGAGTAATAGCCTGGTTCCTCATTGAATTGTTGCAGAAATGCTTAGAAGGGGCAGCAAGAAATGATGGATGTATTAAAATATTCCTTGCGCCTGGTGGTGCTTCTTAGAGGTGCTTTGTACTTAGCTGCCTGAAGTAAAATGGCTTTGCTCTCATCAAGGACACCTGCATTTCATTGTCCATCTACCATTGCCTTGGAAGGACCATTGAGGCTGATTTGTTCTGTGACCTCTTCAGTCGTTCCTGATTCACAGTTTTCATTGACCAACTCCCTCTGGTTTATTGATGAGGGGGTGGTGTCTCTCTTCACCATGCCCCAAATGGGAAGCTGGACAGGGTGAGAAAGGGGAAGGGGTGGAGAGGAGGAGACTACTCTTTATCAGTCTGCCCGGTGTTAGTCATAGTTCTAGTCCCTACACAAATTCTCCTTTTGGGGCTTCACAAAACCATATGAAGAATGTACCGTTGCCTCCCTTTTTCAGATGAGGAAGCTGTGGGAAAAAACTCCTCATGATTATATACCATAGACTTTTTGTTCTGTTATTTTGTTTTTGTTTGTTGAGACTAGGTCTTGCCCTGTTGCCCAGGTAGTACAGCGGTAAAACCACAGGTCAATGTAGACTCAACCTTCCAGGCTCAAGCCATCCTCCCACATCACCCTCTCCCTCTCGGGTAGCTGGGACCCCAGGCACAGGCCATTATGCCTGGCTAATTTTTATTGTTGTTGAGACAGGGTCTCCCTATATTGCCTAGGCTGGTCTCAAACTCCTGGGGTCAAGCAATCCTCCCACCTCAGCCTCCCAAAATGCTGGGTTTACAGGCATGAGCCACCATGCTGGAGCCTTGTTCTGTGATTTCGAATTGCCTTGTTTCTGCTTTCCTGCTTTAAGCATTTCATGTAAATTTAATCTCATATTTGTGTAAATGAGATGGCTTCTAAGTCATCACTTGCTGCCAATGAGGCAATCAAGAAACCATAGTTGAGTTTATGTCTGAGAAATATCCCTCCAGTTCAAGACATTTACCTATTCCATTCACAAATATATATAATCTTTACAATAGAGTTTTTTTCTTTTTCTTTTCTTTCTTTCTTTTTTTTTTTTTTTTTTTTTTGTAACAGAGTCTCACTGTCATGCAGGCTAGAGTGCAGTGGTGCCATCTCAGCTCACTGCAACCTCCACCTCCTGGGTTCAAGTGGTTTTTGTGCCTCAGCCTCTCAAGTAGCTGGGATTAAAGGTGCATGTGCCATGCCTGGCTCATTTTTATATTTTTAGTAGAGATGGGGTTTTACCATGTTGGCCAGGCTGGTCTTGAACCCCTGGCCTCAAGTGATCTGCCTGCCTCGGCCTCCCAACGTGCTGGGATTACAGGCATGAGACACTTCACCTGACCAACATAGAGATTTCTAAATAATAATGAATGCATTGATTATAAAATCCTCGCTTCTCGTACACTTTCTAGAAAATGAAGTTAAGAATCGTGTAAGAGCATGCTCTTAGGGAGTACAGTTGGTGAGAAACAAAGCTGATGTCCTAACCTGATAGCCCCTGTCATAGATAGATCTGAGCAGAGAGGTGGTGTGATGGTCATCTCATTGTAGAAAGACTGATTTGGAACTTACTTTTAATGATCAGCCTAAAACCACAGATTTTGCTTCTTGGTGTTATACCTATTGTTGAAGATGATTTTCTAGTCCTTGTAGTCCAATGTAATTAAAGAGCACCAGAAAATGAAATGTGCTTGGCCTTCTAGGACATCATTGCAATAAAGCCAAGATGAAGATAAAGGATGAGTAATGCCTCTTTAGTTTTTATAGAACACACATCTGAAAGTAGGCAGATCAAGATCATAATGGAAAAGAAGAATTGTAATCATCTGGTTTTTTTCTTTTTTGAGACAGAGTCTCACTCTGTCACCCAGGCTGGAGTGCAGTGGTGCAGTGTTGGCTCGCTGCAGCCTCCACCTCCCAGGTTCAAGCTATTCTCCTGCCTCAGCCTTTTGAGTAGCTGGGATTATAGGCATGCGCCACCATACCCAGCTAATTTTTTTTTTTTTTTTTAATTTTTAGTAGAGATGGGGTTTTACCGTGTTGGCCAGGCTGGTCTCGAACGTCTCACCTCAAGTTATCCACCTGCCTCGGCCTCCCAGAGTGCTGGGATTATAAGCATGAGCCACAGTGCCTGGCCGTAATCATTTTTGGAATATTATGAATAGCATACGCCTCCAATTGGGATTTCATTCTGTGTTTGCTGGATCTTTTGTAGATTCTATCAGGTGACTATTAAAAAATATAATGTTGTAGTTACTCTTCAGGGGATTGTGATTTGAGGATTCATGAAATAATCTCATTCATTAGAAATATTCATTACTTGGCCAGGCTCAGTGTCTCATAGCTGTAATCTCAGCACTTTGGGAGGCCAAGGTGGGTGGATCACATGAGCCCAGGAGTTCGAGACCAGCGTGGCCAACATGGTGAAACTTCACCTCCAGAAAAAAAATTTTTAAATTAGCCAGGTTTGTTGGCACATGCCTGTAGTCCCAGCTACTTGGGAGGCTGAGACTGGAGGATCACTAGAGTCTGGGAGGTCAAGCGTACAGTGATCCACGATTGTGCCCCTGTACACTGGCCTGGTTGACAGACTTGAGTCCCTATCTCAATCAACCAATCAATTGAAAAAATAAATATTTATTACTTACTAGCCTACAGACTTTTCATCTTCAAAACTGATCGCTCAGTTTGCAGCCTGTAAGTCTGCTCTGTTGGTTTCTTATTGCATAATCCCAGGACTTTAGTTTTCTTCCCTCATGTAAGCCTGGTTTAAAAGAAAAAGCCAAATCAAGGATTCAGTAAAATGCAAACTATTTTGTCTTGTCTACTTGGCTCTGCAAAATTATACTTTCCTGTTATAAACAGTAAGCTGCTTAGGGAAGAATTCCAGCAATTTGTCTCTCCCATGCTGTACATGGCAGCCAGCGAGGCAACGTATGTGCAGCAACTCCCAGTTCTTGTTTAATTTCCTCAGTCAAAACAAGAGATTGTGGTGGTGCCTGCTGGTTCAAAAATGGCACAACGTGTTTCTTTTGCCTCTTCTCATTACCCCGTGAATCAGAAGATGTTAGAGCCAGAGGGACCTTTGAAGCCAGTTCTGTTTTACAGATAAGAAACAGAGGCCCAGGCTTAGTAGCTCATTCAAGGTCACACAGTGTGTAAGTGGTAACGTTGAGTCTTGAATCCGTTTTGCTTACCCTAAGGTATTTCTTGGTTTCCAGTTTCCCTAGCTTTCTCTACAACAGTTATTCATGTTCTAGACAGAAACTGTGGGCCTACTAAGTGCATTCGTTGTATTCTTGTTCTTGAAATAGCATCAGACTCGCAGACAGTGTGATTACCAGTCACTTATGTGTATGAGAAAGCTTGGTTTGGGAATTAGGGTGGGTCATTTAAAGAGAGAAATCTAGGCTCTTCTCTTTGTTTCTGGGCTATTCCAAGGCATATCTTCACCATTATGGACTGATTTTGTCAAATGTGATGAACAGACCAGCTTTATAACAGCTTTGCTGCTTGCAAGCTGGGTTTTACCCTTCTGAGCCTCAGCTTCCCCATTAAATAATGTGACACCTGGCATCCATGCTGTACATTTGCAAAGATATATATAAAAGTGAACTATGAAACACACTGGAAATATGAGGTGTATTAAGATATGGAGGGTATGCTACCAAAGACAGGAGTTGGAATGAATAGATGGATGATTTCTGTAAGTGATGGGAAATCTTGTTTGTGCTTTTGCCCAGAGACATGAAACAGATTGTACAAACATCTTCTAAGCAGTAACTTTTGACTCCAGTGAAAGGCATTGTTGCAGGGATGTGCTTCTAACATGAATCTCTTTGAAAGCTTAGATTGGAGAGGCAGGTTCTCTCCTGTGATAAACCAAATGGCTGGAGAAGTGATTTTAGTAACCCTTTCTTGAATGGTGGGAAATCACAGCTGCTTCTCTGGTGGAAAGCAGAAGTGTGTTTGAGTTTGGGGAAGAAGTGGGGGATAACTGAACTTTTTGATATTTTTTTAAATAGAAGGAATAAAAATATGTGTTTTTAAAATATATTCTTTTCTAAAGTCATTATTATGCCTTGAGTACTTTCTTTGGGACTAAGCCTGTGCCTTGTAATGAGAAAGACACAAAGGTAATAGGTAATGAAGTCCCCAGTCATGGGGGGTTTCCTTATAATTAATGGCAGACAATTATACAAGACTGTCTGTGATTAAAAACCCAAACTGCACTGGAGAGGGAAATTGTCATGGGATGTTAGAGAAGAAAGAGATCCACGCAGGTAATAGGGAACTAGTAGCCATTTGTTGAACTGAATTGTGGATGTTGAGATTTGGATTGTTACTAAGTCAAGACAAGCTCTTGTTCTAGGCAAGAACAAACCGTGGACTGATTTCAGAATTGAGAGGAGAACATATGAATCTTCACTGGAGAGTAGGTTAGAATTTTGCAGATAGTGGAGACAAAGATGGATAATTATGGGCTGGGACAATTTTGGGGGTACTTTCAGTTAGGCCTAGAGATCTAGGTTTGTGTGTGTGTGTGTGTGTGTGTGTGTGTGTGTGTGTGTGGTGTGTTTTCAGCAGTCCTTGGTAGGTGTTTGAGGTTGGAGCTTCCAATGCAGGTGCTGCCTTTGAGAGCTTCTGCTTACTTCCTAATGACCAGAACCAGGAAGAGGTGAAACTTGCTCATTACACAATGCATCATGACTCAGTGACCTCACTACTTCCTGTTTTCATTTGAGAAGGGGGTCAGTGGAAGGGAGCCTTTCAGCATAAGGCCATGAATAGGGACTAGGAGATGTCAAGGATGTGAGGTCTACCAAACTAGCAGGCAGAGCATCTGCATAAACCAGCAGACCAGTGAAGGAGTTGAACACCAGTGGAATAGCAGCAGTGGCCCAGTGACCCATGAACAGGTCTAGAAATTGGAAATAACTCCTGCTTCTGAATTGCACGTGATGTCTCCTAACCTATGTCACCAGCCAATCCTGGCTGTGAATTCATAGTCTAGTCCATAAGCTCAATAGTAAAATAAATTCCAACATACTTTGTCCTGGCTTCTGTGCCAGGAGTGCAGGAGAGCACTACTTGGATGACTCTCTTTATCAAGAAGAGGCCACTGGAAAAGAGGTGGCTGGACATGTGCTCCTCCCTGCTCACTGATAGGCTGACCATGATATAGCCAAGCTGCAGGTGCACGGTGCACCACAGGCTCAGGGAAGAGCTGGGAAGAGCTGCCACTGGCGATGACAGGGACGCCTTTCTTCCCTGTGGGATATACTGATGGATTGAGTGACTATCTATTCATCAGTGTGGATGATCACTCATCAGGCCTGCAGAGATGGGAGCCTTATGAGTTCCTTGGATTGTCAAGTTTGTAGCTGGAGCTGAAGGGGGTTCATTTTTCCTGGAGAGATCCCTCATTAGTAGAGTGAGGGTAAGAAGTAAATCTACTTAAAAAAAAAAAAAAAGCTTCCATGAAGTCTAATTTACATACTATAAGAGCCACCCATTTAAAACATATAATTTAATGATTTTTAGTAAATTTACAGAGTTGTGTAAATATCACCACAACCCAGTTTTAGGATGTTTTCATCTCCCCAAGAAGCTCCTTAGGGCCTTTTGTGGTCAACACCATTCCCCTCCTGCAGTCCCAGGCAACCAGTAATCTCCTATATTGCCTTTGATAGATTTGCCTAATTCTGGATGTTTTGAATAAATGGGATCATAAACTATGTGGTCTTTTGCATCTGGCTTCTTTCCTTTAGTATAATGTTTTGAGGTTCATTCGTATCGTAGTATGTTTCTGTATTCCGTTTCTTTTCATTGCTGCATAGTATTCCATTGCATGGGTATACCGTATTTCATGTATCCTTTGATCAGTTAATAAATTATTTCCCTTTTTTTTGGCTGTTGTGACTAATGCTACTGTAGTGGAATTCAGTGGCTGCTGTGACAAATCATACACTTGATGTCTTCCAACAGTGGAGGTTTATTCTTCCACAGTTCTGGAGACAAGAATTAGGAAGTCAAGGTGCAAACAGGGCTGTGCTCCCTCTGGAAGCCCCTGGGGAGATTCCATTCCTTGCTTCTTCCAGCTCCTGGTGGATACTGGCCTTATTTCACTTGAGGTCACATCAGTTTAATCCTAGCCTCCATCTGCCTATCACCTTCTCTCTGGTGTGTCTCTCAGCTTTCTCTGTTTCTCTCTTGTAAAGATGTATGATTGCATTTAAGGCCCACCTTGATAATTCAAGGAAGGCCACTCCTCTCAAAATCCTTAACTTATCATTGGTCATTAGAGAAATGCAAATCAAAGCCGCAATGAGATACCATCTCACAACAGATAGAATGGCAATCATTAAAAAGTCAGGAAATAATAGATGCTGGAGAGGATGTGGAGAAATAGCAATGCTTTTACACTGTTGGTGGGAGTGTAAATTAGTTCAACCACTGTGGAAGACAATGTGGCAATTCCTCAAGGATCTAGAATCAGAAATACCATTTGACCCAGTAATCACATTACTGGGTATATACCCAAAGGATTATAAATTATTTTATAAAGACACATGCACATGTATGTTTATTGCAGCACTGTTCATAATAGCAAAGACTTGGAACCAACCCAAATGCCCATCAATGATAGACTGGCTAAAGAAAATGTGGCACATGTACATCATGGAATACTATGCAGCCATAAAAAAGGATGAGTTCGTGACATTTGCAGGGATAAGGATGAAGCTGGAAAATATCATTCTCAGCAAAGTAACACAAGAACAGAAAACCAAACACCACAAGTTCTCACTCATAAATGGGAGTTGAACAATGTGAAGACATGGACACAGGGAAGGGAACATTATACACTGACCTATTGTGGGGAGAGAGAGCATTTCTCCTCATGTAGATGACGGTGTGATGGGTGCAGCAAATCACCATAGCACATGTATACCTGTGTAACAAACCTGTACATTCTCTACATGTATCCCAGAACTTAAAGTATTAAAAAAAGTAAATCCTTAACTTAATCAACTCTTTTGCCTTACAGGTAACATACACAGGTTCCAGGGATTTGATGTAAATTTCTTTTGGCGGGGAAAACTTTTCAGCCCACCACCATAGCTCTGAACATTCACATAAGATTCTTATGTAAACATATGGCTTCATTTTTCTTTGTAGATACCTAGGAATGGAATTGCTAGGACCTATGGTAAATTTATGTTTAACTTTTTGAGAAGTTGCCCCACTGTTTACAGGAGGAGCTGTATCATTTTACATTCCCACCAGCAAGGTAGGAGAGTTCTAGTTTCTCCACATTCTTACATTCTTGTCAATTGTTTGCCTTTTTTAAAAAAAATCATAGCCATTCTAGTATGTGTGGAGTGGTATCTCACTATGGTTTTAATTTGTATTTCCCCATGATTAATCGTATTGAACATCTCTTCATGTGCCTGCTAGCCATTCATACATAATTTTTGGCAAAATATCTGTTCAAAGCTCTCGCCTGTCTTAAAATTGGGTTGTCTTCTTTTTTAGAGTTATGAGTTAGTCTCTTGTTTTGCACAACCTGGCCCAGCCATTGCCAGCCCTAAGGACTGTGGTGGCTGAGGTCACCTTGATTAGGAAGTGCCATGGTAACCCAGTTCCACAGGGTACCTTGGGCTGGGGCCAGGCACCATGGTTGCACCATGCCCTGTGTCAGTTTGTCACTGGAGGGTGGATGGGCCTCACAGGTGGCCTCTTGCCATCAGATACTGTGTCATGGAAGCCAGGACATGGCTTGTGTTTGTCCTAGAGATCATCAGTTCAGTGGTCTTGCAGGCTGGCATTATCTGATGAACAAGGTTCCTGACCAACAGAATCCCACAATGTATTCTCATTATAGCCTGATTCTTTCCTAACACTTACCACAATTTTAACTAAATAGTTATTTCTGTGATTATGTATTTGGTGTCTTTCTTCCTTCTACTAGACTGTTAAGTTCCCTCGGGACAGGGGCCATGTCTATGTGATTTGCCCCTCTATCACCAGTCTCCAACACAGATCATGATACGTAGCAGGCAACTGATGGATATTTGTTGGATGGAGGAAACGAGTGTCCATTCTCTGTTTCACAATGGATGATTCACATGAAATTATTAAATAGAGAGTTGTTTGTTGACCGAGTTGTTCACGAATCCCTGCATGTGCCTGTAGTGACATGCATTCTGATTTCCCTTTTTTATTTCTCATTTCCAGCGATCTACAACTACAATGCTTCTCAAGATGTGGAGCTCTCCTTGCAGATCGGTGACACAGTTCACATCCTGGAGATGTACGAGGGTAAGTCTGGCTGGCCTTCTGCCAGACAAGGGCAAGGGAAAAACAGTGTAAGTTACTTATTAAAAAGGCACTTAGAACAGACATCAACATGCTTTACTTCCTGAAGCAGAGCTGGTGAAAATTCAGGAAGTACTTGGGTGACACAATTTTGAACAGAGTATGATTTCAAAACAGCCGGCTGAATACATGAGCACAGACACCAGGGTAAAAGCTCATGCATATGTGAAGGGCATTGGTGTGGCCCGGCCACTTGGGCACAACAGAAGGATCAGCAATGGAGCTGGCTCACTAGGAGACACTTGGGACGTTGGCCTGGCAGTAGCTCAAAGGAAGCACTGCTGATTAAGGGTCCCTTTCTATTCAGCACTAAATGTTCCCAGGTTGGGGGAGAAAGTCTTTCTGGTGTTGCTGAGATTCTTTTAGAAAAATTAGGTCAGGACTGCAGCAGGTCCAGAAAGCCTGCTTGTATATTTCCTTCAACTAGGTCAGGCGAGGGTGGTGGTTCCGTTAACCTGTTAGTGGGCTGCAGGGTCGTACTCAGGACTGCCTCTTTGCCTGCAAAGCACCAGTCATGTCTGTACCTACTCCACCGCTGGCTTCTAACTTTACCTTGGGTGTCTCTAAAACCTAGGAGAAGGCTTCCTCCATGAATCCACATTTTTAATCCAAACCTCCAGAGCATGACAAAAGCATAGTCAGACCACTGAAATTAAGACCAAACCAAGAACAACCTTTAGGGTCCAGTTATTCTCCCTGAAGGTTAGGGTACAAATGAGGTGGAAGTTAGGCAGATTTGACAGGGGCCGTGCATTTTCCGGGTCTAGCCCCCATGTAAATCCTTGTGATGGTGAAATGGCAGAGATGGTCCTCTAGAGCCCCATGCAAGTTCCTAGGGCAGGACAGGAGAACACAGGATGAGAAAGAGGAGACAGGAAGGGAGGAGGAAAGAAAGCAGGATTTGTCCATAGAACAGCTAAATTATCTGCCTGGTTGCACGGAAGACTCTGTTATTCCTGCCACCTCCCTTTAGTTTTTGGCAGAGGGCTGGGGTTTCACATTATCCTTTTCCCTTCCACACAACTCGATGTAATCTTGTTGCTCCCAGGGGCAGAGAGAAGACAGACAGGGCTGTGTGAACTCTTCCCTTTCCAGTCTCTCTCTACTGCTCATCATCTCAGGCCCGCCAAGCATGAATTCAGAGTCTCCAAGACACTAGGGACAGTGTCGCCTTATCTTTTCCAGATTCCTGTGATTATGGAAACTACAGCTCTTCCAGTCTTACCAGCTCATACTTCTTTTGTCAGGAGGCCAGGTTAATTCACTCCGTCTAGCCTCAATGGATGTACATTTTCCTATTGTGCAGATAAAAAGTATATGTTCAGTTTTTCTAACTCTTCCATGTGGGCTTGGAAAGAATGTATATTTAAGGATCATTGAGTGCAAAAAGTTCTTTTCTTTTTTTCTTTTTGAACTGGAGTCTCACTCTGTCGCCCAGGCCGGAATGCAGTGGTGCAATCTCAGCTCACTGCAACCTCCACCTCCCAGGTTCAAGCAATTCTCATGCCTCAGCCTCCTGAGTAGCTGGGATTATAGGCATGCGTCAGCACACCTGGCTAATTTTTGTATTTTTAGTAGAGATGGGGTTTCACTAAAACCGCATTGGTCGCATTTGGCCAGGCTGGTCTTAAACTCCGAGCTCAGGTGATATCCCCATCTCGGCCTCCCGAAGTGCTGGGATTACAGGCCTGAGCCACCGCGCCTGGCCGCAAAGTTCTGTATATGACAATTAGGTTCTAATTTTGGTGTCATTTTTCGGGTTTGCTTTATGCTAACTTGTTTTCCTGCTTTTTCTGTTACTGATAGAACTGTGTTAAATCTTCCACCATGATTGTAGTTTGTGTCTGTTTACGGTGATGTCAGCTGTTGGCTTTATGTATTCTCACACTTGTTTTTAGGTGCCTGCTATTTTAGAATCGTTGTGTTAAGCAGTTGTAACTTTTAATTCCTGTTTATTAAACCTTTTATCATTGTCTTCATCTGTAGCAATATGCTATGTTTTACTCTCTGTTGTGTAAAATTTCAGCCAACTCACTGGCAAGTCCCAGGGCTTCAATTTGTGCCCTCCTGGCATCACAAGACCATCCGAAATGCTGCTCAGCTTCTCAGCTACTCAGGAATCCTTTCTCTTTCTTTTGGAGATGGAGTCTCACTCTGTTTCCCAGGCTGGAGTGCAATAGCACAATCTCAGCTCACTGCAACCTCCGCCTCCTGGGTTCAAGTGTTTCCCCTGCGTCAGCCTCCCAAGTAGCTGGGATTATAGGCGCCTGCCACCACACTTGGCTAATTTTTGTATTTTTAGTAGAGATGGGGTTTCATCATGTTGGCCAAGCTGGTCGCAAACTCCTGACCTGAGGTGATCTGCCTGCCTCGGCCTCCCAGAGTGCTGGAATTACAGGCATGAGCCACCACGCCCAGCCAGGAATCCTTTCTTAAATCAGCAGATGGATGTCCCAAGGGGAAGGCAGACCCAGATGCTGGGCTGGTCTTTTTAGGTTTTGGTCTTTTGCAGATTTTAACCTGGTCATTCCTTCACTGCTGTGTTAGTTCTTGTGTTTGTGTGCATGGCGGGGTTGGAGGAGGGCAGTGGATGTATTTGTGTGTATTGTTTTGTCAGGCTTTTGTAATTGTCCTACAGAGTTTGGGAGGAAAGAATGGAGAGTTGGTCTGAAATAAAGTAGACAATGTGTATTGTTTTTTGTTTTTTTTCTTTGAGACAGGGCCTTGCTCTGTCACCTAGGCTTGAGTACAGTGGTGTGATCGTAACTCACTGCAGCCTTGAACTGCTGGGTTCAAGCTATCCTCCTGCCTCAGCCTCCCAAGTAGCTGTGATTATAGGCATGTGCCACCATGCCTAGCTAATTTATGTATTTATTTATTTTAGTAGGGACAGGGTCTCACCAAATTGCTCAGGCTGATCCCAAACTCCTGGCTTCAAATGATCCTCCTGCCTCAGCCTTCCAAAGTGTTGGGTTATAGGCGTGAACCACAGTGCCTGGCCTAGATGGTAGCTTTAAATATGTCTTATAATTCTTTTTTTGCTTTTTTGTGACCTCAGCATATTTCTAAAAATAGTAAATTGCAGCACTTTGTCCTGTTAGGGTTCATAGCAATAGTAATTTTAAGGATGAGTGCAGAAGCTTACTCCTTAATCCTAGTACTTTGGTAGGCCAAGATGGGAGGATCCCTTGAGGCCTGGAGTTCAAGACCAGCCTGGGCAACATAGTGAGACCCAGTCTCTACGAAACATTTAAAAATTAGACAAGCATGGTGGCGTGCACCTGTAGTCTCAGCCACTTTGAAGGCTAAGATGGGAGGATTGCTTGGACCTGAGAGGGAGAGGTTGCCGTGAGCTGACCACACCACTGCACTCCAGCCTGGGCAACAGAGTGAGACCCTGTCAGAAAAAGGGAAGAAAAAGTGCTTTTAAGTGTGCTCACTATTTATACGTTATTGAGAGTTCTCCATTTGGCCAATGAACATTACTGAAGACAGCATCCCTATGCGTTGAGCTAAGGGGGGCCACTAAGCTTCGTTGAATATAAATGTAAACACAGACACGTTCATTTTGAATATCATGCACTTGAGTCCAAACAGTCCAAAACCCACAGTGCTTCTAGTATATTATCGTTCACACTGCAGGATGCTTGTAGGATGTACTGGCCCATTTGACAATCACACAAAAATGGTTCATTTCTTCAGTTATGGTGGTCCAGAGGCTGCAGTCCTGCCAGCAAGAAACCACCCTGCTTCTTAATTGCTACCATAACATTTTGCTGAGTCATCTCAAAGGATGTCAGTGCCTGTTCTTTAAAGTGAGCGCATGTCAAGGTGTGAATGGCGAGGGAGATTGAGAACACTGGAGCCGGCATCATTAGCTTACCAAGTTCATTGACCACTGAGTGGGAGGTCAGGCTGACAGAGAGATTACAATATTGCTTTATATTTTTAATAGTGCTTATTTTATGGGATTAATTTTTAAAAGCATGCCTACTTTGGCAGATGCCCTGTGATAGGTCCTTGTATCTGCTAAGCACTTAGAATTCTTGGCTGGATTCTCAAATTCCTTTATTATTTAAGGCAGCTCAGGACTAGGCAGGGACAGGAGTGCTTTGCAAACATGAAATGCGATGGGAATGCTGAGTAATCACTTGTCTTCTACCCCTCCTCTCCTAGTCCCTCTTAACCTTAGAAAAATAAACAGAATGAAAACACCAACCGTCCGGCTGGGCAGAACTGAAGGGTGACACTGGCACTGTGTTATGGCCCCGGGATTCCTGTCTTCCAGCTTCCTGCCAGAGCTGACTTTGGGGCGCTCCCTCTGCACCCTACCCCACCCTGCCCTTAAGATGTCTGCATACCAGATCTGTGTGTGTTTTTCCAGCGTGGACATGAATCCACCCAGACAGAAAAAATGTTTTTCTCCCCACAGCCCATGACAGAATACTGTTTTTTGATTCTCCTTTTTCTGTTTCCTGCTTCGTGGTTGGATGAAAAATTTCAAAGCATGATGGCTCCTTGAAGGCAAAGCCTGCTTCTCCCTCATCTGCAGATACTGTGCCTCCCTAGCTCCTGGTATACATAGGTGCTCAGCAACAATCTATTGAATGATGATGATAAAACAGGAGACCATGGCAAGCTGGTGTAGAGTAAGGGGGTCAAGGGTCACCTCCACAAAACCTTGGATATTACAAGGCAAAGGCGCTGTTCCTTCTCTATGAGGGAAACACTGAGGGTTCCGGTGTTTTTCTGTCCTCTGCGATTATAGGAGGATTTAGTCATTGCTTAAGTTTTTGTTTTTATTTTATTTATCTTTTTTTAGAGACAGGGTCTTGCCGTCTCCCAGGCTGGAATGCAGTGGCATAATCATAGCTCACTGTAGCCTTGACCTCTTGGGCTCAATGGATGCTCCTGTTTCAGCCTCTTGAGTAGCTGAGACTACTGGTGCATGCCACCATGCCTGGCTAATGTTTTTACTTTTTTAGGAGAGATGAAGCCTTGCTGTATTCCTGGCTGGTCTGGAACTCCTGGCCTTTAGCGATCTTTCCATCTTGGCCTCCCAGAGTGTTGGGAGTACAGGCGTGGGCCATCGTGCCTGACCTTGTGGGTTTTTTTGTTTGTTTTTAAATAACAGCTTTCTTGAGATATAATTCAAACACCATTCAATTTACTTATTTAAAGTATACAATTCAGTGGATGTTTACTAAATTCACTACGTAGAGGGTTGCAGAGGGATGGGCAAACATCATCACTGTCTACTTTCTGAACGCTTTCATCATCCCGTAAAGAACCTCTGTACCAGTTGGTAGTCATACCTCCCCTGGCTCTAGGCAGTTTCAAATTCATTTCATATAAGTGGAATCACACGCCGTGTGGTCTTTTGTGACTGGCTGCCTTCATTTAGCATCATGTTTTGTATTAGTACTTCATCTTTCTCTTTTTTTTTTAGAAAGAGGGTATTGCCCTGTTGCTCAGGCTGGAGTGCAGTGGCATGATCATGGCTTACTGTAGCCTTGACCTCCTGGGCTCAAGGCATCCTCCTACCCCAGCCTCCTGGGTAGCTGGGACTACAGGTGCACACCATTACACCCAGCTCAATTTTTATTCTTTGTAGAGACAGGGTCTTACTATGTAGCTGTGGTTGGTTTCAAAATCCTGGACTCAGGCAGTCCTCCTGCCTCGGCCTCCCAAAGTGTTGGGATTATAGGCATGAGCCATTGCAGCCGGCTCAACTTCATCTCATTTCATTGCGGAATAATATTTAATGTGTAGGTACATTACATTTTATTTATTTTCATCAGCTGATGGACATTTGGGTTGTTTAGACATTTCAGCTACTATGAATAATACTACTGTGAAATTCGCATGCAAGTTTCTATGTGGACATATGTTTTCATCTCTCTTGGATAGGTACCCAGGAGTGGAATTGCTGGGTCATAGGGTAACTAAGTGTTTAATCTTTTGAGGAACTGCCAGATTGTTTGACCTTTGGCTGCAAAACAGGAGACCAGAGTCCAGATGAGAGAGCTTCTGTCCATCATCTTCTCTCACTCATTTGATTCTCTGGCCTTGCCCCTGAGCTTCATTTGTTACTAAACGAAGGAAAGAAGCAGAACTGACTGAGAAGGTATCTACTGCTTATTCATTATAAGTCTCCAGGAATTTTTAGTCTTCAGTAGCTTTATCAGGAAACAGAACTCCTTAAGGACGGAAGCGAGCGTTCTTGCTTTTCTTCATCTTTGGCGCTGGCCTGCCCACCGTCATTTGTGTGTCTTTGCTTCTTTTACCGTGGAGTGTATTTGGCAGCGAGGTAGCCGTTTATTACTGTGAACCTTCCTTTCCACCCCAGATCCATGGCAGAAAGCGCAGTGACTTCTGAAGATGCCCCGTGGTGAGGTCATTTATTCATTCAACATTACTTAGCACCAACTGTGAGCCAAGTACATTTATTGAGCATGAGAGACATTCTGGGCACTGTGGTTTTTTTTTTGAGTGACAAAATGCAAGTTCCTGCTCTCATAGGGTTTACGTTAGAGGGACAGACAAAAATAAGTAAACGGAGTCAGTAAACAAAACAATTGAGATAAGTGCTTACAAATGCTGTGGAGAGAAGAGGGTGATATTGCAGAGGCCAGAGGTGGAGGACAGCGATGGAGAGGGAGAAGGGCTGCTCTAGGTTAGGTGGTTTTGTCTTTGTCTAGGTTGACTGTCCCTGGGCAAGACACTGCAGCTGTCTTTGTGACAAGGTCATTTCATCTAAATTTGAGTCACTTTTTGAATAGAAATGATCAATGTAAGTGCTTTGAAAAGTGCATAGTGTCTGGTGCGTGTCAGGTTTCAGCAACCTGTTACCATGGAGCTCCCTCTCCTGTGATTAACCTCGCTCCAGTCACAAGTGGTTTTAGGCCTAGGCTCTGAGGTTCCGCTAATGCTGGTTTCCTGTGTTTAATTCGTGTCCATCCATTAACTCTTTTTCTGCTCCATAAATCACTTAGAAGCTCCCGACAAAGGGTGGCTGGTGTGCTGGGATTAGCAGGGATTTCTGGGGTAAAGGCAGCACAGTTGACTGCTGTTGGAACAAACACAATGAAATGTCTCAAAGGTGACCTGAGCTGTACAGAGGCAGGCACAGCACACAGTTTTATATTATTTCAGGGCAATTTGTAAAGACTCAAAGGATAGCACAAGTACTTGGACTAGAACCAGAGGAAATAGGCAAGCCTGAAAAAAGAAACAAAAAGAAGTGTTTGTATATGTACAGAAGTTCCCCAGAACACTCATGTTATTTCTTCTATATAGAAGGAGGCCGGTTTTTGAATGCACTGTAATAAAAAAATCTACTCCCTTCTAATATGGAAAGGAAAAAAATGGATTAGGACTTGAGCTATATGTGTTTTGAATCTCATCATTATAAAGCAGGCCTGTGTGAGTAGGGACAGAGGGCAGTGTTATGACAGGTAAGTTACATGGCAATGAATTTTATCTGCATGTTTGCCAAAACTTTTTAACAGAGACATAAAAAAGAAGAAAGTGGACTGGTCGTGGTGGCTCACACCTGTAATCCCAGTACTCTAGGAGGGCAAGGTGGGCGGATCACATGCGGCCAGGAGTTTGAGACGAGCTTGGCCAACATTTTGAACCCTGTCTCTTCT
>NW_016107536.1:3199543-3208263 GCF_001604975.1 Cebus imitator
GCACTTTGGGAGGCCGAGGCAGGTGGATCACGAGGTCAAGAGATCGAGACCATCCTGGTCAACATGGTGAAACCCCGTCTCTACTAAAAATACAAAAAATTAGCTGGGCATGGGCTTCAGTAGGGGCGTCCATGGTATTCATAACTTTTGTTTACTTTTGTTACCCACTAATTAAACTAATCGAAAGCTTATTGTAATTCAGAATCTATACAGTCTCCACGATCTAGGTGCAGAAGCACTGCCTTTCACATACATAAATGGCAGTGAGCCTGATGACTTGGCTTTTATGACACTGCGAGCAAACATTTTGGCATTAGCCTGGAAAGCAGATAAGGCCATGTGGCATTTTGTTGAGTGTGCTTGGTCACTTCCCACATCTGTTTGACCTTTACCTTAAGTACAGCTTGTTATCTACTACTGCTGGTGACATATGTTCCTGAGATATGTTTCTCAAAAGATATGTGTGGCAGTAGGAGGGTGTTTACCAGAGAAATAAATTAAAAGGAGTGCAGTAAAAAGCCTTATCTCGGATTTAATCTTTAAAAGAAGCGAATGGGGAAGCCCTACCTCTACTAAAAATACAAAAAATTAGCCAGGTATGATGGCGCATGCTACTTGGGAGGCTGAGGTAGGAGAATTGCTTGAACCTGGGAGGTGGAGGTTGCAATAAGCCAAGATCGCACGATTGCATCCAAGCCTGTGCAACAAGAGTGAAACTCCATATATCCAAAGGATTATAAATCATTCTACTATAAGGACACATACACGTGAATGTTCATTGCAGCACTGTTTACAATAGCAAAGACCTGGAACCAACCCAAATGCCCGTCAATGATAGACTGGACAGGGAAAATGTGGCACATATACAGCATGGAATATTATGCAGCCATCAAAAACGATGAGTCTGTGTCCTTTGTAGGGACATGGATGAAACTGGAAACCATCATTCTCAGCAAACTTATGCAAGAACAGAAAATCAAACACCACATGTTCTCACTCATAGGCGGGTGTTGAACAACGAGAACACATGGACACAGGGAGGAGAGCATGACACACTGGGGTCTGTTGGAGGGAAATAGGGGAGGGAAAGTGGGGGATGAGGAGTTGGGGAGAGAGAGCATGGGGAGAAATGCCAGATATAGGTGAAGGGGAGGAAGGCAGCAAATCACACGGCCATGTGTGTACCTCTGCAACAGTCTTGCATGTTCTTCACATGTACCTCCAAACCTAAAATGCAATAAATAAACAATTTTTTTTAAAAAGCAAAGCAAATGCCTTATCCTGTTTTTCCTTTTCAGGTGTGTTTCAATACGCTTCTAAAATTCCATCTTTATTTGTGTTTTTGAGACAGAGTCTCACTCTGTCTCCCAGGCTGGAGTGCAGTGGTGCCATCTTGGCTTACTGCCTCCTGGGTTCAAGCGGTTCTTGTGCCTCAGCCTCTGGAGTAGCTGCAATTACGGGCATGCACCACCATGCCTGGCTAATTTTTGTATTTTTAGTAGAGATATGGTTTTGCCATGTTGGCTAGGCTGGTCTCAAACCCCTCGCCTCATGTGATCTGCCTGCCTTAGCCTCCCAAAGTGCTGGGACTGCAGGCATGAACCACTGTGCCCAACCCTAAAATTCCATCTTTAAAAATGTGCATGATTCAGGTATAGGCATGTATGGAATTTTCTACCGTAGAATTCAGAACTGTTTCCTGAGTGATACCTTCATTCAGTTGTTCTGTCATGAATAAGTATTTGGAATTATCTATTCAGGAAGCTCCCATGCACCTAAGGAGGCAAACTCAATCTGAAAGCAAAGATGCTTTTGGTAGTACTCTGGAGGAATGTTCCTGGGAGCTTTTAGCATTCCACAGAATTTGGACCACGGTGGATCTTGGTTGGATCAAGGGGTCGAAATGGGAGCAGAGTCCTTCCATCCCACGCACACACATACCTGCTCACAGGTGTCTTCACACCCCGATTGCTGGACCATTCATGTTATTTGGTGCATAACCTTTATTTTTTTTAAAAAAATACCTTAGATTATCTCCATATAACATGACTGTTGAGCTGGCTAAGCCTCACTTTTAGTGTAAGGAGAAAGCCTTAGAGGAAGCTTTAAAATTGATTGAGGGCGAATGATCATAAGATATATTTCTCCTCTTGCTTATATGGAAAACGGCTAGATATGTGCCTCTGCTTTGTTCATAGTAATATGAGTCATTTATGATCTTTAAAAGCATATATTGATGAAAGAATTCAGAATGCTAAATAAATGGAAGCTATTCCATGTTCATGGGTAGGGAGATTCAATGTCAAAATGTCAGTTCTTCTGAAGTTCATTTATAGATTCAGTGCAATCCTAATTAAAATCCCAGTTATTTTGTGGCTATTGACAGATGGATTCTAAAATTTATGTGGAGAGGCAGAAGACTCAGACCAACCAACCTGATGTCGAAGAAGAACACAGTTGCAGGACTGGCACTACTTGATTTCACGGCTTACTCTAAATCTATAGTAATCAAGACTGTGGTATTGGCAGAACACTAGACAAACACGTCTACTGAACTGAACAGAAAGCTCACAAATAGACCCACACAAATATGGTCAGCTGACCTTTGACAAAGGAACAAAGGCAATACAACAGAGAAAAGATAGTCTTTTTAACAAATTGTGCTAGAACAATCTGACAAACATGCTGAGATAAGAATTTAGACACAGACCTTTCACCCTTGACAAAAATTAAGTCAAAATGGATTCTAGACCTAAATGTAAAATATAAAGGTATACAACTCTTAGAATATAATAGCATGGAGAAAAACTTAAGTGACTTTGGATATAGGGGTGACTTTAGATATAACACTGAAGGTACAACTATTTGAAGGAAATAAGTGATAAACTGGACTTTATTAAAATTTAAAACTTCTGCTCTGTGAAGGATAATGTCAAGAGAATGAGAAGTTGAGCCACAGTATGGGAGAAAATATTTGTAAAACTCATATCTAGCACTTGAATCCAAAATACACAAAGAACTCTTAAAACTCAACAATAAGAAAATAACCCAGTTAAAACTATCCTTCAGGATCTGTACAGGTACCCCAAAACTTAAAGTATAATAAAAAAAATGGGCAAAGACCTTCACAGAAACCTCACCAAAGAAGATATCTATATATCCATATGGCATATGTGTGTGAAAAGACATTTAGCATCATGTATCATTAGAGAATTGGAAATTAAAGCAATGAGATGCTACTGTGTACCTATTAGAATGGACGAACCCCAGAACACTGACAACACCAAATGCTGACAAGGATATGGAGCAACAGGAACTCTCATTCACTGCTGATGGGAATGTGAAATGGTACAGGCACTTTGGGAGCCAGTTGGTTAGCTTCTTAGAAAACTAAACAGACTCTTAATGTATGATGCAGCAGTTTCTGCCCTTGGTTTTTTCCCAAAGTAGTTGAAAACTTATACATGCAAAAAAAGCCTGCACATAGATGTTTGTAGAAGTTTTATTCATAATTGCCAAAATGTGGGAGTAAACAAGATATCCTTTAGTAGGCGAATGGACAAACAAAGTGGTACACTCAGGCAATGGAATATTATTCAGCACTAAAAAGAAACGAGTCGTCAAGCCATGAAAAGACATAGATATGCATGTTACTAAATGAAATGCATATCTATTATTAAGTGCATATTACTAAGTGAAAAGAGTCAATCCGTATGATTCCAACTATATGAAATTCTGGATAAGGAAAAACTAGGGGGATTGTAAAAAGATTAGTGGTTGCCAGGGGCTAGAGGGAAGGACGGATAAAGAGGTAGCACACACAGAATTTTTAGGGCAGTAAATCTACTCTGTGTGGTACTGTAATGGTGGAATCATGTCATTATGCATTTGTCCATACCTATAGAATGTATAACACCAAGGGTGGACCCCAGTGTAACCTGCAGACTTTGATATTGATGTGTCAGTGTAGCTTTGATTGCAACAAATGTACCACTCTGGTGAGGTAGATTGATAGCAGGGATGTCAAGAGGCGTATGATAACTTGCTGTACCTTCTACTCAGTTTTGCTGTGGACTTAAAAATTAAGAGATATTAAAACATTTTAAGCATATAAGGAGACTTCAGTGTCATACATATGAACTCTGTGCTTGAGTACTCCCAGTCTGTTTCACCCATCGAGTTGAATGATTGAACAGAAATGACCATAAGTAGCAGGAAACAGACTGCCTAAAAAACTTGTGTTTTATAGATGGGTCTTAGATGGCCTCATCTCCATGTATAATTCAAGCTACAAATAAGAATGGACAAGGCAAGACAGGAAAGTTTCTCATTACAAAAAGATTCTTAGTCTTACCATTATATTCTGTGTATCTGTTCCCAATGTTTGGCATGCAACCAAGAATATTAAATATATGTGTGTATGTAACTTTGGCAATAGGAATATAGGATTTTAAACAACTGTATCTAGCAATTTGGTTAATCTTCTAAATGGCAGGAACAATGAGTATTACATTACTAACCTTGAATACTTGTTTAGTTTTCACCAATACCAGTCTAAGAATCTGTGATAGGCCAGGTGCAGTGGCTCAAGCCTGTAATCCCAACATTTGGGTGGCTGAGGTGGGCGGATCACCCAAGGTTAGGAGTTTGAGACCAGCCTGGCCAACATGGCAAAAACCCATCTCTACCAAAAATACAAAAATTAGCTGGGTGTGGTGTCATGTGCCTGTAATCCCAGCTACTTGGGAGACTGAAGCAAGAGAAGTGCTTGAACCTGGGAGGCAGAGGTTGCTGTCAGCCAAGATTGTACCATTGCACTGCAGCCTGGGTGACAGAGAAAGACTCCGTCTAAAAAATAATATTAATAATAATTTGTTATAGTTGGAATTGAAGGATACAAAGGGGTGAAATTTTTTCTTAGTGTCAGTTTCATTGCTGACACTAAGTGTTTAATCAGGCCTTAGATAACCAATTTTGGTAACTTTTGAGTTTGGCCCTATCTGGTCTCTGCTGAGGCCCTGGTTACTGATTCCCAATTACTCTAGCCACAGTCTTAGGGTTTTCCTGACACTCAAATTGTTTCTTCTTGACATTTTTTTGGTCATCTTTCTTTTAAAGTCGTCTTTTCTACTATCTCCTTGGACTAGTGAAGTTATCATGTTGGAAAATAAAATTATGTCTTCATATTAGGCACTACAGTTGGGACACCCCTGGTGTGGTATCCTAGCTGTTTTGTGTGTCTCAGCTTTGGTTGTTGTTAGTAATTTAAGTAGTTGAGAGAGATTCTGCTCTTTTTGAGAGCACAGACGTATTCTTCAAAAAGTAAGTAAAAAGGCACTCCAAACAGAGGCCTCCACAGTCAGCAGAATATGAAACAGAAGACAGCCCTCAGCACTGCAAATGGTCCCTGCACCTTGCCATTGGCTACCTTCGGTGTCTGACATTTTACATCCCTGTCTATGCCAGGCATCGAACGAAGGCGTCTCATGTACTGACTCTCAGTTCTTACAGTCCTGGGAGACCAGAGTTATTCATGCTCTTTTAATCAATGTGGAGATTTACGTTAAGAAACTTGAAGAAATTCATGCAGCTATTAAATGGCCGAGCTGTGCTTCCTACCAGGGTCCTGTGGAATCCTAGTATATTCTTTTCACAAGGTGCAGCCCTTCAGTAAATGACATTTATATTTTCCACATAAAATAGAGTTTTCCAAAGGGGATGGAGTTGTTTTGCCTTTGAAACAGCCACCTAAAAAGGTTAGCAGCATCCCAAATGTGTCTGTATTGCAGTGAGCTGTTTCTGAACTTTGCTTCCTCCACAGCTCTTAGCACACAAACTTGCCACTGTCACTCGGTGGTCTCCTCATTGCCCTGAAGAGCTATCAGGGATTGGGGTTATACTCTCAAACTCTTTGAAACCCCACAGCTTCTAACATAACTCTTTATGAAAAGTGGACCTCATTAAATATATCTTGGTTGATTAATTGTACCTCTCTCTCGTTCGTCTTCCAAACTCATGCTGATATAACAAAACCAACATAAGAGTGAGCTGCAGCAAATTCATTTCTCCTACTGATAAAACCACGTGCTACTTCCTGTCATCTCAGCTTTTTTGACTGGTTGGGTAAGTTAGAGAAATGCATCACACAAGAGGAAAGTTAGACTTTTAGTGAGGGGGACTAACCACTGGCAAGATTACTTTGCTTTAAAAAGGAAAGAAAGAAGAGCCGTGTCCAGAAAATATTAAGGGAGTTGGCCAACAAGTGGATGATGTTGTCCAGGCTACAGGAAGTGTTATTTCCTTCCTCTCACTGCACTTCCAAAGCTCTGTGATGGCACAGATAAAGGTTTCCTCGTTTTTGCATTGGAAATTTGGATATATCATCTCTCTATTTTGCCAACTGTGATTTGGTCCTCTTCCTCGCCCCTCGCTGCCTAGGCCAGTTCTCTCTGCTTGTCTCAGAAGGTATTTGCTAATTGCAAATAGGAATCTCTGCCATTACGCTCTATTTTAGGCAACTGGAAGAAACCGTGGCATTCTTGGCTAGAGTTAGATTTTATGGGATAACAAGATTAAACATGTATGTAATGTTTTTGTGGAAGAAAATTTAAGAGATTGAAACCATAATTACTTAAAATTGACAATGGAAGAAATGGAGTCCCTGAGAGCTATTGTGGAACTAGGATGGAGAACCAGGCCTTTTGGTGTCAGACAAGTTCTCTTTATAAAGAAGCAGCGGCTTTTCTATTCTGGACATTCAGGCCTCCTAGGCAGGGTGCTTTAGCCCTCCCTGGCTCTACCCACTGGGCATGGGATCCCAGAACAAAGAAGGGTCACTCAGACCCTGCTGTCCAAGTGTGTCTTGTGGGTAAAGGTTTCATTGCATATTCCTTGCAGCAGTCTTTCTATACCTGGGCAGTGGCTCAAGAACACCACCCTTTCTCATTGCTCTATTCATCAGATGTTTACTCAACCTCCTGCATGCCAGGCACTACAAAAAACAGTTCCCTTTTTTGATCATTAAAAACATAAAATAGGCCTGGTGCAGTGGCTCATGCCTGCAATCCCAGCACTTTGTGATGCCAAGGCGAGTGGATCACTTGAGGTCAAGAATTTAAGACCAGCCTGGCCAATATAGTAAAACCCTGTCTCTACTAAAAATATGAAAATTAGCTGGGCATGATGGTGCATGCCTGTAATCCCAGCTACTTGGAAGGCTGAGGCAGGAGAATTGCCTGAGCCTGTGAGTTGGAGTTTGCAGTGAGCTGAGATTGCACCATTGCACTCCAGTCTGGGCGACAGAGTGAGACTCTGTCTCAAAGAATGAATGAATGGATGAATGAATGAATGAATGAAGCTAGAAGGCTTATCTCCTTCTTTTTCACTTACATGGTGTACCTATGCGTGTGTGTTTTATACTGATAGAATTCCATGGCCTAGCTCACCTGACTTGAGAGGTGGTGCATTGAGAAAGCGTCATGTCTGCTGTGCCCCATGGGGCTGTGGCCAGCTTGGTATAAGGGAAAGCAATGAGCTGGCAGGAAGGAAGCCTGTGTTTGTATCCCCAGCTTAGGTAGTAAGTGGCTAGGTGATATGGGACAAGCCTTTTCAGTTCCTTACCTATATTTTCCTTATTAAATTATTTACTTTTTATTTTATTTAAGAGGCAGTCTTGCCCTGTCACCTAGGCTGGAGCACAATGGCACCATCATGGCTTACTGCAGCCTCAACCTCTTGAGCTCAAGTGGTCCTCCTGCCTCAGCCTTCTGAGTAGCTGGGACTACAGGCATGCACCACCACACCTGGCTGATTTTTAAAATTTTGTTGTAGCGACATGGTCTCACTATGTTTCCCAGGCAGGCTGGTCTTGATCTCCTGTTATCAAGCGATCCTCCTGCCTTGGCCTCCCAAAGTGCTGGGATTACAGGTGAGAGCCACCGCACCTGGGCTCTTTTCTTTTAAGTAAGGGTGTTCTATTTCAGTGAGCTCTGACTTCCTTTCCATATCTGGCTATCTCAAATCCACAAAATTGAGCTCAGATAATTAACCTGGAAGACTGATTTGTCTCACCAAGAAGCATAACAGAATAGAATCCTCTTTTACCATCTTTACAACCCTTGACTTTCTGCCTTTGAACTTATTTTCAAAAGCCCCAGTAAGATGGTCAGTGCGTGTGGAGTGTGGACATCGTGAGACCCGAGGCTCAGGAAGGTGGTGGGTGGTCTACACACAGGCAGAGGTTCAGCCACTGTCTGTCTGTAAGGAAGGATTTTAGACCTTTGTCTGTCCTGTGACGAGTTTGCACCCAGCTGTTTCTGTTCACTGGCTTCCCAAGGGACAACCAGCTTCTGTTGGAGGGACAGCTCACTAGGGTTGGGAGGACAGGCCAATGCCCATGGAAACCTGACAAATTTATCTGGTCCACAGGGGATGGAGCCTTTGACCTTGGCCTCATTAACTGTGTTTTATCCAGCAAGCTACCAGACCAGCAACACTTAAAGGAAAAACAACAGGATTTAGCACCTGCTCCTTTTCTGGAATCACTGCCCCTCTGCCCCCACAAACACACACACAATGTGGGTGTGTAGAAACGTAGCTCCTAGCCGGGCGCGGTGGCTCAAGCCTGTAATCCCAGCACTTTGGGAGGCCGAGGCGGGTGGATCACGAGGTCAAGAGATCGAGACCATCCTGGTCAACATGGTGAAACCCCGTCTCTACTA
>NW_016107536.1:3208382-3313731 GCF_001604975.1 Cebus imitator
TCCGTCTCAAAAAAAAAAAAAAAAAAAAAAAAAAGAAACGTAGCTCCTTGTCTATTTCTTACCTTTAATTCCTAAGAGGTTAAAAATAATTTATTGATCTTTTATGTGTGTATTGGGGTAAAACTAATTTATCCTGTGATCAGAAAATAGGGAGAGATTTTATGAAACACTCCATAATTTCAGCATCTAAATGATGATGTCGTTGTTGTGAAATCATGAGTCCCTTTCAATAATTGCTTCTGAGTCTTCAGCATATTCATGACTTTCTCTTTTGTGTGCCAGAGTCTACAAGCATTACCACTAAAAGCCCTTTTGTTTTTAGCTTTTTGTTTACAGATCTGTTTCCTTCCTCCTTGAAGACAATGTCTGACAACTGGTGTTCAATAACTGTTTTCTTGTATAATGAATGAATGACTGCATTAATAATGTAAATCCTCAGCCTAAATGTACATCCTCAGAGACAGACAATTTTCTTTCTTTCTTTCTTTCTTTCCTTCTTTCCTTCCTTCCTTCCTTCCTTCCTTCCTTCCTTCCTTCCTTCCTTCTTTCTTTCTTTTTCTTTCTTTCTTTCTTTCTTTCCTTTTCCTTAAGGAATAGAATCTTGCTCTGTTGCCCAGGCTGGAGTGCAGTGGTGCAGTCACAGCTGACCACAGCCTTCAACTGCTGGGCTCAAAGGATCCTCTGACCTTGGCTTCCCTAGTAGCTAGGACTACAAATGTGCACCACCTCACCTCGCTAGATATTTTATTTTTAGGTTTTTTTGTAGAGACAGAGTCTTGTCTATGTTGCCCAGGCTCGTGTCCCACCTCAGCCTCCCAAAGTGCTGGGGTTATAGGTGTGAGCCACGACGTCCAGCCTCAGAGAGAATTTTCTATGTTTTCTAAAGTAGCTCCATTCTCAGGAGTCACCCTCTCCCAGGTTAGTCTCTTTTATTCCTTCATAACTTTTAGCCCGAAATGAAATTACTTTTCTTGTTTATATGCTTGTGTGTTTACACATATATATTTTTTCTTTCCATTATTAAGTAAGATTTAGGGCATGGAGACATTGAATACTCTGCTTTCCTAACATCTGTAACTGGTTGTTCATGGGATAAATGAATCTCCAATCTGCAGCTGAACTTCTGGAAATAGCAAAACTCATTCAGAATGAGTTTGGGAGCATGCAGTAGCAATTAAGATGAATAATGTCTTTGGGAAGACACAATACCAAGTAAAGTAATGGAGAAATAGTTCTGTGCTTTTTCACACGTGACTCAAGCCTGTTTCAGAGGCATTTTCAAACAAAAATATTCAGTCATATTTGAGCAGTGCAATTCTGTGTTTCTTTGAGGTATTTATAGAGTAATATTCATTTGACAGTGTCAATGTTTATATTTTTAAAAATTGTAGTAAAATTTATATGCAACAAAATGCACTCACCTTAGGTTTACAATTCAAGGAGTTTTATCGAATGAACACAGCTTATATACCTAACATTCTGATCAAGATAAAACACATTTCCCTTACCCCAGAAAATTCTCTGGTATCTTTATTCACGCAGTTCCCGCCCTCAGTAAACAGCCACTGATCTGCTTTAGATCACTGTGAATTAGTTTTACCTGTGAGTCAACTTCATCTCAGTGGAATTAGATGTGTTTATTGTGTTAGGGTTCTTTCACTTATTGTAAAGGTTTCTAGGTTCATGCACAGTGTTGCACATCAGTAGTTCATTCCTGTGTATTGCCAAGTGTAAATGTATTACATATTATATATTATAATTATATTGTAGTAAATGACATAATATATACATATAACACTGTTCATCAATACTCCCATTGATGTGCATTTCAATGGGTTCCAGCTTTTGACTACTAAAAATAAAGCATTGATAAACTTTCTTACAATGCATCAGAGTGGGGATGTGGCTAGGTCATGGAATAAGTGTATGTTTAACTTGATAAGAAACCATTGCTTTCTTATAAAGAAAGAGGAGAGTTCCAATTGCACCATCTCCTTACTGGTGACTGGCATAATCAATCTGTTTAACTTTAGCCCTTCCAGTGGGTGTATAGTATCTCACTGTGTCTTTTTTTTCAGAGTTATAATTTGCATAGATTAAACTTCACCCTTTTTAGTGTACAATTCTGCAGGTTTTGACAAATGCATGCAATCATGAAACACAACCCTGGTCAAGCTACAGAACCCTTCTGTCAGCCCCCAAGTTCTCCCATGTCCCTTTTCAGTCATCCCCATGCCACCTTGAGCACTTGGCAACTCTGTTTTCTCTCCCTATAATTTTGCCTAGTTCTGGCCTACCAGGATTTATCAGCTGTATATATTTTTAATTTTATCAGTCATATATGTTTATAAATTTAAATATCAAGACCAGTTCTACACGGTTTATAATGAAGAACAGGAGACACTTCTTAACTCCTCTTGAGTTCTGAGGAGTTTCAACTTTTTCATAAGTCTTTCAACTCTTTCAGCTGATTTTGGTGGCATAAATCTCTTCATTTCTAAACTCACTTCTTGCTTTGAAAGGTAAGGATTTCACTCTCCACCAGCCATACAGATACTCATGAATCCCTCATAGAAAAGCAAATATAGATATATCCTAATGTGGTTTTTTGTTTGTTTGCTTTTGAGACTGAGTCTCACTCTGTCTCCTAGGCTGGAGTGCAATGGCATGATCTCAGCTCACTGCAACCTCCACCTCCCAGGCTCAGGCGATTCTCCTGCCTCCGCCTCCTCAGTTTTTTTTTTTTTTTTTTTTTTTTTTTAACAGGCTTTGGATTATTATGTCTATGTAGCGTAAGCAGCAGAGGCTGTGGGATTTACTTTGATTACACTTCCTTTCTTGAATAATATATGTTTCTAGAGCTAATTCTTTTTTTCTTTGTTCTCTGTGGACATACTTCTGTTTCATACACAGGGTTGCTGACAGAAGTGTTGACGTACCTTTTAATATGTTCAGACAAGTAAGATTATTTCTCAGTTTCTTTTTCTTCTTGGATTCATTTTTCATGGGACCGTCTGTCCCTTGCCTTGTTTGGGACTGGTTGTGCTTTCCCGGTGACATCTCTCTTCTTCTGAGAGCTCCCTTTATCAACTGTCTTATGGGCAGAAAAATAGGAGCTAACTAGGTAATTCAACAGAGCTAGGGGTAGTATGTATTTGGAGTATATAAATTAATACCTATTATTTTGACTGATCCACCTGTATAAAATACCATAAATTCACGTGGATACCTTCAACTGCAATCCAGTAGCACAGGGTTTATTCTAGTTTTTTCCTTCTAGGGCTTATAACTCCCTTCTATAACAGCAAGAAACCTAGCTTCCCCTATTTTTAATAGATTTAGTTATTTGATCAGCTCCTTAGTATGTAACTGATCACTAATCCTTATTAGCATGCTGTCTTCCATGGGAACACCCCCCTCACCTAGTTCTTGCTCTGATATCTGAGGCCAGTGCTCCACCCCCAAGTCCTATGTGCAAGTACCCCCTTGCCTCACGTAGGCTCTGACACGCCATCTGTTCCCTTACACGGATGCCCACCTCATTCTCTGCCATGCCAGTCCGGACCCCTCTGGGGATGTGCAGCCCTCCTCCACTGCAAATGCCCAAGTCACCCTGCCTCACCCCAGGGCTCAGGACTCAGCTGCCCAGGAGGGAGGACAGAAGGGCCAAGATCCATCTCCTGATTCTGTCCTGATTCCCATTTCCCAAGGTTTTCCTTTCTTCAATCTTCCTATACCAAAGAATACTCTCCTCCTGTTTGCTTAAGCCCAAGATACAAATACCTTTGAGAATTTGCCTTCCCTGCCCCATTCATGGCCATCTCCAGCAAAATCATGAGCAACTCCTGTTGATTCATGTATATCATGGGTCCTGGTGCTGTGGCTCACGCCTATAATACCAGCACTTTGGGAGGTCTAGGCAGGCGAACCGCTTGAGCCAAGGAGTCTGAGACCAGCCTGTCAATGTGGGGAGATGCCGTCTCTACAAAAAATGCAAACATCAGATGGGTGTGGTGGCCTGTGCCTGTAGTCCCAGCTGTGACGGGTGGCGGGGGGAGCTAAGGTGGGATCTATTGAGCCAAGGTGGCGAGGTTGCAGTGAGCCGGGATTGCGCCACTGCACTCCAGCCTGGGTGACGGAGTGAGACCCTGCCACAAAGAAAAAACAAAAATTAAAATTAAAAATCTCACAAATATATATACATATATATATATATATATCTTGCATTTTTTTTCATCCCTCCTCTTCTTCACTGCACTCACCACTCCTCTCTGGTGTTCCTCTTTTTTTTCATTCTTTTTTTGAGATAAAGTCTTTCTCTGTCACCCAGGCGGGAGTACAGTGGCACAATATCTGCTCACTGCAACCTCCACCTCCCAGGTTCAAGCAATTTTCCTGCCTCAGCCTCCCAAGTAGCTGAGATTACAGGTGACCACCACCACACCTGGCTAATTTTTATATTTTCGTAGCGATGGGGTTTCATCGTGTTGGCCAGGCTGGTCTCGAACTCCTGACCTCATGATCTGCCTGTCTTGGCCTCTCAAAGTGCTGGGATTACAAGCATGAGCCACCGCACCCGGCCTGGTATTCCTCTTTCTACTACACCTCACATCCCACAATACATTCCCATATAGCAGCAAGGATGCTCTTAAAAACTTAAGGTGGCCAGGCACAGTGGCTCACGCCTGTAATCCCAGCACTTTGGGAGGCTGACGTGGGCAGATCAGTTGAGGTCAGGATTTCAACACCAGCCTCCCCAACCGGGCAAAACCCTTTCTCTGCTTAAAATACAAAAAATTAGCTGGGCATGGTGGCACACCTCTCTAATCCCAGTTACTTAGGAGGATGAAGCATGAGAATTGCTTGAATTTGGGTGGAGGAGGTTGCAGTAAGCCAAGATTGTACCACTGCACTCCAGCCTGGGTGACAGAGCAAGACTGTCTTAAAAAAAAAAAAAGCATAAGACATGATGACATTTGAAACCCTCCAATGCTTCCTGCTGTACTTAGAATAAAACTTGAATTTCTCCATGGCTTATAATACCTATGTCTGGTAATTAATCTTGGCTACACATCAGCATCACTAGGGGACCCTTATAGAAGCATTAAGTCTGAGCCTTACCCCGATCCAGTTAAATCAGAATATTTGGTGGTGTAGCCTAGGCATCAGTATTTGTAAAAGTTCCCTGGTGGGTCTCATGGATGCCCAGGGTTGAGAACTATGCCTCCTCTAACTACCTTCTTATTGCCTCTCCTCACTTCAGTCTCTTGCACTGAACTCTGGTAATGACAGTTTTCTTCTCTCTTTGAAGTCAGCTTACTCTTTCCTTATAGCTTCCTCACTTGATTTGTTTCTGTCTGCAAGTTTCTTTGCCCAGCTCTGTTAATGTCTCATTTCTTTTAGTTTCTTAGGGTAATCTGTCCTTGATCACCATATCTAAAATAATGTCCCATGATATAACCATTGTCTGCCATGTTACTTTCCTTGCCCACTTTTCACTTCTTCCTCTTAGCACTGTCATTATCTCAACTCATGTTTTTTTTGTTTGTTTGTTTTTATTTTTTGTTTTAGACAGAGTATCACTCTGTCGCCAGGCTGGAGTGCAGTGGCACAATCTCAGCTCACTGCAACCTCCACCTTCTGGGTTCAAGTGATTCTTCTGCCTCAGCTTCCCAAGTAGCTGGGACTACAGGCGCATGCCCCCACACCCAGCTAATTTTTGTATTTTTAGTAGAGACGGTGTTTCAACATGTTGGCCAGGACGGTCTAGATCTCTTGACCTCATGATCTGCCTGCCTCAACCTCCCAAAATGCTGGGGTTATAGGCATGAGCCACTGCACCCAACCACGTGTGTGTATTTTAACGTTAGAGTATAATCTTTATGAGAACTCTTGCTTTCCACTACATCATGGTTCTTAATTAGTGCCTAATAAAGATTTGTAGAATGTCTGCATGTAGTGAGGAGAAGAATCAGGTAAGGAATCTGTTGAACAGACATTTGGATAGGTGAAGTGAAATGGAGCAGGTAAGAGTTCTGACTGATGGAGATTACTTGAGAAGCCAGATATAAAGTAAGTAATTTTGACAGTGGAATAAGCAACTCTCTGTTATTTTCAATTGGAGAGGACAGATTTTTATTCTGGATTAGAGCAGTCCCAAGAAAGCAGAAATCACTCGTGAACCTCACGAAAGAGCATCCCTCAGCATAGAATAAGTTGGTGTTCGCCATGGTTGCTATGAACTTGGTTTTTGCAACTGTCATTTCCCCTAAACGTAGGCAAGGGTAGCCCTCTGGATTCAGTATCCCCTTACCACCTCCTTTATTTTAGTAGTATAATAACTTTAGAAAGCATCTGAGATCCTGCTGACCAGTTCACACTACCCATTGATTGCAGCTATTGATATGCCCATTGCTACCTCTTGGCATGATGCCTTCTTAAGCCTAATAGCATGCTATATTTAATTATAATCGTCTTACTGTAAACACATGGGATTAACTGGAAAACTTCATTCTTGCTTATATGACAACCCAGGTTTATAATGTGGAAATGAGCAAACATACTCGTGAACTATTACCATATTCTGTACAGTTATTAAAATTGAATTTACGGAGTCCTGACAGTATATGCTTAAAACTCCAGAGATAGATCTGTTCTCTTATACCTGATGCAAGGAAAATGAACATTCACATTTACAAATTCAGCATGATAATTTTGTGTCTTTAGATAGGGCACATACACACACCACAATTCTAGAGAAGACATAGGAAATTAAAAAACATTTTTTCAACAATGACAGGTTTAGGAAGCATAATTCTGTGATGAATGGCTGTGCAAAATACTATTTACAGAAGTACAGATAAATTCTTCTGTGAAAGGGGAATGAAGTTTGTACTATGACAACTTGGCTTTATAGGGCATAGAATGATGAAAACTGCTTGGAAAAGATGAATATCTTGTTTCTCAGCCTGCCCCACTCCCGCTTTGCCCTTGTCCCAGGGTGAAGTTGAAGCCATTTATTCATGCAAAAAGCCATTTTCATGTTTTCACAGAACCAGGCAAGTATATACAGATAGGTGCACACTTGGGGGCAATGCTTAGCTTAGCTTAGTGTCCTTCTTATTTCCAAATCTCTTATACCTTGGCATTCTAAATTGGGGGAAGTATTTCCTGTTTCTGCGTCTTTTTGTCTTTTTGATGCAAACCACAATTTCACAGCATAGTACCCCACACCTCCCTGTAAAATGTAGCAAACCCTTTCAATATCTGAATGCCACAGTTAGAATATTTGTGAAATATTACTTGTACAATATTTGTGAAAATATTATAGAATATACACCCAAAGAAGGTAAATCCAGTTTTTTGCCTGTAAGATGTACAAAATAGAGTATGTGTCTATTTTCTGGTTGATTTCACGTAGAACAAATTACAAGAGAGTTCTAGGATCCTATTGGCAGATGCCTGAAGTTTTAATTACAGTTTGCATCTTACTCATTGTGTGTATAGGGTTACCTTATACATGTGTGCCATTGCTTTCAGTGCAAAAAACGCAGTTACTTTTGCACCAGCCCAATACCACAAGGCTTACCTGGGCAAGATGACCACATCGATGCTTGTTGATGGGCATGGGGAATGAGGGAAATTATTACAGTGAACTTTGTATAGTAGGTGTTCAGCAAATATTTAATATAAAAATCTGTTTATGGACAGATTAAACTGTATACTCTCTCTATAAGATAGAGGGTTGGAAAATATCTGTAGGGGTGTGTGCCTTTATTGGAATTTTAAAAACAAACTTAAAGCCTTTACCTAAAGCCTCAGCAAGCAAACAGATAAGGTCTTTTTATTGAGGGGGGTTGCTTTTAGCATTACCAAGAATTGCACACAATTTCGTTTTATTCTTTCATTATTTTGATTATTTTTGAAGTGCAAATATTTGTCTTCAGAAGGTTTGCTAGTTCAATTTAAAATTGTTCCAGAATGGCGGTTCTTAACCTGGGAACTCAGAAGAGTTACAGCAAATATAAATTATTTAATATCTGTTTTAATAGCATAAGGTGACATATAGAAAGCATGTATACAATGAAAGTTCATATATATTCATGCAAAAACATTTACTAAATGACTGTAAGGTATTAAGGTGATAAGAAGCAGGCTGTATTGGTTTTTTATTGTTGTTCTATTCTTCCTCCAATGGAGTAGAGATGAGGCTAGGTTCTAAGTGAATTTTAATCCAATTGTTATTAAGAGAATGCAGCTCTAAAATACAGTTCAATTTTTATTGTGTAACAAACTAAAACATTCATCTTCTAACATACTATCTGTTGTCTCTATTAATTGTTGCATTCCAGTATCAATTGTTGCATTCCAGTATTGCTAATAGAACACGAGAATGTATATCGCTAATACCTTTATGATATCCCAGAAAACATAAAATATTTTGTGTTCTCTTTTGCTCTGACAGGTTGGTACAGAGGATATACTCTCCAAAATAAATCTAAAAAGGTATGACGTATCATCCACTTTTTATTTCATTTGAAATCTGTCTGCTAGTTTTGTATTGTGCTATCCAATTCGCTCCTCTGGCCTCTGCTGTCTCTAGACCTAGTTTGCTTTCTCTTTGATGGCTCTTCTTTGGATTTGAAAGCAAATTCTTTGACCTCAGTGCTTAAATTTAATAGTGTAAATCCCACTGACTGTATTTCTCACCAGCCAATTCAAGGAGAAAGTCCTGGAAGACTTCTTGCTTCCTGTCCCTCAAATTAAGCAAGTTGGAAACACATTCATTGCTCTAGTGGGATCTCTGTTTCCGGGAGGGATGGACGGATGCTTCTCCCTTCATCCTTTACTTCCAATGCTAAAATTCCAAACTAAAGGATCTCCCCATTTCCACGTGATCCTTTCCTTCATTGTACATTGGATAAACAAGAGTGGTTTTCATACTGTGAGCCTCATACCCCAATAATACATTATGAAATCAATATGGCAGATTAGAGCCAATTTTTTTTCCAAAAAATGAAACCAAAAAGTAGAGAACATGAGATGCAATGGTAAGTATTGTTTCATGAAACTTTTGTTTTATATATATACTTTTATTTGTTGTTTTTATTATATTTTGTGTATTTCATATGTAATACCGGTTGCCATAAAAATTAGTGTTCACCAGAGGCACAGTTTGAAAAATAGTGACCTAAATGGTTCCTTCTGCCAGTGCCAAAACTCCTAATCGTCAGGCTAAAGAGACTCTATTAATTATGTTAATACCCCCCTAAGTTTCTTTTAGGTCTTGTCAGCACTGTTCCTTTGACATTGCTCGCTGGGGCAGCGTGACATGTCAGCAGTTTCTTTTGAAAATGCAGAGTTGATAGGGCCTTATTATTTCACAATTAGTTCACATGCCAAATAGCAAATTAGGAAAGAGATAAGGGAAACGTTTTAGAATTTATCAAAAGAGGAGTGAAAAGAGAAAGCCAGACCCACAGTTCTTACTCTCACAGACAGCAGGAGAAAGATCGTGCACTACGGGCCGATGTTACACACCCAACTCTCCAAAGGGTATGGGGCCCAGGAAGACACCGTTCTACGTGGTATCATTCATAAAACACCAGGACTGCTTCTGCATTGCTAATGCTTAAATCACACTCAGCATTTGCACATGTATGTGTACACATACACATTTTGTTAACTTTGACAGCTTACGAATCTAGCAAAATAAAGGAATGTTTGCTTTTAATGTAACTCCTACAATTTTGGTCCTTTTTTCTCTCCCCAAACCAGAAAATGAATTTTTCTACCCACAGTTAGATTCATATACCACATGTCTTTATTTCAAACCAAATTATTTTAATTTAATCTATTACTGACTTCAGTTTCTTTGGGCTATCAAATAGGGGTCAAGAGTGTAGTCATGGCAGAGTGAATGAGAGCATGATAGAATTAGAGTGAAAACCTTTCTTCTGGGATCCTCAGTGACACAGAGTACTTGACTATGGCCGCTCCTGCTTTTTAGCCCTATTGGTGTTCATTTTACTCATAGTTATGGAAGTGGTAGTTATTTCAAAGCACAATTAGAGTTAGCAGCTTTGATGTTCTGCATTTGTTAAACAGTAAGAATACTTATGTCAGTTCCCAATTCTTTTTTTTTTAATGTTAATTTAAAAGCATTAAACAAAAAGCCATTCTCAAAATTATGTGATGAACTTAAGGAACAAACAAAATCCTTGATTTTTCACTGGGAAATGTCAATTATGTTCAACCAAGGTCCTAGATCAGGTCTTCCTTTTCATAGACTCTGCAGTATGTAAGGATCATTTTGAACATGGAAGACCTTACTTTCTAAAGCATCCTATGATATTCTAATACAGTCGTTTCTCATTTCCACAGGGGTTTGGTTCCAGGACCCCCACAATAACAAAATCCATGGATGCTCAAGTCCCTGACATAAAATGGCAAAGTATTGGCATATAACCTCTGAGCATCCTCCCGTGTACTTTAAATCATGTCTAGATTACGTGTAATACCTAATACAATGTAAATGCTGTGTAAATAGTTATTATGCTGTATTGTTTAGGGAATAATGACAAGGAAATAAACCTCCTTTTACTGTTTTTCCCCTGTATTTTCCACCATCAGTTGGTTGAATCTATGATATGGAGGGCCTGGTGTATATAAAAATCAATCTAGCTAATAGTACCATTGTTGTCAGCTTTGAACAGTAGATAGGGTGCCCCACTGGGAGCTAAATGATACATTCTGGATGTTTTTAATTTTTTCATGTTCATTAAAGAGTTCTTAAAACCTTTGAGCTTAAAATCTCACCCTTTAGAAGAAATCTTTCAGTAAGAGTTTCTCTTTGTTCTCTTGATAAGTAAAGGAAAACTTTGTAATTCAATGGAATGATGATACAAACAAGGGCCATGCATTTATTTGATGATTGTTTTAAGTTAAAATATCCTTCTTGTGGAGAGATCCAGGGAAAATATGGGAATTCAAAATCAGTTGCCATGAATTCTGCTCTGCTTTTGACACCCTTTCATTAAGAGATCAGCTCATTAAAAATGCTCTTCTAATGCCTAAAAACAATAAATAATCCCTCATTTCTCCGTCTGTAGGGGGAGGAGCTACTTGAAAGGCCTATTGATTTAATGGAAATTCTTGGTGTCATTTATAAGCTGACCCAGCCATTTAGAGTGATGATGAAAGGAGCCAGTGGTTTTACAAATTGAAGAAGCCAAGTGCTTTTCTGAAACTGATTATTGATCCTGGTGGAATTGTGGGAGTGTGGATAAGGCCAACATCTAGAAAATCATTAGTGTATTTTTCCACTCAAGTGAGTGGGTTGCATTGAGGAAGGAAAAGCAGAATTGAGAGCTAGGCTGTAAATCAGAAACACATGACCTAGGTTTACTCTGACTTTCTGTATATATCCTTTATGACAGGAGATGTTCTGTAAGCATCAGGTTTACCAGAGCAATTCTATGACTGTAAATGGCCAGGTGTCATCATGGAAGGGTGAAACCTACAGATGACAGAGTGGCAATATAACAAATATACACATGCATGTATACATACATACATGAATACATACATACATACATACATACATATATATTTGAGATAGGATCTTGGTCTGTTGCCCAGACTGGTGTACAGTGGCGTAATCATGGTTCACTGAAGCCTTGGCCTCCGGGGCTCAAGCAGTCCTCCTCCCTTAGCCTCCAGTGTAGCTGGGACCATTGGCATGTGCCACCATGCTGTGCTAATTTTTTTAGGTTTTTTGTAGAGACGGTGTCTCAGTTTGTTTCCCAGACTGGTCTTGAACTCTTGGGCCCAAGCGATCCTCTTGTCTTGGCCTCCTAAAGTGCTAGAATTACAGGCGTGATCCACTGTGCCCTGCCTTAAATATTCTCTTAATATGAAAATCATCATGTCTGAACACCCAGTATAAAGTATCTGCTTATGATCTGCTTAGATGCCACAAAATTCATCAGTATGCATTTATTTTTTCTGAATACGTCTATCTGGAATGTTTTCCACTTATTAGGAAGGAGTCGTCACCAGGTTGTGAATGCATGAAAATTTTAATTGGTCCTTTACCCTCTAATTTGAAAAGCCTTCAGCAAGGATGTTCCTTTGTAGTAGCAATGTTACATTCTACTTTTGACTTCCAGATATGGATCCTCGTAACTAAGCAGTTCGTCCCTACCCAGCACCCCACCACCGCCCCTGCTTTTTTATGAGTTTTAGACTTTTTATTGTGGTAAAAATATATATAACATAAAATTTACCATCTTAACCATTTTTAAGTGTGCATTTCAGTGACACTAAGTACATTCTCATTGTTGTACAACCATCAACGCCATCCATCTCCAGAAGTGTTTCATCTTTCCAAACTAAAATTCTGTCCCCTTTAGATACTAACTACCCATTGTCCCTCCCCCAAGTCCCTATGAAGCCCCATTGTACTTTCTGTCTTTATGAATTTGACTACTCCATGTGTAAGTGGAGCCATACAGTATTTGTCCTTTGTGACTGGCTTATTCCCAACATCCCAGTTTGGGTTCCCACAGACATGATAGTCAACAAATCATTTACCGTGATGCAGTGGCACAGCAGGCAGAAGAAACACCCAGAGTTCCTTAGGGATCCTAGGGACAGGCCTAGAGTTTCAGAACTGCAGAAATCAGGCCCCAGAGGAATCACACACACATTTAATTTCTGTTTTCAATTATTTGATCCATTTTCCAAAATGCTTCCGAATTCCACCCCCATAGTGAAAGAGGTCATTGTCACCTTGCGTCTGTGTGTGTTCTTGGTCTCATCAGTAACAGGATTAGAATCAAGCTTTCTCACTCACATGCCCCACGTCTGCCTCCTCCTTAAAGCAAGGAGGAGAAGGAATGCACTTTTTATTTTGGGGCTTTGTGTCTGGTGGGAAAGCACGTGCAGGATCTACTCTGTCATCACCAATCCAAGGAGCAGCTTAATCTCAAATGTTCTTGCTGTTTCCTGTTTTACTGGCAAAGGATTAAAAGAGAAAAAGCAAAGTATTGTACAGACAAATATAGCACATGCAACTGGACACAAGAACAACCCCGTCAATGTTCACTGGTTTCCTGTCTGAATGGAGTAAGGATCAATGGGTATATATGCTTCCGTCCCACCTTTATGATCAGCCAACCCTGACATGTCATGTTCATGGAGTTCACACCAACTCTTCCAGGAGTAGGGCTGGGAAGCAATTTGCCAACGATGCCAGCTATAAGTTGCATGTAAGTTACCATGAAACAGAGCAGCAGCGCCATCTCCAGAAGGCATCTCCTCTGTCTGTACATGAGCATATCACACAGTAAACAGCGGAAGCTTTGACATGCATAAGAACGCTGACATCTGGGACTTGCTTTCTGTTGGTTAGATCTGATCCTCCGTTCTCCGATTGTAACCCATCAGTTTCTCCTCTTTCTCTTAGATCTTTCCATGCCTAAGTCTTCCCCAGGGGCAGTGTTACAATACTGATATAGAATTGCCTCTTAGGGATATAGAATGGCGAGCAGTTTGAGACTGTGAGGTGCTAAAAATAACCAGGTAACTAATACTCATTGATTTTTGAGTGCATTTGGTTTAAGTGGGAGTGCTGAGAGGAATTACTTTAGAAAAATTACTATGTAGTTGACTCCTGAAAAATGTGGATTTGAACTGTGCAGCACTTACACATGGATTTTATTTTTTAGCCAAATGCAGATCAAAGTTACGATATGCTTGGGACATGACACCTGTGTAAAAGTACATACGGGTTGTGCGGGGCTGCGTGCCATACTCAAAAATGTGTGGATTTGGGTATATGCTCTGTGGAAGGGAGTTCCTGGAACCAATCCCTTAGGTATTCTGAGTGATGACTTATTTTATGGGCTACTAAATCCTGCATAGCTTCCACGTCACCCCTTATGTGAAACCCTTATGGGAAGCATCTCATGGCAAGTAGCATCTGAGGGGTTTAGGAGCTCACAGTTACACTCTTTCCCATTATGGTATCTCTGAGCTGACACAGCATGTTTGTCTCTTCATTCACAAAATATCCTATGCTCTCTGAACCCAAATTTTAATTTCTACTATTTGGTGTTTCCACCATGCTTTTGTTGAGGTAGCCAGTCAACATCAGTGAAGTCCTACAAACCTGATGTCAGGAATTTAGCTATTGCCCAGGTATTCTCATTCATTCTTACTGTCATTCATTATCTTTACTTTGTGCTGAGGTGGTTTTTTGTTTTTGTTTTGTTTTGTTTTTATGGCCATCTAACCAAAGCTCTTCTCTCTGTAGGGCATTTTCCCTGAAACGTATATCCATTTGAAAGAGGCAACTGTGGAAGACCTGGGGTAAGTTCCAACCTAGGAAGACTCTCAGAAATGATGAAGATGTAAGATTATCATTAATGATCATCTTAAGACATTAGTGCCTTATGTATGTTAATAGTTTTCTCATCTCAGGCCGGGCACGGTGACTCACGCCTGTAATCCCAGCACTTTGGGAGGCCGAGGTGAGCAGATCATTTGAGGTCAGGAGTTCAAAACCAGTCTGACCAACATGGTGAAACCCCATCTCTACTAAAAATACAAATATTAGCCAGGCATGGTGGTGGGTGCCTATAATACCAGCTACTGGGGAGGCTGAGGCAGGAGAATTGCCTGAACCTAGGAGGTAGAGCTTGCAGTAAGCTGAGATTACACCACTAGACTCCAGCCTGGGTGACAGAGTGAGACTCTGTCTAAAAAAAAAAAAAATTTTCTCATCAGTTCTATGAGAGATAAATGAAGAAAAACTTTGAATTGATATAATTCCTTCCTCTGTCTTCTCTTTCTATAATTGTTCCTCCTTTGCATTACTTTTCCAGAATACTAAAAGCAGAAGTAGTAAACCAAGGGTTTTTGCCTGTATATTATATTTATTACCTGTTCACTGATTTTGTGTATGTTTGTGTGTGTGTTTGCACACATGAACATTTGGGACTCTGCCTGATAAGATCTGAGAAGCCCCCACTTTAGGATCTTTGAAAGATAGATGATTAAGTGACAGCCTGCACTTACCGGCTCTGAGCCTTGGATGAATCATTTAGCCTGAAGTGTATTTTGGATTTTTCACAGCATATTAGGGGAAAACAATCTGGCCCTACTTTGATCATGAGCTTGTCATGAGATTCGAATGAGGGAACATATGCAAATGTGTTCTGCAGACACTATCTGCTACATTTTGGGTCTTCATGTTTCTTGCCCACCTCGTTTGTCCTGGGAAGTACTGCCTCTGTGGCAGCTAAGAAGAGTGAGCTGTTTAGTCTTATTGGGAGAGAGAGGTCACTTAGGTGGTGGTGAGTCTCTGGACAGGAGAGTTCTGGAGACAGTAAGGAGAGGCTGGAGTAGGACTGGGACCCTGGGGCTGATAGAGTGGGGCTGAGGAGAGAATGGACAGCTGGGTCACAGAGACACGCAGCCTCGCAGCTAGAAAGAGCATTCCCACCATAGTTCAGCACCATCATTTCTTTTCTTTACTTTTTTTTTTTTTTTTGAGTATGGGCAAGCTTTATTATATATGAAGTTGATTTCATAAAGTTAGAATGGCAATTTCATTTAAAATTAACTCATTAAAAAGTGTAACTGTCACGATATAGATATGTTTTCCAAAACTCCAAAAGGTAGTGAGACTGGTACAGAAATTGTTACTCATCTTTGGACCGATACAACAACAGAATTGATGAACGTTGAACCTCGTTCTCAGACAAGCATGTACCACCTGCTGCTGTGCTGTAGGGAGGAGAGGATGCTATAACACAGGCATTATTGATGCAGTGACTCATGGATAGTTGCTCCATATTAACACTGCTAAAATTAAGTTCACATGTTTTACTTCGTGTGGGCACTGATGCCCCTGTCTTTTTGTTTTTTGAGTAATAGCTTTCAAGGTGTTGCCTCATACCCACTCATTGCAAAATGCATCACAGATGGGAAGTTAAGCCTCTTCACAAAGCACACCCCTGCAAACTCATAGGCAGTATGCATCAGTGGTCTGTAACTGATCTCTGATAATATGGCGACACCATTTTTTTAGAACATAATTTTCTTGATTCTACAAGAAGTGACAGGATAGGAAAACTCATAGTTAAGTGAGAACAGTCTTGTTACAGAACAGTTATCTTCCAGGTGTATGTTGCCAATTCTGGTTTCCGTGTTGTTATCGAAGGGCCTTATTTTCATTCTGACTAATAACCAGTCATCAGAACACATTCAAACTGTTGCTGGGTCAAGTCCCAAAGAATCCCAAAACAGTAAAAAAAAAAAGGAGGAAGGACCCGCCTACGAGCACAGAGGTCTTTGTCGCTCCAGACTCCTAGACACAGCACAGGGAACAAGAAATGGCAGTACTGTCATTTCATAGACAAGTGGTCAAGATGTCCTCAAAGCCATACAGCTCTTTGGTGGCAAAACCAAGAGCAAAAACCAGGTCTCCTGCCCTGCTGGAGAAGTCCTCTTTCCACTGGGCCATGGGCACCCTGCACTGCCACCCGCCATGTTACTGGAAATGCAGGTGGGGAGGCACATTCACACCCATTAGGGTTGTACAGCATGCTTGTTACATTTGCAATTCAAATAGTAATTTTTCATGGTAAGCATTTCCCAGATATTTCATAAGCTACACTAATTCTAAAGAAATCTTCTTACTTTACCAGAAATTCAAACTTAACTGGGCCTCCTGTATTCCTCCTCATTAAGTCTGGCAGCCCTACCGCCAATGCCCATTTGTTTGCTTGCTCTTGCTTTCTCCCTTTTTCTTTTTGCTAATCATAAAAATGCCAGAGAGGATTTATGTGAATAAACGTAGTACCTACCTTTATGTGAGTCTTCTGTGAATAAGCGAGGATTTTGTTAAGTGTACGTTTTCTATGTTGTGAAACTGCAGATAAGAAGAAAACATGGGACTATTCCAGAAAGGGGTGCTGCCTCTGCATCCCCAACCTCCACCCTGGCCCCTGCCCTAAGCAGGTCCTGGGTGGAGTCACAGCCCCAGGACACTTGTGCCACACATACCTCTCCACACAGCCTCCCAAATGAAACAACTGTTTGGTGGAACCAGCTAAAATGCTGCATATTTTGCTTCCATCTGAGAATCGCTGAAGCCAGCCTGGCTCAGTAATTGAGCCTCCTGGAGAAATCCAAATTGGGGAGGTCGAGGTTGGGATTCAGTTGTAGGAACTGAGCCTATTTTGAGGACTGTGCTGTCTTGTTCTCCTCCTCCTCGCCCAGATGCTTGGATGTGATAAAGACCCCTACACAACTCCTGACCCCATGCCCAAATAGCTTTCTTCTCATCCTTGAGTGTTAAGGAGTCTGATCCCTATCAAGTAAAGCAGTGCCAGTCAGCCTAGAGTAATGTGACCCTCGTTTGGTTCTTTGTAGGCAGCACGAAACCGTGATTCCTGGTGAGCTCCCCCTGGTGCAGGAGCTCACTTCCACTCTGCGAGAATGGGCTGTCATCTGGCGAAAGCTCTATGTGGTGAGTTTCCCCTTGCGGCTTGGAGCCCCAGGGTCACTCTGGATCCTCAGCCTGTAGGTCCTTTGCCGGGTGTTGGCCCCTTATTGGCTGACTTCATGGAGTGGGATGCATCTTCCCTGGACCACACAAAGGCTGATAAGCAGGAGATTCTCATTTCCCCGGAGCTGGGTCATTGGTAGGGGGTAGTGGAGTAAGTGGGCATAATCATTCTAGCAGTCTTTTCTCAAGTGACAAACATGCTGATTGTGAAAGTACTAATGGTAATCATCACTGCAAACACTTATGTAGTGTTTCCTAAGTGCCAGAAACTATGAATCCTCACAACATTTCCTATAACGTAGGTGCAATTATTGTTATCAATTTGTTAATAAGGAACCTGAGTCATGGTCTTAGCTTCTTCATGTATGCCACTAGACTGAAATTTGTCAATATTTTAGGGCTCAGCCACATGAGGATGACATTCTTTACCTTGTCTCATGTACCTTACAGACTCAGAAACTTGAATAGTGTTAAGTTGTGGTCTGAGAATTGCCTTTTTTGGGCAGACCCACAGTATTCTTTCTCCCAATGCTATTTGACCTCAGAATGCTAATACAGTGTGTCAGTTCACAGGGAAATTATGAGGAACCAGTGCATCCTCTCCATGATAAACAATAAGCACAAGTTATACACAGGAATCAGGACCAATGAAATCTAGCATTTAACAGGATCAAACCGAGAACAGCTGTGTTGCAAGAGACCAAGAATGTTCAAAATTTATTGGCAGCAAGCCTGTCTCATCTCCAGCATGGAAAGGTCTCTTCTTAATGTTGGAATCCACAAAGACTTATTTTTTTATGTTTGTTTGTTTGTTTATTTTTTGAGACAGAGTCTCGCTCTGTTGCCCAGACTGGAGTTCAGTGGCACGATCTTGGCTCACTGCAGCCTCCACCTCCCAAGTTCAATCAATTCTGCTTCAGCCTCCCTAGTAGCTAGGATTACAGGTGTGCACCACCATACCCAATTAATTAATTAATTTATTTTATTTTATTTTTTTTTAGTAGAGACGAGGTTTCACCATTTTGGCCAGGCTGGTCTTGAACTTCTGACCTCAAGTGATCCACTTGTCTTGGCCTCCCAAAGTGTTGGAATTACAGGCATAAGCCACCATGCCCAGCTAATTTTTGTGTGTGTTTTTAGTAGAGACCAGGTTTCACCAAGTTGGCCAGTCTGGTCTCGAACTCCTGACCTCAGGTGATCCACCCGCCTTGGCCTCCCAAAGTGTTGGGATTACAGGCATAAGCCACCATGCCCAGCTAATTTTTGTGTGTGTTTTTAGTAGAGACGGGGTTTCACCAAGTTGGCCAGTCTGGTCTTGAACACCTGACCTAAAGTGATCCACCCGCCTTGGCCTCCCAAAGTGTTGGGATTATAGGCATGAGCCATTGCGCCCTGCCCACAAAGACTGTTTATTCTGAAGTTGCCTCTTTGCCTGGAGCCTTTGTAATTAAGCATCACTGGGTCTTGCCTCTGTTAGTGGGCTCCAGTCTTTTGTGTCTCATCAGGAATTCCTATGGCAAATATATTTTCTCTCATTAGATGTGTGCATGAGTTCAGAGAGGTTGCAGACCAGACTTGATAGCCTGGGAACCCTCCTCTTTTCTTTATGTGGCTTTGTTTATCTAAATTTTTGTTCAGTCATGTGTTGATTCATTTTAACTCTGAAAAGACAATCTTAATAAGTCACTGAGAATACCTTACTCTAGACCGTAAGTACTGAAGGCAATAATCAAAGGCTCATTTTAGCATAACTTCTAAGAGTTCACGGAAGATATCTGATTTTCATTCAGGGCTGTTGTTTTCCGTGGTTAGTCACAGCATTAGAAATCACCACCCCCTTTGGTGGAAAAGCACATGGTATTTCTCTACTTGCTCATCCTTCAAGACCTTGTTTCGATACTTTCTTCTTCATATAGTATCTTCTAAACACACCAATCTATAATCTTTCCCTCTGGACCATAGAAGCACTTACTGCTGAACCCATCATCTGACCCTTGGGGCACACTGCCTCATAATAAAGGTGATCTTTTGATCTATTTATGTTTAGTTGAAGAGAGAAAGCATGTTAAGTTCCTAAATCACAAGGAGGATGGAGACACTACTGTCAGCCCTGTGGCCTTCATTGATCATCTTGCACTTACATTGAGAGTACTCTCTGGTTCTGGTTTATTGATTGGTTGGTTTGGTGGATGTAACAAGGTTGATGGATGAGGAATTGCATGTATGTGGGTTGGTTCCTTAATATGTTCTTTCTGCAGATTGATGAGTGTTGAAATGCATTAGATAATCGGTATTGGGAAAGGACGGTTTAAAAAAAAAAAAACACATTTATGAAAGTGGGGAGTATGAGTGAGGCCGCCTTTTTTTCTTGCTAAAACACAACTGGTGTGCCCAGTTTATTATCTATGTCCTCTACACATCCACAAGTAATTGTGCCAGGTCAATCATTGAATAGAACTGAGAAAGAAGTGAACGGGGGCCGGGCTCAGTGGCTCATGCCTGTAACCCAAGTGCTTTGGGAGGCCATGGAAGGCAGATCATTTGAAGTCAGGAGTTCGAGATCAGCCTGTCCAACATGGTGAAACCCTGTCTCTACTAAAAATACAAAAATTAGCAGGGTATGGTGGCTTGTGCCTGTAATTGCAGCTACTGGGGAGTCTGGGGCAGGAGAATCACTTAAACTCAGGAGGCAGAGGTTGCAGTGAGCTGATATCATGCCATTATCATCCAGCCTGTGAGACGAGAGTACAACTCCATCTCAAAAAATAAAAAATAAAAGAAGTAAATGGGGATGAAGAATTAGGACTCTTGTATTTTGGCTGCCAAAATGTCTTAGTAGTTAAAGGTGATAAGATCTTGTTGAGCATTTCCTAGGTGGGAGAGTTTCATATTGTAGTAGCAGAATTTGGTTAAAAAAGAAAAACCAAATATAGGTGATGGGGAGGAAGGCAGCAAACCACATTGCCATGTATGTACCTATGCAACAATCCTGCATGTTCTTCACATGTACCCCAAAACCTAAAATGCAATCATAAATATACATATATATATATATATATATATATATATATATATAAAAGCCATCCCCTCTTCAAGGGCAGCACATTTCTTATTTTAATTTAGATACCTAATAACATAATTATTTTAGTAATTGCGAATACTTTAAAATGTCTTATAGCTGCTGTTGATTGACTAAAAGACATTCATTGTAGGAATTCTCAATCAGTTGATAGGACTAAGAAACCCGCTTCTGCTTTTGATACATGCTTATCTACTCTGGAATAATCCATCCACTAAGATTTGTTATTAAGGTTCATGCAAAAGTAATTGCGGCTAGTGTTAATTGTGGCTTTCTCTTTCTTTTTCCTGTCCCATGCTAAACCATTGACAGTTCACTTCAGGCAGAATTTCTGAACTTGTTACTGAAAAATTTCTGTATCAGAGTAGCAAACCTCAATATTATGTTTCACTAGGAAACAAGTAAAAAGTATGCAAATCTCTAGTTTTCATGTCCCACCTCCTTTCACCCGCCATATGGTTTTGTTGATGTTTTTACCTTCTGATCCTGTAAGTTCCTTTAGTCCATGTAAAGATAAATACAGATTTTGCTAGTATGTAGCAATACTTGTATTATTTTGCTCTTGCATTTCCCCCTGTAGATTACAACACCAGGCACTGTTTGATGTCTTTAAAGACACCTGTGGCCAGCATAGTGACTCATACCTGTAATCGCATCCATTTAGGAGATCAAGCCTGGGAGATTATTTGAGTTCAGAAGTTTGAGACCAGCCTGGGTGGCATAGCAAGCCCTATCTCTACAAAAATTCAAAAATTATCCAGGCACGGTGGCACATGCCTGTAATCTCAGCTACTCAGAAGGCTGAGATGGATCGCTTGAGGTCGAAGCTGCAGTGAGCCGTGATTGTACCACTGCACTCCAGCCTGGGTGACAGAGTGAGACCCTTTCTAAAACAAAAAAAGACACCTGTGATGTGTTAGAAATCCCATATTTCTATAGTGTATTTCCTTGTTCTGTTCTTTTCAGTCTGTGTTCACCAGAAATGTACGTTATGGATCTACAGTCTCATATGAGGGGGAAAATGCAATCCAGTAACCAGATTAGACCCTGGTGATTATTCTAGAAAGGAAAAATATTTGTCTAGCTGTTATTTACTTTTAGCAGTTATATGGTAACCATGTAGAATAATCATAAATATGTCTTAAAGGGGACGAGAGTGTGTACATGGGAACAGAAATGACCCCACTTATCCAGAATAGAAGAGATGACTCCTCCCATGGTCCCTCTGTTCCTTTGGTATATTATTATTATTTTCTCTTGGATTATCTTCCCCAGTGAGTGTTGCCCTTATGCTCAGGAGAGAAGGTGGGCTTTAGGAGGCAGACACTGGCACAGCAATTGGGAAGCTGGGTGTCCTGTGCAGGCCCCGTCCTAACCAGCTCTGTGGTCTTCGGCAAGTCACTTGAACACCTCAAGCCTGCTGGATGTGGTTCCTCTGCAAAAGCTGATGTAAAAGCTGCTTAGTTGGCCTCATAGAACTGTCAGAGTACAGAAAGAGAGAACGGCTGTGATCTGTGCTGCTGACAAGACCGTCAAGGACTCTGCCAATGGGAGCATGTGCTTTGATATTATCTTAGCTGGAAACAGTAGCCATTCTGGACACCCTCCCCCTGGGAAGCCTTGGCATAGCTCCCCTGTCATCCGACTGCCTGCCCGAGATTCTGAAGATCCCTTCTGCATGGCCCCTTATCCAAGGCCACTTCCTTTGGAACAATCGTCATAGGCAGAGTGGCCTTGAGCACTCAGCAGTGAGCTAAATTTCTCACCATATGTAGAGAACCTGCTTGGTTTCAATTCAAGTCCAGGAGGCTTGGATCATTCCCAAATGCAGAGAAACTGCAAAGTTATAGCAGTTTCTGATGGGCTTTCCCTATATGGCTGTGCCTCAGTTGGAGCTGGTCACTGGATGTGTCTCTCGTGGTTGTTCAGGAAAGGAGGAAGCACTGACCAAGGAGGCCACCTGGTGACGTGCCAGGACCTTGGACGTTGGAGTCACACAGGCCGACTGGTTCTTCAGTTCTGGCTTCTCCCTCACTGGGTTTGCACTTTTATATTCAGAAAAAATAACAAACCCAGTAATAGTTCCTGAAAATAAACAAACCCAAACAGAAAGAACTTGGATGCAGAAGGCTACTAGCTGATCCTATGCCTAAGACAAGTCCCTTGATCTCCTTAAGTTTTTGTGTCTTCTCTAAAGTGAGGATTTTATGTACTATATGCCTTGCAAACTTACTGTAAGACTTTAGTGGGATAATCTGTATAAAACCCAGTACCTGTCACACTGTGGTCAATACATGATAGTCCCTGACTAACCCCTCACAACTCTGTTCCTAGAAAGAGCTGATTGATAATGAGAAGTGTGAGAAAAGAGCTGGATCACACTAGAAGATTTAGTGACATTGGCCTTGAGGTCATGTAAGGGTACAGTTAGTCACCTACTGTGGTTATTCCCCTTCTTGCAGCTTTGGGCAGAAGGCGTGGGTATTTTTATTAGAAAAGGGATTTCACCACGTTGGCCAGGCTGGTCTCAAACTCCTGACTTCAGGCAATCTACCTATCTTGGCCTCCCAAAGTGCTGGAATACAGGTGTGAGCCACTGTGTCCAGCCAATCAAGTGAATCTGATTGCTAAATGTGGTTTGTAGAAAGGACTGCTCTCCCCTCATTTAAAATTTGCCAGCAATAAAGAACCCTGTGCCAGTCTATAGTTGTGGAAAACTCAGGAGCAGAAAAAGTGCGTGTAACTAGGGTAGGAGTGTGGGACCTTGCAGAACACAATGAATGGCCCTTTTTTTTCATCATCGCATATCCAGGCGGTTTAAATTTGCTCAAGTCTAATCTCGTTGAACTGGTGGTTATGACCGGCTGCTGGAACATAAGTTCTGAAGTATAATTAAGCTGGTCTCATGGTTTGAAACCAGTATCTCATTGCTTATTACCAAGGACAGAAAATTCCCATAGCAAACGTTGTCCTCTTGTCAGGGCATTTTACCTTGGAGTTGCAAGCCCGGCTTCCCTGTGGCTCTAACAAGAGAGCCAAGATACGGCATGGGACTGACTGACAGGCCCCAGACATGGGCAGGGGCTTTGAACATTTTTCCAGTTTTGATTTCCTCTGACCTGGTTGCCTGGCTTTTAGGATTTCTGTTCCTTCTGGAGGCAAAAATGGCTTTTAACTTGAATGGTTTCTTTAAAAATCAGACCTTTACTAGTCAGACTGTGCTTTTTTTTTTTTTTTTTTTTTTTTTTTTTTTTTTTTTTTTTTTTTTTTTTTTTTTTTTTTTTTTTTTTTTTTTTTTTTTTTTTTGAGATGGAGTCACTCTGTCTCCCAGGCATGATCTCAGCTCACTGCAACCTCCACCTCCCAAGTTCAAGCAATTCTCCTGCCTCAGCCGTCTGAATAGCTGGGACTATAGATGTCTGCCATCATGCTCAGCTATGGGGTTTCACTGTGTTGGCCAGGCTGGTCTTGAACTCCTGACCTCGTAATCCACCCGCCTTGGCCTCCCAAAGTACTGGGATTACAGGCATGAGCCACCGTGCCCAGACAGCTTTTGCTTTTATCTGACACAGAGAAAAGGCGGTAGAATGGATAGGAAACCTGTCTGGAGCAGTGGGAATTCTCTTCTTCCCAGGGTCCCTGGAGTCAGTGTAGCTCAAGAACACAGAAGGACCAAAACATCCTATCTGGACCCAGGTGTGGTAGCTACGTGGAAAAGGCATGTTGATTGCAAAGAGCTCTGCGCCATGAAAATTTGTTTCAGCTCCAACCTAGTATGCAAGGGAGTGAGGAGTGAGATGATCTGAATCAGATGCAGTCAGTCAGGAAGTTGCCGGGGAGGAGTAATTGAGTTTAATGTCTCAGTCAGAGACTCAAAGACGCTTATCCTGGGAATGGATTTTAGTGCCAGTCTATTTTTTTTTTTTTTACAGATGAGTTTACTCTAAAGGGAATAATTTGCCGAAAGCCACATAGCAAGTTAATGATAGAATTCGAGCTAGAGGCCAAGCACCCATACTTTCAGCCAAGGCTGTTTCTCTCTAAGTCATAAAATCTGCATGGCAGACGAAAGGTTGGTGAACAGAGTGAATATCAATCCTTTTATACACTGAATGGTAGAAGACCAGAGAAAGGGTTTTTGACTGTGGTCTGCACTGTTTTTCTGTTTTTTGTTTCAGAGATAGGGTCTCATTCTGCCACCTAGGCAGGAGAACAGCGGTACAATCACAGTTCACTGTAGCCTCAAACTCCCAGGCTCAAGCAATCTTCCCACCTCAGCCCCCTCAGTAGCTGGGACCACAGGTGTGCATTGCCACATATGGCTAATTTTTTATTTTTTGTAGAGACAGAGTCTTGCCATTTTGTAGAGACAGAGTCTTTAGTCCAGGCAGGTCTCAAACTCCTGAGCTCAAGCAGTCCTCTCACCGCAGCCTCACAAAGTGCTAAGGTTATAGTTACGAACCATTCTTCCCAGGCCTCGGATCCACAGTCCCTGGGAAAATGAAGAATAGAGTCCAGGTTTTCTGACACCCAGTGCAGCGGGGCCATTATCGAAATGGCTCCTCAAATTTCTGTAATACTCAGTGAATGACCCCTGCTTTCCGCTCAGTATTGAAGGCAAAGCTGTTTTTCTTGTGACTTTGTGTTTATCTCTAGATATTCTAAAAANGAGAAAAAAGTTATAAACATCGTGAGGCTGAGGCGGGAGGATCACTTAGGCTCAGGTGTTCAAGACCAGCCTGGTCAACATGGTGAAACCCTGTCTCTACTAAAAATACAAAAATTAACGTGGTGTGGTGGCATGTGCCTGCGATTCCAGCTACTTGGGAGGCTGAGGCAGGAGAATCGCTTGAACCTGGAAGGCAGAAGTTGCTGTGAGCTGAGATTGTGTTACAGCACTCCACCTTGGGCAACAGAGTGAGACTACATTTCAGGGAAGAAAAAAAAAAAGGTATAAATATCTGGACTAAAACTATAAAAATTGAGGCCTTGAGGCCTCAGGTAGCTACAAGTAGAAAAGAGAGAATTTATTCTAAGCAAATGCAGAAATGTCTTTGCTATCTTAAAAAAAATTTAGATTCACTTATTTTGTGGAGTCTTTCTTCACTCACATTGAAAGCAGAGTATTATAGAGTGTTATTTTAAATTTGAGAGGTCAAAGTTTGTTTTTGAGTCCCTATTGTTTTAGGATTGTGCTGTCTTTTGTGGAGAGGGTCATAGAAATTCTTGGATGATGTGACAATGGCTGATAGTGCAGAAAAGGCTGAATGGAGACGAGAGATAACCGAGAAGGCTTTTGCAAGAGGCAGGCCTGGCCAGTGTAGGATCAGAAGAGAAAGAACGGAGGACAACTGGAGAGAAAATAGAGCCTCAGAGGAGCTTAGCCCATATATTTTTTTATTTTTTTGTTTTTTTGAGATGAAATTTCGCTCTTGTCACCGAGGCTGGAGTGCAATGCCACAATCTCAGCTCACTGCAACCTCTGCCTCCCAGGTTCAAGCGATTCTCCTGCCTCAGCCTCTTGAGTAACTGGGATTACAGGTGCCCACCACCACACCCAGCTAGTTTTTGTATTTTTAGTAGAGTCGGGGTTTCGCCCTTATGGTAAGGCTGGTCTTAATCTCCTGACCTCAGGTGATCCACCTGCCTTGGCCTCCCATAGTGCTGGGACTATAGGCGTGAGGCACCGTGCCTGGCCAGCCCATGTTCTTTTGGTGAGTGTTTGCTTTTCTCTTCACTTGTCCTTATATGCTTCCTCCAAAACTCATGAAGTGTTAGGGACCAGCTCTTATGCAAAACATCTTGCTTAGAACGCTCTTAGGAATGTGGCAACAAAGTCCACCTCCTTGAAGTAAATGGGGAAATTGCTTCCTTTGGTGTGTTCTAGCTTGTCTATACATAACTCACTTGGCACAAGGAAGAATGGCTCTCTTCATCCTTCCTTGGGGGAATAACTTGGCAGACAAGGCTGGTATGGACAGGCAATAATTAAATTGCCACAGATAGCGTCTAATATAATTGAGACTAAGAACTTGTGCACATGTGCCCCAAACAAAGCGCTGTCTCACACAGAGGATCCTCTGAGCCTTTGAACCCCTTCTCTACCATATTATGAGAAGCAATATCTTAACATTAGAAAACATTTTAAATAGCTAAGAGTGGACAAATGCACTGCAAGAAAGAAAAACAGAGACTCTTTTTGCCTAGCAGTTTTGAAAGGCAAAAGCTGGTAGGCTTAATTACGCACTTCTTTTTCCAATTTTGAAGAAAATAAATGGAAACATTTTATATAGGATTTTGAAGGGGAAGAGCAGGGTTTTTACCTTTGCTTATTAAAAATAGTATCTTTAAAAGCCTCGTTTTTATGTTTTACTACAGACTGGCGGATGAGGAAGACGCAATTAAGAAAATGCTCAAAGCAGTAAATGTAGATAGTTTTAGAATTTTAAACATGCTTTGCTTTCTTTGTTTTGTAAGATCAGTGGTGTTAAGAGAGCATATTGTAATCACAGAGAAATGGATTCTTCATCTCTTTCCTTTGTGTTGCTAGAGGGCTTTTAACTACTGTTAGGGTTTTATCACACTCTGCTAATCTCTGTTTTGTTCATTACCCCCTACTTTATACCTAGGGCTCTTCCCTCCTCATTTATTCTTTGTTAAGGAGTATTTTGGATATTTTCAGCCTGTTTCTAGTCGATACTTGGGTCTAGGCATCTCTGTCCTTGGGATCGTCATAGAAGAACATCACTGGAGAACATTGTACAGCTGTCAGCATCTCTGTGTGTGTGTGTGTGTGTGTGTGTGTGTGTTGTTTTTTGGGTTTTGTTGTTTGTTTCACAGAAACAAGATCTCACTATGTTGCCCAGGCTGGTCTCAAACTCCTAGGCTCTAGTGATCCTCTTGCCTCTGGCTCCCAAAGTGCTGGGATTACAGACGTGAGCCACCATGCCCAGCCGGTGTGCCTTATTTTTATAGCAGATAAGAAGAATGCTTTCTAATAATTTCAAAGCATATCATTAACTAACTATATTGTGACTTTAAACTATAAAGAAGAAAGAAATGGATTCATATTATATGTGGATTGAGTGGAATTCTGTGGGATTTTATTTAACTAACTTACCTCAAAAGAGATATACAAAAGACCTTTCTCTGAACACTACCTAAAGTAACACCCTTCCCCGTATATGCAAGATTGCCGTATTTATTTTTCTTCTTGCACTTTTCATTATCAAAAATTATCTCGTGTGTATATATTATATATAAAATATAGTAGGGTATATATATGCCGTATATGTTATAACATATGATGATATGTTATATATGTTATATCATATGTTATAGCATATAGGGTATGTATTTACTCAATATGTAACATATTTTTTTTTTTTTTTGAGACGGAGTTTCACTCTTGTTACCCAGGCTGGAGTGCAGTGGCGCGATCTCGGCTCACCGCAACCTCCGCCTCCCTGGTTCAGGCGATTCTCCTGCCCCAGCCTCCTGAGTCGCTGGGATTACAGGCACGCGACACCATGCCCAGCTAATTTTTTGTAGTTTTAGTAGAGACGGGGTTTCACCATGTTCACCAGGATGGTCTCGATCTCTTGACCTCGTGATCCACCCGCCTCGGCCTCCCACAGTGCTGGGATTACAGGCTTGAGCCACAGCGCCCGGCCTGTAACATATATTTTTATAATATACATCCAAAATACTCATATGTATTATATTATTAATATTAATATATATAATATAAACTTATTTATATATAAACTGTCTTTCCTTGTCTAGAATGTTAGATCCTTGAGGGCAGGAACTTTATAACCAGTACATAGTGGATGCTCAGTGACTTAAAAAAAAAATTAATACAGGCCAGATGTGTTGGCTCATGCCTCTATTCCCAGCACTTTGGGAGGCCGAGGCAGGTGGATCACTTGCGGTTGGGAGTTTGCGACCAGCATGACCAACATGGAGAAACCCCATCTCTACTAAAAATACTAAATTAGCCAGGCGTGGTGGCGTATGCCTTTAATCCCAGCTACTTGGGAGACAGACAGGAGAATCGCTTGAACCTAGGAGGTGAAGGTTGTGGTGAGCCAAGGTCATGCCATTGCACTCCAGCCTGGACAACAAGAGGGAAACTTTGTCTCACAAAAAAAAAAAAAAAAAAAAAAAAAAAAAAATAAAAAAAAAAAAAAAAAAAAAAAAAAAAAAAAAAATTAAAATGAAGTAATCAATCATTTAGATCAGGGATATTCAATCGTTTGGCTTCCCTGGACCACACTGGAAGAAGAATTGTCTTGGGCGACACATGAGATATACTAATGCGAATGATAGCTGATGAGCTGAGAAACAAAAATTGCAAAAAAATATGATAATGTTTTAAGAACGTTTACAAAGTTGTGTTGGGCTGCATTCAAAGCCGCCGGGGGCCGCAGTTTGGACAAGCATGATTTAGAAGGTTGTGATGGCGTAGATATAAAGTGATTGATTCTTAAAATGATTGAAAAATAGATGATTAGTTATGGTAAGGTAATTTACTTGGTTACAGTAAGTCACTAATGAAACCAAGATTAACAGTTTCATGTGAATGGGCTAACAATTGTCTGGGGAAATGGGGACTTGAAAATAATATTTTAAATTATATTTTCTAGTGTTTCTTATCTCTGAAATTATAATTATTTCTCTATTCATAATTCACTCATTTAGTACATTTGCTAGAACGCCTACTTGTACCAGCTATATACTAGGGACACACAAATGAACAAGCTGTCTGTCCTATAAGAGCCTACCAGCTAAGTGGGGAGGCAGATGAGCCAGTGTAACCCAGGGTTCTCCTTGCTATCATGGGACCAAATTCTGGGCACTGAAGGTGGGACCACTAACCTGAAGTTAAAGTTTCAAGGTAGACACATGTAAGTTGAGACTGAAGAAGTCACAATTACCAGTTGGCAGAGGGTGTAGTGCGAGCCAGAAAAGGATAGGGGTGGGGGTAGGTTTGGAGGAAGAGAGCCAAAGACGAAATAACATATTGGGAGGATCTGGAGCCTCAGAGAGAAATGGACGTGGCTTTGCATGGAAGGGAACATAGATGGTTGGGGTGGAGACTGGTGTGAAATGCAGCTGGGAATGTGCGTAAAAGTCAAGATATGGAAGGATCGCGTGTGATCCACTGTGGCTGGAGGGCTTTAAACCCAGGAGGGGCATGGCTAGAGTTTTGGGGTACGTGGATGATTTGATATGTTTGTGATTTATGACCCATTGTTCCACCCTTTGATCACTGGCTTCCACAGTTGCAAGAGGGGAGGGTGTAGAAATGTCTCAGGACAAAGCCATCCCTATTAATGTATTTTTAAAAAATCCTTGGATTCATGCAGCTGACTGTATGACACAACTGATTGATTAAATAACACCTTATAAAGAATCAGGCCAGGCACAGTTGCTCACACCTATAATCCCAGCACTTTGGGAGACTAAGGCAGGTGGATCACTTGTGGTCAGGAGTTGGAGACCAGCCAACATGATAAAACCCCGTCTCTACTAAAAATGCAAAAAGTAGCTGGGCGTGGTGGCCCACACATGGAGTCCCAGCTGTTCGTGAGGCTGAGTCAGGAGAATCTCTTGAACATGGGAGGTAGAGGTTGCAGTGAACCGAGATTGTGCCACTGCACTCTAGCCTGGGCAACAGAGCAAGATTCCATCTCAAAAAAAGAATCGGCCAAAAGATGTTCCCTCTCCTCTGTCTGACATTCCTGTTAAAAACAAACAAATAAACAAAGGATGTTCCCATCATCTCTCACACCTTTTTTTAAGAATCTTTTCTCCATCTTGTTTTCTCATCTTAGAACAACAAGCTCACCCTCTTCCGCCAGCTGCAGCAGATGACGTACAGCCTGATCGAGTGGCGGTCCCAGATCCTGTCTGGGACACTCCCCAAGGATGAACTGGCCGAGCTCAAGAAGAAAGTCACAGCCAAAATTGATCATGGGAACCGGTAGGCAAACCAGGGATGTCTTTTCACTGAAAACTTGGCAAACAATGGGCCCATTCACTCTAATGACACTGTTTGCAGTAGACTTTTGATCTTAGAGTTGCCAAAGAATCATGCTTACTGCTCTCATTTTGTCTTTGAAGACATTTAATTTCATTGAAAAAGATGTCACAGTCCCCTCCATGGCCAGGCCCTGTGTTGAATCTCTGATCCCATGGAGGTGACAGATGACCAGGAAAGATGGGGCTTGGATTGAAGCTGCTCTACTCCAAATAAAGAAAACGAAAACAAATAACCTGTCTGGGCACAGAGGCTCACACCTGTAATCCCAGTACTTTGCTGGGATTTTGCTTGAGTATCGCTTGAGCCCAGTATTTTGAGACCAGCCAGGGCCACATTGCGAGGCCCCATCTCTACAATAAATATTTGAAAATTAGGTGGGTCTGGTGACACACACCTGTTGTCTCACCTACTTGGGAGGCTAAGGTGGGAGGATCACTTTAGCCTGGAAGTTCAAGGCTTCAGTGAGCTATGATTGCACCCCTGCGCACCAGCCTGAGCAACGGAGTGAGACCCTGTCTCAAAAACTAAAGTAAAATAAAAACACTGAAAATGACCAAGCATCTGAAGTTGACATTTTCAGATACTTGGGACTGTATCTATTTTTATTCTAATAGTGGATTTTAAATCAATACCAGACTCATTCTCTTTCTTTCTCTTTATCTCCTCCTGACCGAGACCATTGTTTACTGTGTATGAAAAGCAGGCTTGCAGGAGTGGTGAAACATGTTTGTAGCCTGTGGATCTTGTCTGCAATCACCTCTACAGAGTTAATCACTTCATTATCTTCTGATTAACTCAGGCCAATATGTAGGCTCCAGATACTATCACCTTTAGGAAAACGAGAAATTCAGTCATTTTTCCAAATGGATGGTGGCCTGGGATTTTTGCCTCCTGATCACCTATTTTTTAAAAGGCAGAAGTGGTTCCTTGATTAGTTGTTATTGGTGATTCTTTTGGAATTTAGTTTCATTATCTACATTTCTTCAACGTGTGCATTTCTTTTTCCTTCCTACATTTCTTTTTCCTTCTCCTCTACCCTACATTTCCAATCTCAGAATTTTTGGCTATCCCTCAGAGACCTATTAAAATACAGATTATTATCCCACTTATTTAAATGTCATAGACTCTGACAACTATATTCTGAAATAACTGAAGTGAACATGACATGCAAGATTCAGATTTAACCGGTATTAGGAAACACCTTCTATGTCCCCCATTTCATATCCATTACTTGATTATAATCTTAAAACAGAGGGTTGAGATGGCTTTTATTATTTCCATTTTATGGATAAAGAAACAGACCAAGTGAGTTTAAGTGATTTACTTCCTAGTCACATAGATAATAAATGGGAAAGGTTAAATTTGAACCCAGTACTTTTGACTCCATGTCTAATGCTGCCTTCTTAGGGTTAAGAATTAACAGTTCCAGGGGCTGGGCACAGTGGTTCACAACTGTAATCCCAGAACTTTGGGAAGCCGAGGTGGGCGGATCACAAGGTCAGGAGTTCAAGACCAGCCTGACCAATATAGTGAAACCCCATCTCTACTAAAAATACAAAAAAAAATTAGGCAGATGTGGCGGCGCATGCCTTTAGTCCCAGCTACTTGGGAGGCTGAGGCAGGATAATCACTTGAGCCCGGGAGGCAGAGGTTGCAGTGAGCTAAGATTGCACTATTGCACCCCAGCCTGGGCAATAGAGCGAGACTCTGTCTAAAAAAAAAAAAAGAGCGAATTAACAGTTTCCTCACCTACTTTTTGACCACCCAGAAGACCATACCAACAGCGACCACACTGCCAGGCGTATGGTGTCAGAGGACTTATTAAAAGGGCAATTAGACTGGGTGAGGTTGCTTATGCCTGTAATCCCAGCAGTTTGGGAGGCTGAGGTGGGCACATCACCAGAAGTCAGGAGTTTGAGACCAAGCTAGCCAGCATGATGAAACCCCATCTCTTCTAAAAATACAAAAATTAGCCAGGTGTCGTGGTGTACACCTGTAATCCCAGCTACACAGGAGGCTGAGGCACAGGAATGACTTGAACCGGGGAGGTGGAGGTTGCAGTAAGCCAAGATTGTGCCATTGCACTCCATTCTGGTGACAGAGTGAGACTCTGTCTCAAATAAATAAATAAATAAAAGGCCAATTAGGTGGGATAAGGCAGCTCCCCACTGTGCATAGGACATGTCTGTCATTTGATGTCTTGCCATGACATTGGCCTGGAAGTCCCGTGATCTCTGGCACAGGATGTTTACACCCCATAAACGGCAGAACATGCCTGCCTTCCCGTTCCAGCTCTTGAAACTAGCTCAGGAAATGGAGCTTCTGTGTCAGTGCCTTCCTGATCACTCTCCAAGCAGCCAGCATGGCCGTTGTTCATGAGTCTGGGTGGCCTGTGGGTCTGGCCGCCATGGAAAGGAACCTGCCAGATCAAATCAGTTGATGGAGTTGCTGTAAAACAGGGAGGAGGGAAAGGAGGCATTTTTGCTTTCTTCCCAAAGACTTGGTGTATTTCAGGCTTATTGCTGAGCGGTCTTGCTGTTTGGTGCCTGGAATGCATGCTGGATATTCGGATAGCAGTATCCTGTTTCCACCACAGTCCTCAACGTCTTGAGCCTAAGCAAATTTTTTCTACTTCTGTGTACACATTGGGCACAAAAGCCTTGAGGAAAGGGATTGCCCTCACGATATGGCCCTTACTGTTCCCAAGCACATGCACGGCCACAACTTCACACACAGCCAGGTGTTTGCTTCTACCAGTTGCTGCAATAAGGGCTGTATTAGTCCATTCTCACACTGCTATAAAGAAATACCTGAAACTGGGTAATTTGTAAGAAAAGAGGTTTAACTGCTTCATGGTTCTACAGGCTGTACAGAGGCCTCAGGGAACTTACAATCAGGGAAGCAGGCACATCTTACATGGCTAGAGCAGGAGCAAGAGAGAAAGAGGTGGGACGGGCTACAGAATTTTAAATAGCCAGATCTCGTTAGAACTCTATCATAAGAACAGTACCAAAGGGATGGTGTTAAACCATTCACAAAGGATCCACTCCCAAGATCCAGTCACCTTCCATCAGGCTCTACTTCCAGCATTGGGGGTTATAATTGAATGTGAGATTTGGGTGGGGACACAGATCCAGACCATATCAAGAGCTAACATTTATGCTTAAATTGAGAGCTTACTGTATGCTAGATATTGCTTTAGGTGCTTTACATGCATTATCTCATTAAATTCTCACAACAGGGCCAGGTGCAATGGTTTATGCCTGTAATCCCAGCACTTTGAAAGGCCAAGATGGGAGGCTCACTTGAAGCCAGGAGTTCGAGATTATCCTGGACAACATAGCAAGACCACCATCTCTACAATTTTTCTTTTTAATTCGCTGAACATGGTGATGTATTCTTGTAGTCCCAGCTACTTGGAAGGCTAAGACAGGGAGATTGCTTGAGCCCAGGAATTTAAGGCTGCCTCTAAAAAAAATAAAAAATAAAAAAAAATTCCTTACCTTGAAGGATAAGGAATATATACAAATGAAGAAACCAAAGTTTTGCAGAATTAAGTAAATTCTCCAAGGTCATAGCGGTGGCAAGTACTCAAGCCAAGATTCAAATCCTGGTCTAAATGACACCAGAGCCCATGCTCTGGGCATGAGATAGCAACAAGCCAGGACTTACTTCACTCATCTCCTTTATGACCACCTTGCATTAAGTAAGGAAATCAAGGCAAACCCTCAAATGATTATTCACTGGTCCTTCAGAGCAATGTAATAAACAGCGAGACCACACCTACTTCGTCTGTTTCTTTACTCATAAAATGGAAATAATAACAGTTACCTCCACCCTACCTCATGGTGTTATAGTCAATCAATGTATATGGAATGTATATAGGAGGTATGTATGTATGTGTCTGTTGTTTCAGACAGGGTCTTACTTTCTCACGAAGGCTGGAGTGCAGTGGTGCAGTCTTGGCTCATTGCAGCCTCAACTTCCTGGGGTCAAGCAATCCTCACACTTCAGCCCCACAAGTAGTTGGGACTACAGGCATGTGTCACCACACCTGGCTAATTTTTGTATTTTAGCAGAGACAGGATTTCACCATGTTGCCTAGGCTGGTCTTGAACTCCTGGTCTCAAGTGATCCACCCACCTCGGCCTCCCAAAGTGCTGGGGTTACAGACGTGAGCTACAGCGCCTGGCCAAAGGAGATGTTTATTAAACACAGGTTGAATCTGAGTTTTGTGTGCTATGTTTACTTCATTTCATAGTTCCTTTTTATAGTAACAGAAGATTACAGGTAAGAAGCATTAGCCAGAGGAATTTAGTCAGAATTAGTGCTGATGTTACTTTTCTCTTGAGGGTCTCTGGCCCATGGTTGCATATCCTTCTACAACTTTGGCTAACGTCATCTCATGAGTTTTGTGGCGGTGTTATGTGGAAAGGTGGCATAAACTGAAATGAGAAAGGTCAGTAAGTTGTGCTTCCCTGGGCTTGTCCGGCACCTCCCTTTCTAGCTATGGATCCCCTGGGCTCCTTGACGAGGATTCTTCAGTAAAAAGTCTGCCCCTGGTGAGGAGAACCAGCTGACTGCTCCTTTCTCTCCAGAATGCTGGGGTTAGACCTGGTGGTGCGAGATGACAATGGGAACATCCTAGACCCCGACAAAACCAGCACCATTGCCCTCTTCAAGGCCCATGAGGTAGCCTCCAAAAGGATTGAGGAAAAGATCCAAGAAGAGAAGGTAGAGTTCCCCACATGTGAAATTCTGCCCCATTTTTGCATTGGTTTTTAATGAAAGACGGCGGAATCATTGACAACAAAACTGCTTCTGGAGTTTTGTCCTCATTTTTAAAGGGAAGCATAGCAGAAAGGAGGAGGCAGGTATATGTATGTTCTGATATGGAAAGATTGTAAAGATACATATTAAATGAAAAGATAAGGATGCAGAATGGTATATATAAAATGCTATTATTAGTGTTTCAAAAAAAGTATATAAATCTATGCTTGCATATATATAGACTAACTCTGAAATAAGAGACAAGAAATAAATCATTATTAATGGATGCTTCTGGGAAGGAAAACTGAGTGGGAGAGAGATTTTTTAAAATGTGTAATCTCCTGCAGTCATTGCATATATTGAAATTTCCAAAATAAATAACATTTATTTATTTTTATTTTTTATTTGCATATTCATTTTTGAGATGGAGTCTTACTACGCCCAGGCTGAAGTGCAGTGGCATGATATCAGCTCACTACAACCTCCACCTCCTGGGTTCAAGCAGTTCTCCTGCCTCAGCCTCCCAAGTAGCTGGGACTACAGGCGCCTGCCACCACACCCAGCTAATTTTTATATTTTTAGTAGAGATGGGGTTTCACCATGTTGGTCAGGCTGGTCTGGAACTCCTGACCTCAGGTGGTCCACTCACCTCAGCCTCCTGAAGTTCTGGGATAACAGGTATGATCCACTGTACCCAGACTAAAATAAATAATATTTTTAAGTAAAGTGTTTGAAAGACTTCAAAAGTAATAATGGACATTAAAGAAAAATTAGAATCCAGGCATGATGGGGCATGCCTATAATCCTAGCCTTTAGGAAGGCTGGGGCGGGAGGATCATTTGAGGCCTGGAGTTCAAGACCAACTGGGCAACATAAGCAAGATCCCATTTGAACAACAAAAAAATTGTTTTTAATTAGCTGGGCATGGTGGTGCATTACTATAGTCCTAGCTTCCCAGGAGGCTGAGGCAGGTGGATTGCTTGAAGCCAGAAATTTGAGGCTGTAGTGAACTATGATCATACCACTGCACTCCAGCTCAGGCAACAAAGCAAGACTCTGTGCCTCTTGAAAACAACAACAACAAAAACCCTGTTACTCATATTTTGATTTCTCATACCAAAACATAGTGACATTTTGGTATGTATTTTTCTCCCAGTCTTTCTGTTTTGATGAGTAAAGATTTGTGTCAGTTTCTTTGGTTTGTTGGTTTGTGGTGTTTACTTCTTTTGCACAGTCATGATAATATTTGTGTTCTGAATCCAGGCCTCAATGGCAAACCACGCCTGAAAGTAAGGGCTTTCCAGTGGAATGTTTTGTTTTGAATGAGAGTTACTTCTGTGTCCAGGATAGTGGATTGTGTTTTTGCTTTTGAGCTTCATTCAGAAGCTACTGTATAAGACAGGCACTTCTGGGAGCTACCAAATCTCTGGAATTACCCCCTTTCGACAGCAGTTTTTGAACGTCTTGGGTGCAAGGCCCTGAACAGGACAGTCTTGGTTACTAAAATTATAATGATTATATTTTGCTCATTGCATTTGTCTGCTTACATGCACTTATTCTCAGCAAATACATTCCCTTTTAGGTGTTATTTGACTGTGTTTTTTTCCTTGTTATTTATTGATTAATCAAGGGATTGATTGAGACAGGGTCTCACTTTGTTGCCCAGGATGGAGTTTTGTGACTCCATCGTAGCTAACTCACTGTAGCCTCCTGGGCTCCCAGGTAGCTGGGGCTACAGGCATAGCTAATTATTTTTTTAAGTTTTTGTAGAGACAGAGGCTTGCTGTGTTGCCCAGGCTGGTCTCAAACTCCTAGGCCTCCAAGAGCACTGGGATTACAGGAATGAGCCACTGTGCCCAGCCTTTGTCTGCCATTTGCAGGCAATATATATATATTATTTATTTATTTATTTATTTTTATATATTATATATACTTTATTTATTTATTTATTTATTTATTTATTTATTTATTGCCAACATTTCCCATTTGCCGAAACCAAGATTTTTTTTCTGTTCTCTCTTCATTCAGTCAATCCTGCAGAACCTCGACTTGAGGGGCCAGTCCATCTTCAGTTCTATCCACACTTATGGCCTCTATGTGAACTTCAAGAACTTCGTCTGCAACATCGGGGAAGATGCAGAGTTGTTTATGGCCCTCTATGACCCAGACCAGTCCACTTTTATCAGGTAGCAGAGACCCAGATCCCTGCTGTTGACCTGGCAAAGATACCCAGCCTTCCCCTGATTCCCACCTGGGCAGCTCTCTGCCAGATTGGAGAAGAGAAAATAGGGAAGTGGGGAAGATTTCTAAGTAGTAGGATGTAAAATCCTTTGGGCTAAGAAGCCTTCATATGTCACTACTGGCACATTGTGGCCAGCTTGTCTACTCCCAGGGGTTTAGAGATCACATAAATCTCATTAGGACTTGGAGATCCAAAGTATTCAAAAGGCTGCATGGGAGGGTGAGAGAGGGATGAACAGGCAGAGCACAGAGGGTCTGTAGAGCGATGGAACTATTCTGCATGATGCTGTAGTGGTGGATGCATGTCATTATGAATTTGTCTAAATGCACAGAATGCGCAACACCAAGAGGGAACCCTTATGTAAACTGTGGACTTTGCGTAAATGATGAGTCAATGCAGCTTCATCAGTTTGAACTAATGTTACCGCTCTGGTCGAGGGAATGTCGATAGCAAAGGAGGTTGTGCCTGAGGGGAGAGAATATGTTATGGGACTCTGTTTTCAGCTCAACTTTTCTGCAGAGCCACAACTGCCCTAAGAAAATCATGTCTATTCAAAAAACTTTTTTTTTTAAGACTCTAAGGAATGGGAATTATTCAGCCCTAGAGTAGTACCACTGTTTAGCAGCTAAGAAAATGGAGAATTTATTTTTGAGAAGATAGTTAAAAGCAATTGCTGACAATTTATTTCAAAAAATAATTTTTTAATGTCATAATGTGGATTACAGGGGATAGATTTGGAATCAATGTTACAAAATTAAATTCTTGTTTATTTATTTTTTATTTTTTGAGACAGAGTTTCGCTCTTGTCACCCAAGCTGGAATGCAATGGCGCAATCTCGGCTCACTGCAACCTCTGCCTCCCGGGTTGGCAATTCTCCTGCCTCAGCCTCCCAAGTAACTGGGATTATAGGCACCTGCCACCACACCCAACCAATTTTTGTATTTTTAGTAGAGACAGGGTTTCTCCATGTTGGCCAGGCTGATCTTGAACTCCTGACCTCAGGTGATCCACCTGCCTCAGCCTCCCAAAGTGCTGGGATTACAGGCATAAGCCCCCATGCCAGCCTAAAATTAAATTCTTAATTCAGCAAAGCTGAAACTTTTATTCAAAGATTTTTAGATGGAAGGATGACCCAGACAGTAGCATCCCATAAGCTCTATGGTGTCTTTGCCCATCGGGAGCAGGGCGTGTCCTGTACCTGTATGGGGCATGCCTTGCAGAGCCACAGCAAGGACGCTTCTCTAATGCCGGGACACCAACAGTGGTCATCTGTGTGGGCTCAATTCCTAACTCAGCTCTCTTCACACTGGCCTGTTGAATTTCACTGAGCATTTCTGGCCCTTCCTCCTTCCCTTGTAAGGGCAGCCTCGCCTCCAGCCCCAGTTAGCCTCTCATTAAGAGTAATTTTTTTTCCTTTGCCAGTGAGAACTATCTAATTCGTTGGGGCAGTAACGGGATGCCCAAGGAAATAGAGAAGCTCAATAACCTCCAAGCAGTGTTTACTGTAAGTCCTCCCTCTGTTCAGTCATTCTCATTGTTTATGGTATGAGCAGATTCACATAATGAATATGTGGAAGACATACAAAATGAAAAGATGAAAAATCATCAATCCCCCTAGAAGGAATAATCCACCCATTTATTCAGCATGTACTTACTGAGCACATGTTAGATGCCACGCACTGATTTAGACACTTGAGACACATCCATGAAAAGTCAGGGGAAAAAAGCAGCTTTTGTCCTGATGGGTAAGGCAGATAATAAACAATAATCAATTCAGGCATAGGGGCTCACGCCTTTAATCCTAGCACTTTGGGAGGCTGAGGTGGGAGGATCACTTGAGCCTAGGAGTTCGAGACTAGTCTGGGCAACATGGTAAAACTCTGTTTCTACTAAAAAAGTACAAAAAGAAATAATGACCTCAAAGTAAAGTACAAGAGGAGTGATGCTGGCGGTTTGGATATGCCAACGACAAGCACCAAGTGCTTCCTTTAAGTGAAAAGGTAAAACTATAATCACGTATGTATAGGAGAAAACAGCACATATAGAGTTTGGTCCTGTCTTTGATTTCAGGTATCCACCGGGGGAATTCAGAACATATTCATCACAGATAAGGGGAGACTACTCTATGAATGTGACACAATATATGTAACCATTCGCCTGAAGTCTTTATTTTTCTATTCACAGAAGCCTTGCAGAACCTAGAGCAGAAATGCAGGGTGGATGTTATCACTGATGTATATTCCTATCTTGGAGACCTGAGTTAACTAAATTACAGGGGCTGGATTTGGAATGAGTATTTTAAAAGTGATTCTTGCTTCAGTAAAGAGGCCTTGGGCAACTGTTTCATATAACCAATTTGAGATGTGATTATATTTTTTTGTGAAGTTGAATTGAATGAGAGATATCCGCTCATGCCTGGGTTTACTCACCCATCCTTAGGAATACAAATAATGGTCGGGTGCTGTGGCTCATGTCTAATCCCAGCACTGTGGGAGGCCGAGGCGGGTGGATCACGAGGTCAAGAGATCAAGACCATCCTGGTCAACATGGTGAAACCCCGTCTCTACTAAAAATACAAAAAATTAGCTGGGCATGGTGGCGCGTGCCTGTAATCCCAGCAACTCAGGAGGCTGGGGCAGGAGAATTGCCTGAACCCGGGAGGCGGAGGTTGCGGTGAGCCGAGATCGCGCCATTGCACTCCAGCCTGGGTAACAAGAGTGAAACTCCGTCTAAAAAAAAAAAAAAAAAAAGGAAAAAAGCAATGAAATGATACAAACAAATGTAGAGCCCTAGCTACAAGAGAAATGCATATTTAATCAGCACATCTGTCATGATTCTACGTACACGGATAAGCTTTCAATGGAGACCTCTCATAAATCAGGCGAATAATACCATAAAGCAGTGCCTGTCTTATAGTTGCCTCACGGGCTTGTTTTGAAGAGAAAATGAAATGTCACAGACTTATGTGGATACCCAGTAAATGTCAGTGTCACACAGGTTTTTATTTCATTTGAAGCTGAAGTGCGTCTTATGCTGAGATTTGTCCAGGAAGGATGTACAGTCGCAATGATGAGGGCCCTGGTTTTTCAGTACCCTGCTTAACCTGATGATCCGGAGACTTCCGATGGACTGTGATCTAATTTGTAAATTTGGAGTAGGAATTGGGGAACAAAAAGGCCCTTGTTTACAAGCACAAAGTCATGTTCTCTGAGGCCATAATAGCTCTTGGAGGGATATGGGGAAGAAGAGAGTCTTTCTGGTATTTCAGCATTGAGAAATAAGGTCTGAACAATATTTTATTGCAGAGGGTAAAGATAAGAGAGACAGGGGTGACAGAGTGGCCCAGATGCACCTCCTCTCACACTTTCTCTGCCCCTTTAGGACCTCAGCAGCATGGACCTCATCCGGCCCCGCGTCAGCCTCGTGTGCCAGATTGTCCGTGTCGGCCACATGGAGCTGAAGGAAGGCAAGAAGCACACCTGCGGACTCCGAAGACCTTTTGGAGTGGCAGGTATGAGAGAGACCTAAAGACAAATGTGAAATAGCGCAGTCCCGTGGAGAATAGTATGGCGATTGCTCAAAAAATGAAACGTGGAACTAGCAAATGATCCAGCAGCCCCACTTCAAAAGAATCGAAAGCAAGATCTGGAGGAGATAATTGTACATCCAAGTTTGTAGCAGTCTTATTCACAAATAGGGGAAAGGTGGAAGTAACTCAGGTGTCCATCAGTGCATAAATGGGCAAAGAAAATGTGGTGTGTATGTACAACGGAGTAATACTCACCTTAAACGGGAAGGGAGTTATGACACATGCTACATAAAATGTGGATGAACCTTGAGGACTTTGCACTAAATATATAAGCCAGACACAATAGGACAACTATTGTATTATCACGCTTATATGAGGCACCTAGAGTAGTCAAAAACAGCATAGAATAATGAGTACCAAGGGCTGGAGAGGGGGAATGGGAGTTAGTGTTCATTGGGTATGGAGTTTCCATCTGAGAAGATGAAAATGAAAACGTTCTAGAGATGGAAGGTGCGGATGTTTGCACAACAGTGTGAATACACTTAATACCACTGAACTGTATACTTTAAAATAGGCTAGATGGTAAATTTTATGTTATGTGTGTTTTGCTACAATTTTGAAAATAGAGAGAGGGAGGGAAGGAGGACGGGAAGAAATAGTGAGTGATGGTTCACGTTGTCATCATCAGTATCAGACAATGCCTGGCACTGCCAGTTTTTTTGCATGGGCTCTGTGTCCCTACCTGGCCCACATTCTTTGCTTTCTCCTTTAGTGACCAACACTGTGTCTTATACGCAGTAGAACCTTAGTTGTGACTATCAGAATCCTCCCTGTCTCCATCTGCTGAAGTCTGTGATTTTAGTGGGATGAAATACTCTCTGGGAAGTGTTTTGCCTGTCTAGGAAATTTACTCTTTCAAGACTATGTTGTGTTTGTTTCTGAATTCTTTCCAAGAGGCTTCTTGGCTTACATCAAACCCCAGAACCTGCCTCTACAGTTTGTTCAATTGAGGAAATGTGTTTTGGGCCTTACATTGACATTTTGGTTGCTCATAGATTGCAAATGATCAAGGAAATGTAATTCTGCTACTGGACCCTTGTTCCAGACTTACTAAAAAGTAACCTGATGTTAAATTTCTCAGGAACTTAGCAACTTAGGCTAAATTTGTATGGCTCATGCTTGTAATCCCAGCACTTCGAGAGGCTGAGGCACGCGGATCACCTGAGGTCAGGAGTTTAAGACCAGCCTGGCTAACACGGTTGAAACCCTGTCTATACTACAAAACATACAAAAGTTAGCTGAGCATGGTGGCATGCACCTGTAGTAGTCCCGGCTACTTGGGAGGCTGAGGCAGAAGAATTGCTTGAACAGGGGTTGTAGAGGTTGCAGTGAGCCAATATCATGCCACTGCACTCCAACCTGGGCAAAAGAGCAAGACTCCATCTCAAAAAAAAAAAAAAAGAAAGAAAGAATTTAGCAATTTGATCTTGTAGAGTTTGAAAGTGGGTAATCTGCAAAATTGATCCAGTAAAACCCAGACCCTCAGCATCTCATGAGTTGCTCTTTTGCTGGGCTGGGTACACTGGAAATCATCATTGGTAAAGAATTTTTTTAAAAAAGTCCCTGCTTGTTACCTTTCTTCCTCTAGCATTTTATGTTTGCTGATACTGTCCTTTTCCTTAGTAACTTACTGAGGCATGAAGCAATTAGTTTCTTTAATGAAGTTTATCTTTTTCCTAGTGATGGATATTACTGATATCATACATGGGAAGGTGGATGATGAAGAAAAGCAGCATTTTATTCCCTTTCAGCAGTAAGTACTTTGGCATGTATCCCAGGTGACTTGAGACCTGGATTAGCCATTCAATCATGTGTTAACACAGAAACAGGTACTAGAAATCATTTTCTGAGAAAAGAAAAGATTCTAAGCTGAAAGATTGTCAGATAGGAGCTGGACAGAAGACTTTATTCAAAGTCCTTGATGTTGGACTCCCATGGAAGAGGGTAACCTGAACTTTCCTGATTCTATAGAGAGGACCAAAGGAATATGAAAAGGGCAAATGTCCTTCTGCCCTGGAATGCAGAGAGTGGTACTGTCTTTACGTCAGAAATGCTGAAGTATCTGTGGAGTCTGTTGCATGAAACAGGCATCATGGAATACTCGGAATCACGTGGGATAGCACAGGGCTTCTCAGACTGTGTCATGCATATGAATTGGGGAAGCTTGTTAGGCTGCAGGGGAATTCTGCCCCTGACAAGCTCCCAGGTGATGCTGATGCAGCTGGTCTGAGGGCCACACTGTCTGTAGCAAGGATTGAGGAAATGAGAGAGCGAAGGGCTGACTCACCCGTGGGCCAGTGTTCCTCCAGGTCGGGGAAAAGCCAGCCTGGGACCATGTGAAAGGATCCCTGCAGAGCTTTACTGAGGCCCTCCAAAGTGAGCTGCAGGAGCTGGAGCCATGGGTAGGCCACTGGGGAGCTGTTGGGAGCAAGCCTTGTCACTCTGAAGAAGTGCAGATGTGTATGTTGTGACCTGCTCAAGCACCTGCACAGGCGGTAAAGGCCTGGCAAAGGCCGAGAGCACAGCCGGGACCAGCTCTCACCAGGGGCCATCGTGCTAGTCAGAGGGCGTCATCTCTGCTCACTTGGAGCTGCCACTGCAGACAAGTAGAAGAAACTGAGAACTCCAGAAACCAACCAGAATCATATATTTGAGTTAATATATCATTTTTTACAAATGATATCACAAATTAGTGGAGAGAGATACCTATGCCAAAAAAAAAAAAAAAAAAAGTGTTTGGAGAACATTAGCTAGCCGTTTAAGATCCCTAAGTTAAATTCCAGTCTCATAACTTAATGCCAATCTAAATTTTGGGTGGTTAAACATATAACTGTAAGAGCTAGAATCTTAAAATATTAACAAGAAAATAGAAGTTTTATAGGCTGGTAATGGGAGGGAGGCCATTTTCAAGATTCAACCAAAAAAGAAAAATTGATAGGTTTAACCATCCAAAAATTGTAAAGAACTTATACATAGAAAAAAATCAATGCAATCTTCGCAATGTGTATGAGAAAGGATGAGTAGTTGTAATATGTGGAGAATTAATAGAAATCAATAGGGACCTAAAGGGGAATACAAACACACACACACACACACACACACACACACACACACACACAGAGAGAGAGAGAGAGAGAGAAATGGTGTACATTTATTGAGGATGAGTGAAATGCAAATTGAAACATCAAGGTTTAGTTTTGATCTTGACCAAGTTTTAGTATTTGGTTAGATATAAGGAGACATACATTACTTACAGGAATATAAACTGTAACAATGCATTAACAGCCTTAAAATTTAGATAGTTCAAAAAATGTACTCCATGATTAACAGTGATTATTTCTGTTGGTGTAACTCTTGGTGATTTCGCTCCTGTTTCTGTTTTCCTGTTGTCTATTTTTTATACAAAAATATGTATTATATTCAATATATAAAATATAAAAATACTAATCTTTCAATGTGAAATCTATACATTTGGACCAGTTTCTAAGCATAATAGTGGAAACAGCTCATGCTAAGTAGTACTTCTGTCTTTTATCCAGAGGCTGCTATGAATTATTTTTAAAATATGGCCATTGCACTCCATCCTGGGTGACAGAGCCATACCCTGCCTCAGATAAAATAAAATATAAAGTAAAAATAGATAAAATAATTTAAAAAATAAAATGCACTTACCATGTATGCTACCACCTATATATTGACCTTCCAAAATGAGACAAATGTTTTCTGTAGCACAGTGCTAATATTAATTATGTGATGACTTTCATCTCCATGAATACTGCTCTTGTTTTGTTTTGTGTGTAATATAAAACACTATATGCACACACCTATGTAAATATGTATTGTATAATATATAAATATGTTTAAATAAGTATAGTTAATAAATATATTAAGTTTAACACAAAGTTAATATAATTAAATTTATAAATATATTAAATATAATATGTTACATAAAATACAATCATGCATCACTTAATGGCAGGGATACATTCTGAGAAATGTAGGTTGTCTTGTCATTGTGTAAACATCATAGAGTGCACTTACACAAACCTGGAATGGATGGACTGCTACACACCTAGGCTGTATGGTATGGCCTATTGCTCCCAGACTATAAACCTGTCCAGCATGTTACTGTACTGAATCCTGCAGGCAATTGTAACACCACGGTATTTGTGTCTTCAAACATATTTAAACATAGAAAAGATAGTGAGTTGTGCTGAGATGTTAAAACAACTATAACATCACTAGGCAATAGGAACGTTTCACCTCCATTGTAATCCTTTTATTCTGATATGGGGTTTCCCTCTTGTTGTCCAGGCTGGAGTGCAGTGGCGTGATCTCCGCCCACTGCAACCTCGCCTCCCGGGTTCAAGTGATTCTCCGCCTCAGCCTTCTGAGTAGCTGAGATTCCAGGCACGCACCACCACACCTGGCTAGTGTTTGTATTTTTAATAGAGACAGGGTTTCACCATGTTGGTCAGGCTGGTGTCAAACTCCTGACTTCAGGTGATCCACTTGCCTCGACCTCCGAAAGTGCTGTGATTACAAGTGTGAGCTACTGCGCCTGACCAGCTCCATTATACTCTTGTGGGACCATAGTCATTTATGCAGTCTGTCATTAACTGAAACATTGTTAGGCATATGACTGTATATTGAATAAACATAAATATATATAATCATAAATATAAATGTACCAAATATATAATAGTACTATAAATGTGTTATGTTTGCATTTAAGATTATATGTATGTGTATATGTACGTAAAAGGAGTTGCACTCATGGATTTGAAAGGTGTCTGAAACAGTCATCTGTATATTTGCTGGTGGTGATGTGCTTCCTGGTTAATTTCTGAACCAGCTTTCCTCCAGCAACCATATCCCAGTACTTAGTCCTGAGATTGTCCTCACCATGTAATCTGCACTTTGAGTCCCTGATGAACCCCGCCGTAATGTTATTGCCGCTCATTGTGCAGCCAGCAGCCACAGTAAAGTATTTACTATGCAGATTGTAGCCTCTGGCACTGAATGCGTAAGATTTATGGCAAGTTCTGCCATAACCTACTTCAAAAACTTTACAGTGTTTTCCAGTAGGAGAGTTTTGTATGTGTATCTTGCGAGTCCATTTATCAAAAGTCATGTGTAAAAAACAGAAACTCATGACTATAGGAATCCCATTTGCCAGTCACGTATGGCAGTATGTCTTATTGTCAGGATACAGGGAACCCTGCAGAGAAAACTGGCCTACATGCAGTGGGGAGAGAAGACAGGAGACTGTTGTCCTGCACCAGGCTGATGTGCAGTTGCTGATAGTGCTTCTGCCCTCAGTAGAATAGGGCTGTGTTTGCTGCTTTGATCAGCCTTTACGAGCCGCAGCCTGATAGGATCCCTCAAGTGGAGCTTGGTTGGCAGCACCCATGCCAAGATCTAGCTTGTCATCACATGGAAATCTGAGAGCCTCTACCAGACACCAGGCGTACACACTGCGCTCGTACATGGGGGGCTGACACTAGACAAGAGCCTTAGCAGGCAGGGGATCTCAGCCCATCTCTTACAGATGAAGAAACTGAGGCCCAAAGGGAGATTCTTGCAGAGCTCACTCAAGTAGAAGTAGACCTGGAGACCAGGGCTCCTGCCCTTTCCGTGGGTGGTCTGTCTTCAATTCTATTGCAGGAGCCTCTTCTGCTTCTGAAAGAGCCTGGAGCGTTGCCTCTGATTTTAGTTGCTAACCTTTGACCACCAGTTTCGAGTATTCTTGGGGTTTTTTTTCCTCTCTCTCTCTTTGCCTCAAGTCATTTCCAAGGTGAATTTAGTATTTAAGATAGACTGTCAATGGAAAAATAAAGGAAGGATGGAAAGATAGGTGTAGTTAGTGGTGATATTTCCAAATCATTCTCATAAGACGCACTGTTATCTGAGGTTGTGCTGCAGAGACTTCCTTTCTTCCCCTCCCACCTTATCTCTTATTTCTCTTTCCCAAGAATTGCGATGGAAACCTACATCCGCCAGAGGCAGATCATCATGTCGCCCTTGATAACATCACACGTGATTGGGGAGAATGAGCCACTCACTTCAGTCTTGAATAAAGTGATTGCAGCAAAGGAAGTGAATCACAAGGGGCAAGGTATCCAGTCCAGTACCAGAGCTGGGAGGGACTCTGCTGAGGGTGGGGGACATTCACAGCTGGGTCTTTGGACTCCTGCCCTTTATTATCATTCTTTGATACCAAACAGCCTCCTCTGGGGACCGTCCTCCTCAGCTTCCTACCACAGGCTTTTAATACTGAACTGCCTGAGATGCACCCAGCAGTGACTTTGATCACGGTTGTATTTTGTAAATTCTGTGGAACAAAGTTTTATCCCATGAGTCTTTTCTTTTTGAGATGGTCTCATGCTGTCACCCAGGCTGGAGTACAATTGCATGACCTTGGCTCACAGCAGCCTCCACTTCCTGGGTTCAAGCAGTCCTCCTACCTCAGCCTCCCAAGTAGCTAGGACTACAGGCATGCACCACCATGCTTAGCTAATTTTTAATTTTTTTTTGTAGAGATGGGGTCTCACTATATTGGCACCTCCTTAACATGTTCTGTTGATGGAGTGTTTTAACCAAGAGAAGTTCTGCATTTTGAATCAAAACAGTTTTAAGAATCAAATATCAAGATGGTGGCCATATTTGTATAATGTTGAAGATTGAATACTTTGATTTTCCTTAATATTTCATAAATCTTTCACCTTTTACTAAAGATTTCTGTGGAGAGGAACTACTCTGAGCTTTAACCAATTTTTTAAGGCCTTGTGTTTGCAGAGGTTATAAAATTAGTTTTAAAAAATTAAGCAGTGTTGCTGTCTGGGGTTTGTTATCTTATGCCAAGAAAATTAAGGATATGGACACACAGAGTGAGTTTAGGAGCAGAGGTTTAATAGCCAAAAGAAAGAGAAAGGAGAACAGCTCTCTCTCTCTCTCGTGAGAGATAGGGCCTTTTGGATTTTATAGGCAGGCTTGAGAAGGTGTGTCTGATTTATGTACGGCCCACAGATTGTTTGGACCAGGTATGACATGTATACAGCACGCAGGGAAGGCTGGTCACCCCACCCTAATCTTATACAAATGGGCTTTCCATCTGGCTGGCGCCATGTTGTCTGCTTCTTACTGTACACTTGGCTGGCAAAGAGAAGGGAAAATGGAGCCTCCATATTGGACATGTCTAGCTCCAGGTAGCCTTTTCCTGTTGGCTGACATTTACCCGTGCAAACTTCCAGCTTGCTTGTCTATGTCTGCAGCCTGATTTTGCAGGAAAAGAAAATTATTTGGGGGCTGCTTTTCATTAAAAGGAAAATCTTACTGAGGATTTCTTTACCCTCACTATTTGCCTAAATAATTTCTTAACTCCTGTATCAAAAATCAGTAGAGACTGAATCAGCCTGTACATATCAAAAATACATAGAGACTCAATGACTTTTTTTCACTACTGTATAACTGTCTTCCAAAATGGAAGCAATCAGAAAACATATGATTTTCATTATATTTAGTTTCTGATGTATTTGCAGTTACCCTGTGTAGGAAAGACAAGCAAGGAATCAATAAATAATCTGAAAACAAGTAACTAATTTTTTTTTTAATTTTTTATTTTTTTGAGATGGCGTCTCACTCTGTCTCCTAGGCTGGAGTGCAGTGTCTCAATCCTGGCTCACTGTAACCTCTGCCTCCTGGGCTCAAGTGATTCCCCTGCCTCAGCCTCCCAAGTAGCTGGGATTACAGGCACCTGCCACCACAGCTGGCCAATTTTTGTATTTTTAGTAGAGACTGGGTTTTAGTATGTTAGCCAGGCTGGTCTCGAACTCCTGACCTGAAGTGATCTGCTTTCCTCGGCCTCCCAAAGTGCTGAGATTACAGATGTGAGCCACCACACGCACCCTATTTCTGTTTTTTTACAGCTCTTAACTAAGTATAATTTCAGTTGCAGTGGAAAACCCTTATACTAAACAGATTACCATGTATGTATAATTTATTTAACAAAACTGAAAAAGAAAAGTCATTTCCGTTCTTGCTGCCTAACAACAAAACAAGCACTTTTCATTCTTTTTTCTTTCTTTTTTTCTAAGTACTATACTTCATTCCTAACAAGTGCTTTTCAAATGTTTTTATACTCTTCATGAATATTTTTATGACTGCATAGTATTCCAGTGTTTAGATTTAAGAAAAGGGACTCTCCTAGATAAACGCTCATGTGCTTCTTAATTTGTCATCATTGCAAATATAAAAAACTCTGCTCTGACTATCTTTATACATGAAGTCTTTTCCATGTTTGAGTCTATCTCCCCAAGAAAATTCCTGGAAGTTGGATTTCTGGGTCACATGCTGGGCATAAGCCTACACCTGGAGATAGACATATGCCAAATCACTTGCCATAGATTTCTGTTGTGTTCGAGTGTTTATCTTACTGTACTCTAGGTTATGTTGTGAATTGATTTTTAAAAATCATTAGGGCTGGGTATGGTGGCTCACACCTATAATCCCAACACTTTGGGAGGCTGAGGGAGGCAGATTGCTTGAGGTTAGGAGTTCGAGACCAGCCTGGCCAACATGGTGAAACTCTATCTTTACTAAAAAAAGAAAAATACAAAAATTAGCCTGTGTGATGGCACACACCTGCAATCCCAGCTACTGCGGAGGCTGAGGCATTAGAATTGCTTGAACTCTGGAGGCAGAGGTTGCAGTGAGCTGAGATGGCACCACCACACTCCAGCCTGGGCAACAGAGTGAGACTCTCCCCAAGGAAAAAAAAAAAAAAAAGAAAGAAAGGAAAATGGGTTCTTCTTTTCTTCTTAGAGTTTTAATAACTATATACTTTTTTTTTAATGTTCTGCCTCTTTTTTCTGTTTAATTCATTATTGGGAATTTATTTTAATGATAATACAAGATGATAAATTAAATTTTCTTAAGTAACAAGAAAATAGTCCCAGAATATTCATGTAATGATTAGATTTTTTTTTCATGATTCGTTATGCCTTTTTTGCCATATATTAAATTGCTGTGTATTATAGTATTTCATTGTTTTATGTATATATCATATTTACCACTAGTATCACAAATTATTGTAGCTTTACAATATATTCTGGTATCTGGTAGGGGCTTCTTTACCATTTTTTCCCCTAAATTTAGCATCTGTTCACATCTCTGTCACATTTTCAAAAGGTCCTGTTGTGAAAGTGTGATTAAAATTACAAGTTAACTGGGGGAGAATTTTTATCTTTATAGTAAGGTAGTTGGTTGTGACTATACAACTCAGATGTTCTTTTCACTGGTTATGCATGTGTTATATAGATTATATAGAGAACTAAAAATTTATCTTTTATTTCTTTAAAGGACTTTGGGTATCCTTGAAGCTATTGCCAGGTGACCTCAGACAGGTTCAGAAGAATTTTTCACACTTGGTTGATAGATCAACAGCAATCGCCCGGAAGATGGGCTTTCCTGAAATCATACTGCCAGGTAAGCACTTTGCGTGACTCACCTGTTTTGCTTCCTCCTCTGCAGCCATTACTTCTTTTCTTTTCTGGAGTCTTGCTCTGTTGCTCAGGCTGGAGTGCAGTGGTGTGATCTCAGCTCACTGCAACCTCCAGCTCCTGGGTTCAGGCAGTTCCCCCTGCCTCAGCCTCCTGAGTAGCTGGGATTACAGGCATCCACCACTACACCAGGCTAGTTTTTTGTGTTTTTAGTAGAGATGGGGTTTTACCGTGTTGGCCAGGATGGTCTCGGTCTTTTGACCTTGTGGTCCACCCACCTCAGCCTCCTAAAGTGCTGGGATTTCAGGTGTGAACCACTGCACCCAGCCTGTAATGCTTTTAAACATAACTCAAATTTTCTTACTCTTTTACACAGACTCAGGAGACTAATTGGCCTCACTTGTGTGTCCCTTTTCTCGTTATGATGTCCCCAGCATATGGGCGCCTTGCTCTCGCCATTCTTTGAAGCTCCAAAAGCACTCTGGCTCTCCCTTTCTTGTCATGATGAGAATGTCAGCATTTTTCTGTTTCATCTTCTTTCTGGTGATCTGCATATGTGTGTGTTCTCTTGAATTCACTGACTTCACCCATTTAATTTTAATCTCCATACTAAGAAAAGAGAATAAGTCTCTCAAGGAACTTTATATATATTGCTATAACCTAATTGATATTAATAGGAATTCTAGAAAAACAACCATGCCGTGTTAGAAAAATTCTAGAAAACCAACTTATCTACTGCATAGAAATTCAGGTTATTTTAGGCCAGGCACGATGGCTTATACCTGTAATCCCAGCTCTTTGGGAGGCTAAGGCAGGCGTATCACTTGAGGTCAAGTCTTCAAGACCATCCTGGCCAATTTGGTGACCCTGTCTCTATTAAAAATACAAAAATTAGCAGGGTGTGGTGGTGGGCACCTGTAATCCCAGCTACTCAAGAGGCTGAGGCATGAGAATCGCTTGAACCCTGGAGGCAGAGGTTGCAGTGAGCTATGATTGTGCCACTGCACTCCAGCCTGTATGATACAGCAACACTGTCTCAAAAAAATAAAAAGAAAGAAAGAAAGAAAGAAAGAAAGAAAGAAAGAAAGAAAGAAAGAAAGAAAGAAAGAAAGAGAAAGAAAGAAAGATAATGAGGTTATTTTTAAAGTAATACAGGATCTTATTTCTCCGTTGAGAAATTAAGGGGCACTGATAACTTGCTGCCACCCACATTGTCGTATGTAGTAAGTCTTAAATGAATATTTGCGGAATGAATGAGTAAAAAAGTTTTAAAATGGAGATTACTCTTTTTTCTTTTTCTTATAGAAGAAGAAAGTTTTTTGCTCATTTTGGCCATTACTTAGCTGTTTCACCCTGATATGCAGTCATCAACATTCTGGGAAAATATTTTATCTTTTTATTGTTAAGGGCAAAAAAAAACCTGTTAGTAATATTCTCTACCTGAAGGTGGTTTTACTGCTACAAGACACGAATCTAAAAAAATTAAGTAGAGAAAGTTTATTCTTTGATGAAGGTGACAACAGGGTTGGCTTCTCCTGAGGCCTTTAAGTAAGGTGAGTACACCTTTGAAATCAGGCTTCTAAAAGAATATTAAGGTTTTTTGTTTGTTTGTTTGGTTTTTAGTCAATAGGATTGGTTTATAGAAGGCCCAGGGCAAATTAGGTTTTAAAATTCATCTGGAATATGGCCAGGCAAGGTGGCTCACATCTATAATCCCAGCACTTTGGGAGGCTAAGACAGGTGGATCGAGACCAACCTGGCCAGCATAGTGAAACTTCGTCTCTTCTAAAATACAAAAACTAACTAGGTGTGGTGGCGTGCACCTGTAGTCCTAGCTACTCGGGAGGCTGAGGCAGGAGAATTGCTTGAACCCATTAGGCGGAGGTTACAGTGAGCTGAGATTGCACTGCTGCACTCCAGCATGGCACCTGGTGGCAGAGCGAGACTCTGTCTCAAAAAAAAAGAAAAAATTAGCCAGGCATGATGGCAGGCACCTGTAATCCCAGCTATCTGGGAGGCTGAAGCAGGAGGATCACTTGAACCCAGGAGGCAGAGTTTGCAGTGAGCTGAGATTGTGCCACTGTACTCCAGCCTGGGCAACAGAGTAAGACTTGTCTCAAAAAAGAGAAAAAAGTTCATCTAGAGCAATGGTTCCCAGTGCTAGACTATGGATCAGCTAATCAGGATCTTCTTGAACATGCAGATTCTCAGATTTCTAGAGACCAATTCAGAGGTCCCACGGTGATCTGGTGGTGAGTCAGGTCTGAGATATTCAGGTCTAGGCCCAAATCCCTCAGCTCAGAACTCCTTCCTGTTGTCCCATCACCCTGGGAACTGGTTCCGTTTGCTTCCTAAACTCTTCCCTGTTCCCCCTTGCCCTCTAGCAAGGAGCTCCGACTCCCCGTCTTCAGCATCACAGGAGTGATTCTGTCCACTGTTCTCTGTTCTCACCTCTGCCAGGCCGCCTCCCACCTCTGCAGAGTAGCTCTCATGAGAGTCACCCATGATCATGGTATCGCTGCGTTTTCCAGCCTAGTGATCGGCTCTGACCTCTCAGCAGCATCTGACGTTGTCAAAATATTTCCTTCCCTTCTCATTGGTGACCCCCTCACTTTCCTCTGTGTCTCCATTTCCCTGAGGCCTCTGCAAGGACCCTTTTGCCACCTTCTCATATTCTGCTTGACCTGTAAATGTTGAAGTTCCATGAATTTGGTCCTGAGACCCTGTGATAGTGTGCTTGGGCTGCCACGGCAAAACACCACAGACCCGGGCGGCGTCAACAACATTTATTTTCTCACAAGAAAGGACAGGACACTGGAAGTTCAAGATCAAGGTGACAGGAGAGTTGGCTTCTCCTGAGGCCTCTCTCCTTGGCTTGCAGATGGCCATCTTCTCCCTGTGTCTTCACTTGGTTGTCCCTCTGTGCATGCTGTGTCTTAATCTGTTCGTATGAGGACACCAGTCATATTGGATTAGGACCCACCTGTATGACCTCATTTTACCTTAATTCCTCTTTTAAAGGCTCTATCTCCAAATACGGTCATATTGTGTTTTACAAGGGGTTATGGCGTCAATATATGAATTTGGGGAGGACACAGTTCAGCCCATAACAGCCCTCTTTCTGTCTCAGCTGTATTTTCTCCCTAGAGGTATCATCCACTCATTTGGCTTACATCTACCTGTCACCTGCAAATCTGGAGCTTAAACACCAAGACCTCTTTATGAATTCTAGGGCCATATATCCAGCTATTTCCTGCCTCAGGACTCCCCTCTTTTTATTTTTATTTTTTTGAGACAAGATCTTGCTCTGTTGCTCAGGCTGTAGTACAGTTGTATGATCATAGCTCACTGCAAGCCTCAATCTCCTAGGCTCAAGCAGTCCTCCCCCCCTCAGCCTCCCAAGTAGCTGGGACTACAGGCATGAGTCACCACACCTGGCTAATTAAATGAATTGTTTTTGTAGAGACCAACTTTCCTTACGTTGCCTAGGCTGATCTCAGGATTAAGCAATCCTCCTGCCTCTGTCTCCCAAAGCTTACAGGCATGAGCCACAATGCCCAGCCCTTCCTTGCTTTAATTGGCTAATTCTTATTCAGCATCCCCATTTGGACCTCATAATTCTGTGCATCTAGGCCTGAGGCACCTCTCTTGTGTTTTATCTAAGAGAACAGCACCTCCATTCATTCATCCATCCATCCATCCATCCATCCATCCATCCACCCACCCACCCACTCATCCAACTGTCTGCCTATCTAACCTTTATTCATCCATTAATTCGTTCATCCATCCATCCATCCACCTAACCAACCCCTATCCACCATCTATCCATCTACCTACCCAGCTTTTATCCATGTATCCATCCACCTCCCCATCCACCTGTCCACCTATCCAAACTCTTATCCATCCATTCATCCATCCATCCATCCATCCATCCACTTACCCAACCCCTATCCACCCATCCATCCATCCATCCATCCATCCATCTACCAACCCATCCATCCCCCTTCTCACCCACCCACCCATTTGTCCACCCACCCATCCATCCACTACACAAGCCAGAAAGTCACCCTTGATATCTTCCTTTCCTTTACAACTCACATAAATTAGTGGTTAAGACCTGTCAGCATTACCTTTGAAAGGACTCTCAAATCTATCCCCTTCTCTCCATCTGCATTGCCACTAGCCAATTTGGAGCTAGGATGGCCTCTTCCCTTGACAACTACCATAGCCTCCTACCTTGTTTTCATGTTTCTATTCTTTATTCACTCATTTCCTCTTTTCCATACTACATCCTGAATGTTCTATTGCGTAAGCACACCTGATCTTACCCCACTCCTTCCTCACTGAAAACATCTTACTGACTTTCATTTATGCTTAGGGTATATATATAAATTCTTAATCTCCTCACTAGCCTCAGTGAGAGCTGGTTTATTTCTGTCTCTCTAGCCTCATTTCACACGAGATACCCCCTCACTGTGAGGATGTCCGTCAGGTTTTCTCCTACCTCTGGGCCTTTGCACAGGCTACTCTCCCAGACTCTGCTGCTAACAGCTGACAGGAAAGATTCCCACACCATGCAGACGAGGTCAGGACCTGGTGTTGTGCATTCACGGAGCCTGGCATGTGCCTCCATTGGTAATGGTGGGTTTACTCGTGCAGGTTATTTGACTGGTGCTTCTCTCTGACACTAGACTGTAATCTGAGTTGAGGCAGAGCTGGTGCATGGCTCACCATTGCCACCCAGACACCCAGCACATGCCTGCTGCAGAGTAGGAGTTCAAGCACTTTTTATAATGAATATTACCTCCATCATCTGATTGTACCATAATTTATTCAACTAATTCCCTGTGCTTGGAAATCAAGAATGTTTCCATGTTTCTACTTTTATAAACACCACAATGAATATCCTTATAGATAAATTATTGCCCACATTTTTAGTACTTTGAGACAAAAATTACCAGTGGAATTGCTGTATTAAGGCTTTTGACACATTTTCAACATCTCCATCGACAAACAGTATGTCAAGTAATGTTTTAAACTGTGCTGTGTGAATAAGCCCCTTTTTCTTCATTCTCAGCAACTGTAAGTGGAATCTTATTTTTTTCCAGTTGGGGAAATGATCAAAATGATCAGCGCTCTAAATATGCACTCCTGCTTTCTTATAATGTTAAAAGGTTTTGTTTTTTACATTGGGAGGCAGTTTAATATAGGGCAGGTGTTGGAGTCATTTTTTCAATACTTTTTTCATCTAGGAGTTTAATATACTTTCCATGTATTCCAAGTTTCAGTTGTGTACCTCAATAACGTTTAATATTTTTATCCAATATATGGGCTACACGTTTATTAAATAATTTTTTTTTGGCTGGGTTACCAAAAAAAAAAAAAAAAAAACACACACACAAGCAGAAAGCGTGCTTTCATTGATCAAAGCAAGTAAACTGATTTAAAGAAATATAAAGTACTCTAGGCCAGGCATGGTGGCTCACACCTGTAATCCCAGCATTTTGGGAGGCTGAGGTGGACATATTGCTTGAGTCCAGGAGTTCGAGACTGGTCTAGGCAACATAGTTAGACTCCTTCTCTACAAAAAATTAGCCAAGCATAGTGGTGTGTGCCTGTAATCCCAGCTACTCAGGAGGCTGAGGTGAGAGGATCACTTGAACTCAAGAGGCCAAGGTTGCAGTGAGCAGAGATCATACCACTGTACTCCAGCCTGGGCAACAGAGCAAGATGATATATCAAAAAAGAAAAGAAAAACATACTCTATCAGCTTTCAGAAAGAGTATCTATCTCATCAGGTTGTTTCATAGATTAACAAGTTAATCTATAATTGATTACATCAATACATGTAAGACATTTTGACCAGTGCCTGGCACAGCACATAATAAGCACTCAGTAGACAATTGCCTTCATTATTATCAGATGTTTTCAAAATTTCACACTCTCCAAAGCACTTTTGAAAAACCATCTACCATATTGTTAGGTTACAACATCTGCATATTGTAACCTAACAATATACAATATTTATTTATTAGACAGAAATTTTTAATAGAGAAAATTACTACTGAAAAGTGTTAATTTTCTATAAAACTACAGTGCAAATCCATCTTGGTAGGCATAGAAATGTAAAATGAGAGACGCCAAAGACGGCCAATGCATGAAAGCCTTTTGTCGGATGAGTAGTTCATTATAAAACCAGACCACTTCATATTTTTTGTCTTTTATGTCATACGACATCCTGAAACTTAGAATGACTTCTCTCAGCAGCACTCACAGCATGCTTGTCATGTTACAGGAGATGTTCGGAATGACATTTATGTCACCCTGATCCATGGCGAGTTTGACAAAGGGAAGAAGAAAACGCCAAAGAACGTGGAGGTGACGATGTCCGTGCACGACGAGGAGGGCAAGCTCTTGGAGGTGTGTGGCGTGGCCCAGAAATCCTGCTGCCATCACATCCATCACTACAAACACCATTGGCTTTTGGTCTTATTTTTATTCTTCTTTGCATCAGGATGGGTTTGTTTTTCCTAAGAAAAGAAATATAAAGCCTGTTACATTTGTGATTAGCAATGAGCAGTTTCACTAAGGAAGCTATCTAGACTCTTATTTTTGTATTTCTCCTGTGCTAAGAAATAGCTCCAGCCACTACTGATTTTATGTAAGCTTCCAATGCAGAGGTTATTTATCATTTTCAACTTACTTAGCCACTTTCAAGCTTGATCAGTTCCTCTAGGGCTTCAGCTAAGTGGCCTGGGTACTTGAATGGCATTACAAAGCACATTTCCTTCCGTGGGTAAGCAGAACCAAAGGAGATATGCTCGTTAGAGACTGAAACCGGAAGAGCCCTTGGGTAGGCATTCGCTACCACTGCTCTTTAGTTTTAATGAGCAGGAAACTGTAAGAAACTTTAAAAGGATGAGTTATTTTCTCTGAGAAACATAGAACTTAGTGGCAGAGCTGGGAGAGTATCCAAATATCCTGAATTCCAGTCCAGAGTTCCTCCAACTCTGGCAGCTTTTCTTTTCTTTTTTTTCTCTTCTCTTCTTTTTCTTTTCTCTTTTTTCCTTTCCTTTCTCTTTATTTTCCTTTCCTTTTCTTTTCTCTTACTTTTTAAAACCCTTCCCTTTTCCTTCCTTTTTCTCTTTCTTTTTCCCTTTCCTTTTCTTTTTCTTTTTTTCCTCTTTCTTTCCTTTTTTTTTTTTAAATTAAGACAAGATATAAAGCAGGTATCTGCCAGATTTCTGCCCATATAAAGAAGAGTACTGATTCTGACATCAAAGAGGATAGGCAGAAGGTGGTCACAGGAGGCTGCATGGCCTCTGCTGAACGTCAGCTCCTCTTGTATGAGCCGTAGTTACCTGCTTTGGTAACCAAGGACCAAACTCTTGATTGATTTGACTCACTGAGTGTCCTGTTGCATAGTTGTTTGAGGCTACAGTGAAATATAATTTTATTACTTCCCATGGATGTTATAATCTAGTAGGGATGCAGACAGCCAGGAAATTTACTAAGTCAAGTCGTATTCTACATGAGAGGGATAAACTGAATGCTGGGAGCCACTGCATGAGAATGTTTTATTTGTGCTGTTGATAAGAGTACATGAGCTCATTTCAAGTAGACACCTTCTCGTGGTTGGTCATTTCATAGCTTCGCTAACTCGTTGGATAGTGCCCCACCAAGGCCTAGTTCTACTGAGCTAAGTGGTTCATGACCAAAACAAGATGCAGCCCTGAGTTTGAGTGAATATGCTGTTCCAGTGCCCCAAGTCCCTAAAACAGAATGTAGACAGGAAAGATAAATGCTTTTTGCAAACAGTGGCACATCTGCGTGTGTCACCTAATTTCTAGTCATCGTCATGTTCCCTGAGAGAAATGAGGAAAGAATCAGAGGACAATGCATGCCTGGGGAGGGAAGAGAAAATACAAGTTACAGGAAAGAAGGATTTTCAGGTGCTGCTGGGTTCCTTAGCTGCTACCAGATTTATATTGTAGACCCTTGAATAAAGTGGTAGAAATTCAGTCTTCTCTATTCTTTTTTTTTATTATTATTATTTTATTTTGAGACGGAGTCTTGCTCTGTTGCCCAGGCTGGAGTGCAGTGGCACGATCTCGGCTCACTGGTCACTGCAGCCTTCACCTCCTGGGTTCCAGCAATTCTCCTGCCTCAGCCTCCTGAGTAGCTGGGATTACAGGTATGCACCATCACACCTGGCTAATTGTGTAATTTTTTTAGTAAAGGCAGGGTTCCACCGTGTTGGTCAGGCTGGTGTCAAACTCCTAAACTTGTGATCCGCTTGCCTCAGCCTCCCAAAGTGTTGGTCAGGCTGGTGTCAAACTCCTAAACTTGTGGTCCGCTTGCCTCAGCCTCCCAAAGTGCTTGGATTACAGACATGAGCCACCTCTCACAGCCCAGTCTTCTTTGTTCTTTATCCACCAAATTTAATCAGCTGTTCAGTGCCAGTGTAGGGCATGTATGGACATGTTGGGGGATAAGGGGCTTGTGTGTGGTGTATGGGATCCTCTTAGTTTTCTAAACAAAATTACTCCCGTCTAATTTCTGCTTTCCATTTGAAGAAAGCAATTCACCCTGGTGCTGGATATGAAGGCATTTCAGAATACAAGTCCGTAGTCTATTACCAAGTCAAGCAGCCCTGTTGGTATGAGACTGTCAAGGTAAGAATGAGTCATTTGTAACCCCTGTTATCCCTTAAACCTCAGTTAGATTCCTATCTTCTGTTTACCCTCAAATTATTCCTACTTTATTTTGAAATTTTTGGATAAGTTGCCTATGGTGTGCAGTGAGAAATGACTTGGTAATTATAATTCTGTATTAAGAGCATTTATTGTTAACAGACTCAGCATTCTTCAATAATGTTCTAATTCATGTATGGAAATTTGAATAGCAAAGTCTGTGGTTGACGTGATAGATATAATAGACTGCCAAGATGGTGCAAAACCAAACGGAAATTTTCACACTGTGCAAACAGTTTCCTAACATTTTTTTCTTCTTGGCCTCTCACCAAGTGTTCTGGGCCTCTTTTCAACTTCAATATGTGTATTACACATTCCAAAGTGCTTTTCAGATCAGTCATTCTCCTTTGAGCCCCACAGCGGCTCTGCACCTCGAACACGTGGGTCTTGTCATGGCCTCTTTCTGATTAGGTGCGGAGATCCAAAGTTCAGTGACTTCCCAAGATCATAGAGCTGACCGATATCAGGGCCTGAACTGGAGCCCACTTCTGAATCCCAGGCTCCATCAGCAGTTTCTGGTTGTTGAAGTCATATGAGTTCTTCATAGAAAATTTTTTAAAAATTGTGTTCATATATCTCGATTTAGAAGTAACCATTTTCAACAGTTTTATATAGTTCATATGTTTTGAATGATGCTGTTGATACAAATTTATATTGTGCTTTTTGAAACGACTTATCTCAAGGCATATAAATTCTTCAGATATGTATTTTTAGATACTTGCATGTTTCAGTATATAATCATGCCATAATTTAACTGCACACCACAAATCTCTGCTTGTTTCAGTGCCCTGAGGCTCTGTTTCTTCTCTCCCCTGTAGATTTGTAAGCAACAGAAAGCTGCTTTATGGGCACTAATCATTACCTTTTCCTCCTCTTATGTCTTATAGATTCGATTATTACTATATTTATACACATCTTGCAGTCTGAAAGGTCCTGTATAGACCTCTGTGAAGTATTACTGTTTCACATGAAAGAAAGTCCTAGAAACTCATAGTGTCTCCATGCTCAGAATCTATGATAAGCAGCAAGATGATCTGAGATTCTTTTGATTTGAAAATAGCTTGGTCTTCTTTGAATGAAAACTCTGTCAAATCTCACTCTGTAGTAATTTGTGCTGTGGAAAGTATAAAATTGAGCCTAATTCCATAAAATAAACCATGCCTGCAAAGTACTGTGTATTTGTAAACTACCAATTTCTTACTGTGACACAGGTATCCATTGCTATAGAAGAAGTCACACGCTGTCATATAAGGTTTACCTTCCGACACAGGTCATCTCAGGAATGTAAGTATTAAGAGGTCTATTACATATTTCCACTTAAAAAAATTTACTCTTGTTTGACAGCCCTCTTGTGAATCTGGAGAACAAGGTATTTGGAAACTAGATACTTGGCAACTTTATTTCATAACTCACTGGTGCTAAGGAAATCAGCATAATGAATTTTGCTGGGTTTGCAAGGTCTGTGTTATCACTCTATATTTGGACTTCCTTAAAATGTGTTTTGTGAACACTGATATTCTCAAAGACACCAGTCCTCAATCTTTGGTACCAGGGACTGGTTTCATGAAAAACAATTTTTCTAAGGACCAGGGGCAGGGATGGTTTCAGGATGATTCAAGCACATTATCTTTATTGTGTTCTCTATTATTATTACATTGTAATATGTAATGAAATAATTCTACAACTCTCCATACTGTAGAATCAGTGGGAGCCCTGAGCTTGTTTTCCTGCAACTAGATGGTCCCATCTGGGAGTGATGGGAGACAGTGCCAGATCATCAGGCATTAGATTTGCACAAGGAGTGTGTACCCTAGATCCTTTGCGTGAGCAGGTCACAATGGGCACAATAGGATTCAGCTCCTGTGAAAATCTAATGCTGCTACTGATTCGACAGGAGGCAGCGCTCAGGTGGTAATGTAAGCAGTGGGGAGCAGGGAGCAGCTGTAAACAGTTTTTTTTTTCCTTTGAGACAGTCTGTCACCCAGGCTAGAGTGCAGTGGCAGGATCTTGGCTCACTGCAACCTCTGCCTCCTGAGTTCAATCAATTCTTCTTCCTCTGCCTCTCAAGTAGCTGGGACTACAGGCACACACCACCACACCCAGCTAAATTTGTGTTTTTTAGAAGAGGCGAGGGTTCACCATATTGGCCAGCCTGGTCTCGAACTCCTGACCTCATGATCCACTCACCTCGGCCTCCCAAAGTGCTGGGATTACAGGCGTGAGCCACCAGGCCCGGCCACGAGCAGCTGTGAATACAGATGAAGTTTTGGTTGCTTCTCCACCACTTACCTCCTGCTGTACAGCCCAGTTTCTAACAGGCCACAAACTGGTACCGTTCGTGGCCTGGGGTTTGAGGTCCCCTGCTCCAAAGTACTACTAGATACTCTATAACAGAAACTATTTAACAATCAAATAGGTATAGGAGAGGCTATATATACATTGTATCTCCCTCCTAGACATTCACAATGCATGTTGCCACATTGCAGTAGCAATAAAACTGTTCAGTCACTTGTCTTCCCAAATTTTCATTTTTCTCATGAAAAAACTATTTCGACCAGGCATGGTGTCTCATGCCTGTAATCCCAGCACTTTGGAAGGCCAAGGCAGGCATATCAAAAAGTCAAGAGATCAAGATCATCTGGCTGACATGGTGAAACCCCATCGCTACTAAAAATACAAAAAAAAAAAAAAAAATTAGCTAGGCATGGTAGCATGCACCTGTAGTCCTAGCTACTCAAGAGGCTGAGGCAGGAGAATCGCTTGAACTCAGGGGGAGGCTGCAGTGAGCCAAGATCATGCCACTGCACTCCAGGCTGGGTGACTGAGCAAGATCCTGTCTCAAAAAACAAAAAACAAAACAAAACAAAAACAAAAAAACAATTTCAAGTTTTAGGTCACGGTTCTTGAAATGGCTCCACTAAAGTGTGAGCAAAGAAGAAAATTGATTGTTTTCAGATTGATCACAAAATTTCTGGAAGCATCTTATTCTCATTTTGTGCTGCATAAAAATATAACCCCTCCTTCCAAAAATGCATGTGTTGAACACCATCTACACAACAGGCTGCAGGTGAGGCCCTGGTATATGAGAGGCAGCTGGACGCTGCCATGCAGACTCTCTGTGGTCTGGTTAGGAAGATGAATGAAAAAGTGGGTATGTACAGAATAGTGTGATATGTATATTACAAGGGCAGAGACTTGCAATGGATGCGTAGCACAGCTCCTTACCTAGTCTGGGGGATTTAGACATATGACTTTCTGCATCTTAGCTGAGACATGAAGGTGAGTAGAAATTAGCCCAGTGAAGGGTGATGGGAGAAATGTGTTTGGAGAACCTAAATGAGCAGAGTATGGCTAAAGCAGACCAGTGGAGCAATAATAGTATCAGGTCGAATCATTTGAAATTGCCATTTTTTTTAGGTTTAAGTGGCCAAATGTCACTCATTTCATATGGTTCTGCATAATACAGAGCTAACAGTTATTAAGGTCTTAGTTTGCATGAGATATTCTGTGAAGCTATATTTGCACATGGTCTGTTTAGAATGCACAATAACATAGTAAGGTACATTCTACTTTTATCTACATTTATACACAAAGAAACTAAGGCACAGAGAGATTAGGTACTTGCCTGTAGTCACAAGGCTAGCATACGAGCAGACTGGGTTGGCGCCCAGGCAATGTGATTCTAGCTAGGCTGGAGCCAGGCCATGAAGGCTGAAGATGCTTTTCAACCTTGTTAAGGAGGTGCAATTCAAGGGTGGTTTCTGGTTTTGAGGTTTTGGGAAGGGTTGGTGTATGTTCATAACAGTTTTACCCATAGTACTCCAACACTAGCATAGCCCTAGTCCCCTTCAATAGGAGAATGGACAAACACATTGAGGTATAATCATGCAATGCATGACTACTCCACCAGTGTGGGGACCCAGGAGTCACAGCAGACCACAGAGCCGTGCATGTGATGAGAACAGGTCACAGGTTACCCCAGTCAGAGCCACTAAGGCAGGGGACCTTGTGAGTTCAGAAACTGGCCCTGAAGACCAAGAGAGGGATACTGCCTCCTCATTAAGCCACACCTTCTTCCCGGCTGCCACAGGGCATACAGATCTTCTTTCCTGGCACCGGAGCTGATATTCTGGGGAGGAAGGGGGAAGAAACTTTGGGCAGCACCATAAACCCTAGAGTATAATAAATATCTTGCAGAGTCTGGGCAGGCATGGTGGCTCATGCCTGTAATCTCAGCACTTGGGGAGGCCAAGGTGAGTAGATCACAAGGTCAGGAGTTTGAGACTAGCCTGGCCAACATGGTGAAAACCTGTCTCTCCTAAAAATACAAGCCTGGCATGGTAGCGGGCACCTGTAATCCCAGCTACTCAGGAGGTTGAGGCAGGAGAATCGCTTTAACCCAGGGGGCGGACGTTGACCACGCCATTGCACTCCAGCCTGGGTGACAGAGCAAGACTCCATCTCAAAAAAAAAAAAAAAATATTGCAGAGTCTGTTTTTGAGCAACAGAATTTGAGATCTCTCATTCAAAGTTTTGAAGCAGGGTGGTTGACGTGAATGGATTGGACTTGGGAAACCTCATTCCAGCATAAGAATGCATTGGCTGGGAGAGCTCTGGAGACAGAGAGATGCATTGCAAAGGCCTTGTAGAAATAAAGAGAAGAGTTGAGGGTGGCCTGAACTCAGGAAGGGACAGCAGGATGGAGAGAGAAGAGACAGGCTCCAGAGCTATTTAGGACATGGAGTTGATATGGGGTGGAGCTTGTGTCAACACCCACGTTTCTGATTTGTCTGACTGGGCAGATGCTAGTCTCATTTATTAGGGGACGTAGGAACAGGAGCGCATACTTGGGGGTGCCAGGCAGTTTCAGTGACACATGGTATGTGGCTTATTGCAACCTGCTGAATTGTGCTTGTTAGAATACGGTTGAATATCACAACCCTGAGCAAAATGTGGAATCATCTATCATAGCCACTGCCTCCTGGTATCTTTCTGCACTGCCCGGACATGTCTTTCTGTGTTTTCAGCCAGAGATAAATCGGAACGAGCATTTGGGGTGGCCTTCGTGAAGCTGATGAACCCGGATGGCACCACTCTGCAGGATGGGAGGCACGATCTGGTAGTTTATAAGGTGATGCTAACAGAAAATGACTGAGCAAAATATTTACTCCCTTTCAAATGGGCGTTTAAGGCTCCTTTTACATTTATTTATACAAACATCAGAAACCTTTCTAGAGCTACAGGTACTTGCCCATTAAAGTCTAGAAACCCAAAGGGCTCTGGGACCTCCAGCTGCGTGGTTTCCCACCTCCTTTCTGAAGAGAGTGAGTTGCATTATTACTGAGTCTTTTTTTTTTGCTTTTTTTTTTTTTTTTTTTTTTTTTTTTTTTTTTTTTTTTTTTTTTTTTTTTTTTTTTTTTTTTTTTTTTTTTTTTTGGGACAGAGTCTCACTTTGTCACCCAGGCTGGATTGCAATGGCATGATCTTGGCTCACTACAACCTCCTTCCTAAACCTCCAATAGCTGGGATTACAGGCCTGTGCCACCACGCCTGGCCGATTTTTGTATTTTTAGTAGAGACAGGGTTTCATCATGTTGGTCAGGCTGGTCTTGAACTCCTGACCTCATGATCTGCCCTCCTCAGCCTCCCAAAGTGCTGGGATTATAGGCGTAAGCCATTGTCTCTGGCCGCATTATTACTGGGTCTTCTGAGGAGGCTCTCACCCTCTCCTGTGAATGGTGTTCCCTAGCAGTGAACAGTAAGGGGCCGGCCTCTCACGATGTGCTCTCTGCATCATCCTGCATGGCATGTGGACAGGTGCACTGTTGGGCTTCAGTAACAGTGGATGTGGTTTTCCTATCACTGTGAGCCATGTACCATTTCTCTGCTCTGGGGGCCTTGTTTCCTTCCCTGAGACTTGTCTTTGCTGTCTTCCAGTTGGTGCTGAGCTCCCACTTCTGCTGAGATTTTAGAGTATGAAGTAGTTGCTGGAATATCTCATTTATCCAACAGTATCTGGGGTTTTCCCCACAGTTAGCTGCTCTTTTGAGGTGCATCTACCTGATGAATATTTTTCTTAACATCTTAGTTTATGAATCATTTTGGAAGGGATGGCAAGCTATTTCTTTTTCCATCAACCCAGTAAAGTGTAATTATCCCCATTTAGTGATTGAATAAAATAAAATTTAACCTTATTCTGTAATATATTTATTTACTGTAGCAGAGACTAGCATATTCTGGTTTCTGATTCACAGTTTACTCTGTTTCCATTCAATCATGAAATTATTTCTGGGCTCAATGTCAGCGGAAAGATACAGTATCTCAGAGTTGGAAGGGATCTTCAGGATAATTTGATAAAGCCATGCTTCTCATGCTGGAAATGCATGATAGAATTGTTTCTATTTGCATATATGAGATGTTGGCCATCATTTGGTGTTCCTAACATGTTTCCTTTTTAGGGTGACAACAAGAAAATGGAAGATGCTAAATTCTACCTGACCCTGCCTGGGACCAAGATGGAGATGGAAGAAAAAGAGCTTCAAGCATCCAAAAACCTGGTCACCTTCACGCCAAGCAAGGATAGCACTAAAGACAGCTTTCAGATAGCCACCCTCATCTGCTCCACAAAGCTCACTCAGAACGGTAGGAGTGGTGAATAGGTTGACACAAATGAGCTTACTGCTGAGCCTTCCTGGGCTCCTTGGTTAGACTCAGGGCTGGACCATATGGGGCTGCACCATATGGGGCTGGGTCTTATTAGGTAGGATGTTGGCCAACTGGATTCTGCTCTCTGCTTTTCAAGTGACGTTCTGGGTAGTACTGATCACGTTGCACAGCTTCTTCTGAAGTTTCTTTGTCCAATTTAAAGCAGGATGAAAAATATCTTAAGCTGGGTGTGGTGGCTCACACCTGTAATCCTAGCACTTTAGGAGGCTGAGGCAGGCAGATTGCCTGAGCTCAGGAGTTCGAGACCAGCCTGGGCAAAGTGGTGAAACTCCATCTCTACTAAAATACAAAAAAGTAGCCGGGCATGGTGGCATGTGCCTGTAGTTCCAGCTACTCGGGAGGCTGAAGCAGGAGAACTGCTTGAACCTGGGAGGCGGAGGTTGCAGTGAGCCGAGATCATGCCATTGCACTCCAGCCTGGGCAACAGAGCAAGACTCCATCTCCAGAAAAGAAAAGAAAAACATTTTAGTATATTATAAAACCTGTAAATGTATTTATTAACAGCACCTGTAAAATTCAAAAGCCATATTCCCTGATAGTACATTCTGTATAGTATGTGGAGAAAGAGATGTTGGTAATAAGGGGAGGAGCCTGACAAAGAAAATGATCAGTCTCCTGTCCAAACAGGTACGGTAGGGCTTCCTGTTTGAGTTCTGTCTTTCCCTCGATCATTTTCCTCTTCCCAATTTTTTTCCAAGCAGTCGGATATTTCCCATAAATTCAGCTGAATAGTTCAAAGAGGGCTTCATTTGGTTTTTCCTTCAAACCTCTGATAATCAATTTTAACCTCTCGTGTAGATTATGGCATTTGATAGCCAATGTCAACTTCTTACTTATTTAACTTCTGTCATGTGTAAGGAGTCCTACTGAATCTAGTAAACCAAGAATGTGCTGCAGAGGGGACTTGCCCTAGAAATTCTGTCTCCCATATGCTGTATAGAGACTGGTGCCTTTGACCTTGAGACAATTTGAGTGAGGTACAGGCAAGAGCTCTCCTGTAACGATGGCAAAGACAGACAAAATAGGGTGGTTATAGGGCAAACCCAGGGATCAGATCCTGGTTGACCTTTAGAAGGGCTCGGTGTTAGGTTTGTTTTGACAAATCATGGTTGACGAGAAAATAAGGATTGCATTTCAGCTTGGACAAGTGGCCAGACTCAGCAGAGTGAAGTTTAGGGTAAACCCATATGTGCAAGCAAAAGCAGTCTCACCAAAAATTAAGCCAGAAAACATAGAATACATGACAAACCATCAGTAACATCCTTTGTTATGGAAAAAGTGAATATATTAACAATAAATTGCTGGCAGGTTTATGGGTGCGATATTTATGAAAGATAATGTAGAAGGCATAGCAACGATTTTAAATGTCTCCAGACCGTTTGAGCCTGTGATTTAACTCCTGAAAGCTGAACTTAAGTAAACAATGACAGATGTGCACGAAGACTGATGTACAATGATGTTGTTTCCCCATTATTTGTAACAGGGAAATTCTGGGAACAACCCGAATGTCCGATAGTTGGGGTCAGTTTAACTACATTTTTTAATATAATTAAGTGACACAATAGATGCAGCTGCTAAATATTGTATTTCAAAACATAGTGAAGGATACGGTGAACAGTTTAACACTATATACAGTATGATTCCAGTTTTATTTAAGTATGTGTAAGCAATCTGGAGCCAGATTATCTGGCTTCAGATCCCAGCTCTGCCACTTCCTAGCTGTTTCATCCTGGGCAAGTGACTTGATATCTCTGTGCATTGGTTTCCTTGTCTTTAAAATGGGAGCAGTAATAGTATATATTTCAGAGAATGCAGTAAATTAAAGTAAGTAAAAACAAAATAGCATTCAGTCTGTATAGGAACTCTATAGAATTTTAGCTATCACTATCATCACCATCATTATTTGTACACTGAGAAAGACAAACAGGACTACAAAAGTTTGCTAGTTACTGTTTTTTGTATTCTTTTTGGTGTTTTTCAAATGTTTATGAAATGTCAAAATGTTATTTTTTAAAGTTAAGTATGGTAGTATACTATACAAAGCATTAATGTTCTTTTAAAACTGTGAAGGGATGTTTGAGAGGGATAACACTTACTGAACATCTAGTAGGTTATCCTTTCTCAACTAGAGATCAAAGAAGAATAAAGAAAACAAAAATAAAAGTTTGTGGAATTAACTCGTAATGAAAAGCAAAAGGAATTTCTGTTAGAGATAACTATGTTGTTACATTGTTATCTCCATGTCAAAAGTTTAGGTTTCCTGACAAGTTGCAGTTTTCAGTGTAGACCCTTCATTTGCTGATACATGCACTTCATCCCAGCTTCTGAATGTTCTTAACTAGCCTGTACTGCTCTGATACAGTAGCCCTCAGACACATGGAGCTTGTAAAAATTTAAATTAATTAAAATTGAAGAGTGGAGAGATTGGGGAGAAGTTGGGCAAAGGGTACCAAAGTTCAGTTAGACAAGAGAGATAAGTTTGAGAAATCTAGTATATATTTTTGTGGCTACAGTTAATAATATACTGTATACTTGAAAATTGCTGAGAGAGTAGATTTTAAGTGTTCTCACCACCAAAAAATAGGTAAGATAATGTGTATGTTAATTACCTTGATTTAGCCTTCCGCAATGTGTGTGTGTGTGTGTGTGTGTGTGTGTGTGTGTGTGTGTATCAAAACATCATGTGGTATAGTTTATATATACAATTTTTATTAGTTGATTAAGTTTTATTAATAAAAATATGAATTAGTCCACTAGTTGCCTTGGTTGCATTTTAAGCACTCTGGTCTCCTGCAGCTGGTGACTTTTGTGTTGGGTAGACAGATGTACATTTCCATCATCACAGAATGTTTCTTTGGATAACACTGTGTGCTTTACTTTGTCATCCTTATTCCTGATGTTTTGATTTAAAAAAAAATTCATCTTAACACACATTTAAGAAGTCAGAAGTAATACCTACTTGCAAAGAAAGCTTAAAAAGGCAAGTGTCATGTAAATCAGAGAGGAGTGACCTGCCATGCAAATGGACCGAGAGTAAGTAGAGGGAACAGGGGACAGAGAGGGAAAGGCAGAGACTTGGCAAGGCATCTCGAGCATCAGGGAAAACGGGGTATTCCAGGGACAGATGACTGTGGATGATTCATGCATTTGCTTTCTTCTGACTTGATGGAAATTATAAAGAATGAATTTGATTTAATAAAAAGTTGGAGAACATTAATAAGCCACCAGCTAACTGTATGAGGGCATTTACTGAGTAGAGAGCGTAGCTGTGTTCTCACTTGAGAGGGTGACCAAAGGCATTCCTCCTTCGCCTGAGGAGGGCCATTCAGACTCAAAAGGTTAAAAGCCACTGGAGTTTCAGCATCTTGGAGACTCTCTTTTTGTTTACTTGAATTATTTTTTAAAAACTAGAACAGACCGATTTGTGTGGGATCATTGGTTGCTGGGCCCAATGGAAGGAATAGATTTGTTTTTCTAGGGAAAAGAGAGGGATATGCAAGTCCCCAGAGATGCATGGCTTTGGGCCAGGAGATTCATACTCATCAGTCATTTCACCCTGCAGCACCAACTTCGCCATGATCACCTCCAGTTTATTGATCAGAAAAGTGAGTTTTAAAGTGGTAAAAAGCCTTTCTTAAGCATCTAAGTGGTGGACTTGGGTTTTGAAAACAGCTCTTTGTAGCTCCAAACAGTTGACAGTTTATCGTTTTGCAGTTACAAAGTCTCCAAGATCTGTTTGTTACAAACTCCAGTGGCTTTTAACCTTTTCAGTCTGAATACCTTTGTCATTCTTTTCTTTTTAAAAATATGTGTTCTGGCCAGGCGCAGTGGCTCACACCTGTAATCCCAGCACTTTGGGAGGCCGAGGTGGGCGGATCATGAGGTCAGGATATTGAGACCATCCTGGCCATGGTGAAACCATATCTCTACTAAAATACAGAAAAATGGCCAGGCGTGGTAGTGCACATGTGTAGTCCCAGCTACTCAGGAGGCTGAGGCAGGGGAATCACTTGAATCCAGGAGATGAAGGTTGCAGTGAGCCAAGATTGTGCCACTGCACTCCAGCCTGGTGATAGAGCAAGACTCCATCTCAAAAGAAAAAAAAAAAGTATGTGTTCTTAAATTATCTCCCTTATGGTAGAAGGCAATTACTACCCTAAATTTGGGGATTGTCATGCCTTGCTTCTCTTTATACTTTTGCCACATTTGTAGCCTTTAAAGTATATTGTTTTATTTTGCATTGTTTGTATTTTGTATAAATAAATTATGAGTCAGTCCCTTAGTTGCCCTAGCCACATTGCAGGTGCCGAGTAATCTCCTGCAGCCAGTGACTTTTGCATGCCACCTTTTTTGTGTTCTCATGGTGAGAACACTTAAAATCTATTCTCCCAGCCGGGCACAGTGGCTCACGCCTGTAATCCTAGTACTTTGGGAGGCTGAGGCGGGCGGATCACCTGAGGTCAGGAGTTCAAGACCAGCCTGACCAACATGGAGAAACCCTGTCTCTACTAAAAATGCAAAATTAGCCATGGTGGCGCATGCCTATAATCCCAGCTACTCAGAAGGCTGAGGCAGGAGAATCACTTGACCCCAGGAGGCAGAGGTTGCAGTGAGCTGAGATCACTCCATTGCACTCCAGCCTGGGCAATAAGAGCGAAACTCCATCTCAAAAAAAAAAAAATGTATTCTCTTAGCAATTTTCAAGTATACAATATACAGAATTATGCAGTCTACGGTATTAATGTAGTTAATAATTGAACTGTCTGGTTGAAGTCTTGTGTCCTATGTGAATTCTTTTGTAACTTGCGCTTTTACTCAACATTACTGAAGATGTGAAGTATCCTGAATTCTTACACATTTGTGACAAGAATGTAAAATGCGGACAGTGACTTTGGATAATATTTAATGTGGTTGAAGATATTCTCCCTGATGCCCCAGAAATCCCACCTTAGTTTTCTACCTCAGAGAAGCTGCTTTACCTGTATACCAAAAGATATATGAGAATGTTCATAGGAGAATTGCTTATGATCATAAAAAAACTAGAAACAACCCAAGTTTTTACCAGCAGCAGAGTGGATAAACAAGTTATGTATACCCGTACAGTTGAAAAGACACTGCACAGCAAGAAAAAAAATTAACTAGAGCTACACAGATAAACCTGTATAAATCTTAGAAACACAGGAAGCCTGGGGCTCTTTATGTAACCCTGTGTAACTCCTCTCCTGGCCCTAAGACCTTACAATTCACCAGATGCCAAAATATATTCCTATGTGAGCAGTGGTCTGGCATGCAGGTATCACTAGGAAATAGACTTCTGGGCTGATAGATGAGGGCTTTGCTGGGGCTGAAGCTGCTGGGTGAATATTCACCCCTGATGAAGGGACTAAATCATTTTCATCCAGCCACTATGAGTCAAGTTATGGAATGAGTAATACCTTCAACTAGTCTGCGGCAGACGTAAGAGCTGGAGAATATGGAAGTGGATGGTGCCTAGTGGAAGGCCTAGCATTGTACCTGTTAATTACTTGCTGAATGAATGAATGCATTAATGATTGGACTGAGTATATTAAGAGCTTCCTAAGGGCTACTGGTTCCCTTTCCATTCATTCATTCATTGCTTCATCAAACATGTATTGAACACCTAATAGATGCCTACTATTATGGCAACATAAAAGAATGAACACTGTATGGTTCCTGCCTTCAGATGGCTCAAAACTATGGGAAGATTCAAGGAGACACCAAGCACATCTTACCAAATACATAGTATTTCTGGGTATCTCAAGCGAAGGGAAGAATAGACAGGCAAATCAGGTGGCTATTTTAAGGAAAAGGTGGAACAGATTCATAGCCCTTAGTATAAGTCTGGGATAAAAATTTTAAGGTGTCTTTTGATTTACAGCGTAGAATTTTGAAACTTTAAGCCACTTACAGCTTTGATAATTGTTGAGCTGTTAAAAATGTCAAAGGGGCTGGGCATAGTGGCTCACACCTGTAATCCCAGCACTTTAGGAGGCCAAAATGGGAGGATCACTTGAGCTCAGGAGTTCAACACCAGCCTGGGCAACATGGAGAGACCCTATCTCTATTAAGAAATAAACGTGTGTGTGTGTGTGTGTGTGTGTGTGTGTGTGTGTGTGTGTGTCTCAGAGAAACCGCAGTTATCCGGACTGTTAGTATATTATCACCCCATCTAAAAGATGGAAAAAATAAAATCTGTGTGGTCATGATGTTGAAATAAATTAATGTATACACACACACACACACACACACACACACACACACACACACACACAGAGAGAGAGAGAGAGAAAGAGAGAGAAGGGGAGAGGGAGGGAAAGAGGCACACATACCTATGTTTCTCTTTCCCTCTGAATCTGCCCAGACGTAGAAGTGATAAGGGACACGTTAAGTAAGGCAGCAAATTAAAAGTAGGAAGGTTACATAAGCATGCTTCTTTACTTCTTATGACCATGATGTCCTTAATTGAGAAATGTTAGTTTCAGTCAAACATTCTTTTAAGTTCTTATGCATTAATCGTTAATTTTTTTCTCTTTGAAGAATGGAAGAGGACCACAAGGTTTTCTCTTAGATAGGAGATAGTAACTTAAAAGAATATGTAAGGCATCTTAAATTAGCCACTATTAAGAGCAATTATTGTTCCAGAGAATTCTTTAGCTATGTCCTGAAATGGTCTGGATTGTTCTGTCTCACCTGTGTCTAATATTTATAGTTTTTGGCCATTCTTCCTAGTTGACCTGTTAGGCTTGTTAAATTGGCGTTCCAACTCCCAGAACATCAAACACAATCTAAAGAAGTTAATGGAGGTGGATGGAGGAGAGATTGTTAAGGTATGTTTGTATATTCATAGTTAGAAATATACATATATATGCCTGTTATACCAATTATACCTAATTGGTTCAACATTTAAAACTAAACCATTCATTGTAAACATAATACTTATCTACGTTGTTAAAGAAGTGTGCCAGTTTTTTTAAAAATGATGTTTTTAAACATCTTCGATTTAAACCTAGTTGTCCCCAGAATTCTATGGTATGGAGCTGAATGAAAGCATCTGAATAACCTCTGTTTTTCTTATCCTTCAGTTTTTGCAGGATACACTAGATGCACTTTTTAACATAATGATGGAAATGTCAGACAATGAAACCTATGACTTCCTTGTGTTTGACGCACTGGTAAGCAGTTAAACATATTCACTAGTGTTTATTGTTGCAACTGTGTAGTTTTCAGTATTTCACTATTATAAGTAATTGTGTAAATATCTTCCCACATAAATATTTGTTTACATCTCTCTGGTTATTGTTTTAGGTTGATCCTAGAAGTAAAATTAGAAAAAAATGACTTATATTTCAGGCCTTTATCTGTTTGTTTCCGGTTAGATCTCGTTTTTTGATCTGCTCTCTCTTTCTCATTAGAGAAAAGGAGATGTTTTATCTTTGTTACAAATCAGGAATCATTTTAACTGACACTGTCATTCTCTGGTTGTAAACCAGGTGATACCATCAACAAAGAAGATTGTTACATGTTGTGTGTATGTGTGCACTGGTGTGTTTATTGTGCAAGGGAGACTCAATTCACAAGTCAGAGTTTGATCATCTTAGCCTCATTAGGCTTTAAACAGAATATTTAACCCAGCAGACAATTGAATTTGTCACAGAAATCACTTAGACTTACAACCCATTCCAAGAACTGAAATCAGAACAGGGAGAAGTGGTATCAGAATCTGGGAAGGCCGGAGATAAAGTTGGAGGGGAAGAAGCTGAAAGGTCCAAAGCAAGCACCATTTTCACCTGGGTGGGGTGAAAGTTCAGGGAAGGATTTTACTTGAATGCCACAGTTGAAGAGGAAGGCCAGTTGCCGCTTTAGGTGATTCAACAGCTTGGAGAAACTAGTCAGTTTAAGAAATGATCAGGCATTAAAGCTAAGGTTTAAGATAAAGAAAATGCCGCCTAGTTGAGATGCAACTGTTTGGACTCAGGTTTATGGGAAAGAGAGACAGTGGTTATGGATGCTGCAGGACAAGGTCTGGAAACAAATTCCTTGGAGCAGGGCAGCTGGCAGTGGGCATTGATTGCTTTTGATCTCTCTGTCGTAAGCAGAGCAGTGTGGCTAATTTTAGTTCATGTGCCTGGCGGCAGTGCAAGGGAGCATACAAGGGGTAATTGGGAGATGAAACTCTAGTGAAGTTATTATTAGGGGCACTCACAGTGTATCCAGGAGAAAAATATCATGGAATGTTTCATTAGCTGCATCCTTAGATTAGAGAAAACCCATTTCCAGAGCCTCGCTCCTGCTGTCCCTTAGGTTACCTAGGCACCAATTCCCCTGTCTTAGAGATAGTCAGCTCTGTGAGGCCAGGGATGCTGGCTTGAATTGGTTTCTTCCCAGCATTTAGCACAGTGCCTGACATATAATAGTCTCTCTGTTTATGTTAAATAAATACAATTCTCAAGACTTGACATCAGCTCTGGAATAGTGGAGTGGGTATGCTGCAGAAATGATCCTGAGAAAAAAGGAGGCACCGAGATGTTAATATCCAGCTTGTTGACAGGATGCTTGGGACTGTGCAGTGCTGCTATTTCTGTTTTTCACTTTTGGCAGGTATTCATTATTTCACTGATAGGAGACATCAAGTTCCAGCATTTCAATCCTGTACTTGAAACCTATATTTACAAGCACTTCAGTGCCACTTTGGCATATGTGTAAGTATGATGTGAGGGAACTGCATGTTGCTGGATCTTTGGATTTGTACTCTTAGGGCTGGATTGCTGAGAAATGAGAGGGACCTATGTTCAGTGCATGTATCTGTTAAGGCAGAACTCCATTCTAAGCTTCCTCGTGGAAAAAGGGAGCCATGTAAGTATTCTAACTCTGGAAAGGAGGTCAAGACCAGAGCCTTCCTTCTGGATAAGGTGAAATCTCCTTAAGAATCCAGAATAGGTCAGGCATGGTTGTTCATGCCTGCAATCCCAGCACTTGGTAGGGCTAAGGTGGGAGGGTTGCTTAAGGCCAAAAATTCAAGACCAGCCTAGGCAGCATAACGAGAACCTGTCTTTACAAAAAATTAAAAAGTTAGCCAGGTGTGGTGGTGCACACCTGTAGTCCTAGCTACTCCAGAGGCTTAGGTGAGGGGATTGCTTAAGCCCAGGGAGGTCAAGGCTGCAGTGAGCTGTGATCATGCCATTACACTCTAGCCTGAGCAACAGAGCAAGACCCTGAACCAAAAAAAAAAAAAAAAAAAAAAAGAGCAAAATCAATGACAAATGACCCAACTCAGGATCTTAGAGGTTAGATGTCAGTGGGATCAGCATGGAGGCATCAAAGAGATCAAACCATGAATTAAACAAGACAAAGTTTGATAGAAGAAAAGATCATGCCCTCAACCTGTGCCACAAATGCTTTATAAAATGTATTACTTCCAAAATATGAGAAGACTTCATTTTCCCATCTTTTGCAAAAGAGGCAGTGGTCTCTACGTTTTCCGTAGTGCAGCCTTCCTTTGTCATTGGTTAATGGGCCCCTGATAAAGGAAAGCAACTAATGTCCAGTCCGCATACCTCTCCAGAGCTCTCAGCTCACCGTGGCATTGTATCTTCCTGCCACACTAACCCCATTACCTTCCAGCTATTGTGCAGAATGTGATAAACAGTGAAAGGAATGTAGCTGGATTGGTAAATGATGTTCTTAGGTATTGGCTTAGGCCAGATCCTGTAGATTGCTGCCCACTGACCTGTCAGTGAGCACACCAGTGACAGTGCCCTTTCCACCTGCAAGACTCACATCCAAGTGGGCAGTAGCTACAAATGAGGAAATCCTCACCGAGCCAAATGCAGCACTCCGGTAGTTATAATCTGGGCCCACTTTGCAAGTCTTGATCAATTCTATATGTTTCCTTTTTTAAAAATAGTGATTCTAGGAAAACTCAAAGGTTCCCAGAAGGAAAGTTTAAGACTAAAATATCAGTGCCCTCCAAAGTCTAAGGTATAGCACAAAATGAAGACCATTCCTAGCCCAAAAACTCTAGAAAGTCATAAAGAGCAACCTAAAACCAAAGGACAGTTTTATCTGTTGAATGCTTAGAACAATGAATGTTCTGGAGAGTTAGATTGTGTTCCTCTTCCTTCACTCCATGAAATTTCCATCTGACTCCATATTGATGGATCTCAAAGGATTTGGGCAGAATAAAAGGAATCTGACTTATTTTAAGTCAACTCCTTTAGACAGACATAATCCCTCCCTTAAGGGAGCATCTGAAGATGTCAGGATTGCATATGAGAGATTAAAATCTCCGAGTGATTTGGGTCACTTAAACCATTTCATTTCATAACCTTCATGTTTAATTCCACAAAGGGAAAGGAATCTTCTAGTATTTTTCAACAGAAGAATAGTTCCAAATGTAGATGGCAGATAAGGAAACTTAATTGGAAAAGTGCCAGTTTTCCTGTTCAGGGCATATTCTAATTCTAGAAGAAATAGTTATCACTTCTTCCAGTATGCCAACTTCCCGTCTTAGATAGCTTACCCAAGCCTCAGAGTACCCTGTTGTTCATTGGATTAATTTTTCTTTCTCATCCTTCGAAGGAAACTCTCCAAGGTACTGAATTTCTACGTGGCTAATGCAGATGACTCCAGCAAGACAGAAATGCTTTTTGCTGCATTGAAAGCCTTGAAGTACTTGTTTAGATTCATCATCCAGTCTCGAGTGCTCTACTTGAGGTAATGTTAACTGCAGTTAAGATGTTTAGGTTATCAGCTGTCACTCTGTGTAGTTTTTCCCTCACTCTCCACGCTGGTGTTCAGCTCTGTGAGCAGTTAGTTCTTAGAATTGCCTTATTTCAGAACTGCAGGGCTGAAGATGGAGGTGGACTATGTTTCTGTTGGAGAAGATGCATTAGAAGTTTATGTAGATCAGCAAAATTCTGGGGCAGTAATAACCTCAGGACTTGGGGAAGCAGGTTCCTACAGCAAGATTGTACCTAATACAGCAGATGACTTCATGAATGTTTTTTGTGCAAATCTAGGATCATGATCTGCTGTCACTAGCAGAAGAAGCAATCATCTCAGGGGAAGTATTTGCTGAGATGAGTGTTTCCTTGTTGACAATGTGCTTAGCTACATGGGCAAGTAAACACTAGAAGTAGGATCATTCCCTGTTTGGATTTCTAGCATAACATTTCCATCCAAAATAGAAGAAACCACAGAAGACCAAATAACTTCGCAGGGAACACCCACGACCCCAGTGACTTTCCTACCCATCAGAAATAGCTGTATTTCCAAAGTGTTAAAATTTGTTTCTAAGGCAGTAAGAAGTTTGTAGATTTGAGCATATGTATGTTTAAAAGAAACTTTGTTTATAAGTGAGTGTTGAACATTGAGAACACATGGACACAGGGAGGGGACCATCACACACTGGGGTCTGTCAGGGGGTCAGGGCTAGGGAAGGGATGGCGGGGTTGGGGAGATTGGGGAGGGATAACATTAGGAGAAAAACCTAATGTAGATGACAGGGGATGGATGCAGCAAACCACCATGGCACGTGTATACCTATGTAACAAACCTGCATGTTCTGCACATGTACCCCAGAACTTAAAATATAATTTTAAAAAGGTTTGTAGATTTTAGCATTATGTATGTTTAAAAGAAACTTTGTTTATTGAAAAAATAAAATTAAATACCAAAACCTAGGAAAAAGTTTACATATAGTACAGATGAAAAGTTAATAGCTTTTCTCAGTTAAAGCTTTTATAAGTCAATAAAAGAATGATACATAGCCATAATAGAAAACAAAAACAGGTAATTTACAAAAGAAAAACTTAAATGGTTAATAAATTAAAAATTTTTTTCATTCTCACTATCAAAAGAATTTTGATACACACACATGCACACACACAGCATCTTTTACCTATACATTTGAAAAAGATTAAAAATCTTTGTCCTTTGATGAGATTGGACAAAAATTGTCCCTGAATTTGAAATCTGATTCTAATGGAAATATAAATTCTTTAGAGTAGAAATAGACAGTAAGAATAAAAAGCAAAAAAGGATTTTTTTTTCATCTTTGATATTGTCCTGCCAAATACCTTTTTTTTTTTTTTTGAGACGGAGTTTCACACATGTTACCCAGGCTGGAATGCAATGGCGCAATCTCGGCTCACCGCGACCTCCGCCTCCTGGGTTCAGGCAATTCTCCTGCCTCAGCCTCCTGAGTAGCTGGGATTACAGGCACACGCCACCATGCCCAGCTAATTTTTTGCAAATATCTTTTTTTAAAAAAAGAAAATTACTTTTTTTTTTATTGTACTTTAGGTTCTGGGGCACATGTGCAGATCATGCAGGGTTGTTGCATAGGTACATACATGGCAAGGTGGTTTGCTGCCTCCTTTCCCCCATCATCGATATCTGGCATTTCTCCCACATTATCCCTCCCCACCCCCACTGCTCCTCCTGCAGCCCCCTTCCCCAGCTGACTCCAGTGTGTGATTCTCCCCTCCCTGTGTCCATGTGTTCTCATTGTTCAACACCTACCTATGAGTGAGAACATGTGGTGTTTGATTTTCTGTTCTTGTGTCAGTTTGCTGAGAATGATGATTTCCAGATTCATCCATGTTCCCACAAAGGACACGAACTCATCATTTTTTATGGCTGCATAGTATTCCAAGGTGGATATGGGCCACATTTACTTTGCCCAGTCTATCATTGATGGGCATTTGGGTTGGTTCCAGGTCTTTGCTGTTGTACAACAGTGCTGCAATGAACATACGTGTGCATGTGTCTTTATAACAGAATGATTTATAATCCTGTGGGTATATACCCAGTAATGGGATTGCTGGGTCAAATGGAATTTCTGTTTCGAGGTCCTTGAGAAATCGCCACACTGTCTTCCACGATGGTTGAACTAATTTACACTCCCACCAACTGTGTAAGAGTGTTCCTATTTCTCCACATCCTCTCCAATATCTGTTGTCTCCAGATTTTTTGATGATCACCATTCTAACTGGCATGAGATGATATCTCATTGTGGTTTTGATTTGCATTTCTCTAATGACCAGTGATGATAAGCATTTTTTCATATGGTTGTTGGCCTCATATGTGTCTTCTTTTGAGAGTGTCTATTCATATCCTTCATCCACTTTTGAATGGGTTTGTTTGTTTTCTTCTTGTAAATCTGTTTTAGTTCTTTGTAGATTCTGGATATTAGCCCTTTGTCAGATGGGTAGATTGCAGAAAGTTTTTCCCATTCTGTTGATTGCCGGTTCACTCTAATGATTGTTTCTTTTGCTGTGCAGAAGTTCTTAATTAGATCCCATTTGTTGCCATTTATTTTGGTGTTTTAGTCATGAAGTTCTTGCTTATGCCTGTGTCCTGAATGCTTTTGCCTAAGTTTTCTTCTAGGGTTTTTATGGTGTTAAACAGTCTTATGTTTGAATCTTTAGTCCATCTTGAATTAATTTTAGTGTAAGTTGTCAGTAAGGGGTCCAGCTTCTACTTTCTGCACATTGCTAGCCAGTTTTCCCAATACCATTTATTAAACAGCGAATCCTTTCACCATTGCTTGTTTTTGTCAGGTTTGTCAAAGATCAGGTGGTTGTAAATGGAAAATTTTTAAGGAAAAGGAAAAAGTGTCACATTTGTCTAATAATACCCCATCTATAAATTTATCTAACGGAAAAAACATCTATCAGGTATGACAAAAATAAACATGAAAGCATGTACAGTCATTTCAAACCTATAGTATATTAATGAGGAAAGATCATCATGATAGATTCTTTTTTTTTTTTGAGATGAAGTCTCGCTCTGTCACCCAGGTTGGAGTCCAGTTGCGTGATCTCAGTTAACTGCAACCACCACCTCCCAGGTTCAAGTGATTCTCCTGCCTCAGCCTCCCAAGTAACTGGGACTACAGGCACGCACCACCAAGCCTGGCTAATTTCTTGTACTTTTAGTAGAGACAGGGTTTCACCGTGTTAGCCAGGATGGTCTCGATCTCCTGACCTCGTAATCCGCCTCCCTCAGCCTCCCAAAGTGTTGGGATCACAGGCGTGGGTCATCTTGCCTGGCCTAATAGATTCTTAAATGATAAAGGTATTAAGCATGAGTACAGTATGATCTTCCTTTTAAAATCATACAGATTTGAAATATGTATAGTAAAGAAAACTGGGTAGATCACATGCTAAAGTGTTTTTTTGTTGTTGTTGTTGTTTAGAGTTTTTTAGGGTTTTTTGTTTTTGTTTTTGAGACAGGGCCTGGCTTGTTGCCCAGGCGAGAGTGCAGTGACACAATCTCAGCTTGCCTCACTCTGCCTTCCAGGCTCAAGTGAGCCTTCCATCTCAGACCCCCAAGTAACTGGGACCACAAGGGCATGCCACTATGCCCAGCTAATTTTTATATTTTTTGTAGAGACAGGGTCTCACCATGTTACCCAGTCTGGTCTCAAACTCCTGGGCTCAAGGGATCTGACCATCTCAGCCTCCCAAAATGCTGGAATTACAGGTGTGAGCCCCCGTGCTTGGTCTGAAATAACAATAATACTGAAACTTCAGGTGACAGAGTTGTAATTTATTTTTTCATTCTTTATGTTTGTATTTTTTCAGCATTTTAATTATATTTATTATTATATTTTTATTTGCTGTTTTTCTATCCTTTTTGAATTTTTAAATGAATATTTACCTTTCTCATTGTTTTTTAAAAATGTTTAATGACTTAAAAACCCAGCTGGCTGAATGACTGTTTCTCTTTCCCAGGTGGAAGCAAGCGGTGTTTTCCCCACACATAATTTATGCACAGTCTCTGTATTTGCTTTCTTTTCAGAAGATCTTCTTTTAAAGTTTGTTCATTATATTTTCTAGTTATAGTACATTTCCATATATTCAGAAATGGTTGGGGCATGGAGTGTTATACCAAGGGAACATTCTCTTACCCAAAAGTTTGTTTGTAGAGTAAACCCTGATGTCCAAAAATCAGCATCACCTTTAAACCACAGAAAGAAAACCTGAGTGTGAAATTAAAGTGTATTTGCTTATGGTTGGTTCACTAGCTCATTTCCTCTTTATTTGTCGAAGCACATCAGGGTCCTCATTCTAGACACCAGATAGGACAGTAAAGGATGGTAAGTGTGGAAAATGAAAGGTTAGGTCAACAGAGGACCCATGAAATTGTCTAGGATAGAGTTGCCTTATTGCACCTTGTCCAGGACAGGTTGCTTGTGGTTACTTTCTCCTTATGTGTAATTAAAGAAGTACATGAACTGGAGAAGAGACTGGCAATGTGTGTCCTCCGGTTGCTTCGACTGAATGGTCTCTTCAGTGCACTGGCCCTGTCCGGAGGCTGCAGTGGAATGTCACCTGGTCCCTAGTCCGCCTGTTGTCTTCATCAGAGCTTAAATCTCTCTTATGAGCCCATTACCTGGCTGGAGATCACCTCAATCAGCAAAACACCAAGAGGAAATTGTAAAGTGCCCATAATAGGATATTAAGAAGCTTGATCTTAATTCCTCAGTTCTCTATCATTAGTACTTAAAAAATAATAATAATAAGTCACATACATAGATTGCCAAGTATTCTGCATTGGTGCAGGGCCCTTGCAGCAGACGTGACCAGGCTCCCACTGTGATGATGTGTGTGAGTCCCATGGGGTTCAGGGAGGCAAGGAGTAAAGAGATCACCCCCTAAATGAGGGCAGTGTTGGGGTGGTAGAGCTAATAGGGAAGGCTGCCTGAGCTGAGCTGGGTGGAGAAGGAGGTAGTGTCATGTCAGCTGAAACTGAAAGATGAAGAAGCGGCCTCCAGGGATGTCAGGTAAGGGTTAGTGAGAGCAGAACCTGCCCCAGGCTGGGACCTATGGGGCACCAAGTGTGCATGCATGAGGACTAACGAGAATCCAGTGTCAGGAGAGAGGGCGGGAGTGGCCAGCAAATAATAGATGATGTGGGGCCTTGTAGGCCATATTGAGGAGCTTGGATTTTATTCCAAGTGCAGCGGGAAGCCATTGGGGGACAACTAGAGAAGTAATAAAATCTGGCTTATATTTTAAATGATCATCTCCTCTCCCACATGGAAAATGGATTATCAAAGTCTAAAAGTAGAAGCCAGTGACCATTTTAAGAGGCCACTGTGGTTCAAGTGTGAGATACTGCAGCTCCCTCTCAGAGGCAGGTGGAGAAAAGGGACTGACTCGAGCTCATAGGATTTGCTGTTGAATTTGATCGGGCAATGAGAGAAAGGGAAGAAGCATAGATAGCATCTAGGTTTGGGGTGGATGGTGATGCCGTTTGCTGACACTTGGAAAACTAAGCTGAGCCGGAAAATCAAGCGAGTTCTGTTGTAGGCGTGTTAGTTTTGAGATACTTTGGGGACTAAATTGCAAATAAAGTTCTTTTCTAGTTCTGCAACATGGATGAATTGAGAATTACCAGTAACCCTCTGACTGATTAACTATCTCAGTGAGGTACATAGTCTTTGGGTACCATGTAAGGTATAGGTGAATGGAGGAAACTAATTTAAATATTCATGTGTGTATTTGAGTGTGTGCTTGAAATTCTGAATTCAGGCCATCCTATTCTTGAGCAGTTGGTGGTGAAATTGCCACCCATTGTCTGTGCATATGCACTATCGTGTAGGACTAGTGTATTTTTTGGAAAGTGCCCAAATATCTCTTGATTTCTATTTATGAGGAAGAACTCACTTTTGAGTTGATGGACAGATCTTTTGAAGACAAGAATACTTTAATTAAGGCAAGCATGTATCAGTGAAGACTAAGGGGTCTTATGTCCTGGAAGGCCCTTTTGGTAGAGCAGGCCAGCATCAGCATGGGCAATTCGGTGTCCAGAATGGAACAAATGGTTTTGCAGGCTGGGTTGAGATCAGAACCTTCCTGGGTTGAGCAGCTTCTCTAATCCATTGCCCGAAACTTCAGATGCCTGGGACTTGATTAGGTGAGTCAAAATTATGAGGGTGAGACAAGGAAGGAGAAGTGAAGGAGGCAACAAACCTATTTTAAAATTTCTTTTAACAATGGAAAGTCCAACTGCTCTTCTCTTTTTTCCTGCTAAGATTTTATGGCCAGAGTGAAGATGGAGATGAGTTTAACGATTCAATCCGCCATTTATTTCTTTCTTTCAATACGCTGATGGACAGGCCTCTGGAGGAAGCTGTCAAGATCAAGGTCAGCCTGGTGTCATTATGGGTAACTCTTCTTAGACTGTGGTGAGGATGTTTTGGGACCACTTAGAATCGGCCATCATACAGGAGAAACAAAATGAATCATGGTTCATGGATAGCTTATGGATTTTAGTATGATTTATAGAAAGTCAAGGGGAAAAAAACCCATTAACTTCTACAGACACTTGTATTTTCAAATGTTAGTTTTCCAAAGACAGGCCACCCAGTTAGACATTCCTTGAAAGACCATTGTGAACCCTGCTTGACCCCATGATTTCAGCAAACTGATTCTGATGCTACTACAGGTGACAATCTTTTATTTTTTGTCCCTCATTTTACCAAGAAGTGCAGAGTCACCATCTTAATTATCATCAATTTTTTAAAAATATGAAGTACATAATCCCTCAAGACTCAAATGTGAACTTTACTATTAATATTTGTTTTTTTACTCTTTATGGCCACGTTGTAAGAGAGGCTTCAAGAATTTAACGACCTCCTTAGAGAAATGAACTCCAAGTGGACAGAGCCTGCTCGCAGTAGGAACCAGAAAGCTGCACCCCCTTGCATCTTCAGGAAAAGCATTTTAGGAGATCGTGTAGAACAATGCCAGCTTTCCTTTTTATTGCAAGGGTATCTGTGTCCAGTTCCCTGTTTAAGTTCCAAGCACAGCCTTTTCCTCCTGGGATCAAGCAGTAAATGCTGTTTTTGTCTTGCCTGGCAACTGAATTGCCTTTGGTGTTTTTCTTACAGGGGGCAGCTTTGAAGTACCTTCCTAGCATAATTAATGACGTCAAACTTGTATTTGATCCTGTTGAACTCAGGTAAATAGCAAAACAAAATTCTGTTCCTTAACTCTAACCGAGAAACAACTCCCCTGCTTGGCTGGAGCTGGGCTGCTACACGTGGCTTTTATTTTTCTAAGAAGCATTAGCTGAATACCTTTTGTACTCAGTTCTATGGAAGATACAAAAGAATATACAAAACCTGCTCGGAGAGAGGTTTGCACTTTCTCTGGGAAAACACAACATGCAGACATAAAATTAACTACAAAAAATGGTGCATAATGACATGCCTCCAGCCCTGTCCCTAAGGATCCCAGCAGTGCAAACTCAGACTTCAATTGACATGAGAGTGGAGTTAGCCAAGAAAGCCATTTTCACAAAGGCAGGCCTGGAATGCAATGATAGACATGGTGTTCTTTGGCAGTTTAAATACTCAGCTCTAAGGCAGAGCACTCCAGTAAGTGAGGATAAAGTCTCCCTTGCTGCCATGTCATAAACTCTCAGGTCAATTGTAGTTTTCCAGGTAAATCCCTCCATGCCCAAATCTCAGAGTGGAGGAGAAAAATGTATAATGATGCCTTCAACTAATGAAGACATGATTAACTCTGAGGTTTCTCTTCTAGCGTGCTCTTCTGCAAATTCATTCAAAGCATTCCTGACAACCAGCTGGTTCGGCAGAAACTGAACTGCATGACCAAGATAGTAGAGAGCACTCTTTTTCGACAGTCAGGTAAGTCTCCTTCAAAAATTGCTCTGTGAGGTTGCAGTGAGCCGAGATTGCACCACTGCACTCCAGCCTGGGTGACAGGGCAAGTCTCCATCTCAAAAAAACAAAAACAAACTGCTGCATGCTGAGCTGCCAGCCCCATTTCTGCAGCTAACAGCTGATTTTTTTTTTTTTAAGTTGGAGTCTCACTCTGTCTCCCAGGCTGGAGTGCAGTGGTGCCATGTTGGCTTATGGTAATCTCTACCTTCCAGGTATAAGTGATTCTCTGCCTCAGCCTCCTGAGTAGCTGGCATTACAGGCATGCAACACCACACCCAGCTAATACATGTATATATTTTTTTGTAATTTTAGTAGAGATGACGTTTTATCATGTTGACCAGGCTGGCCTCAAACTCTCAACCTCAAAAGATGTGCCCAGCTCGGCCTCCCAAAGTACTGAGATTACAGGCATGAGCCACTGTGTCCAGTCAGCACTTGGCTTTTCTTTTTTTAAAATGTCATTAATATTTTGCCAGTTGTTTGTTGGTATGGAAGGACCTCCAAGGAGAGCAGTTTTAAGGAGAAACTGAAGCCAGCTCAGTGTTTCCAACAGTTCCTAAAAGAGCAAAATCATGTGTTCTTTAATCTTTAATTAGAACAATCTGCAAATGGTTCATTAATTAGAGAATTTTGTCTTTAAAACAGGAACATCAGGAAGCAACAAGGAAGTAGGAAAAAGATGATCCTTCTTAAAGAAATTCCTCTTCTTTAACCTATGCTTATTGCATGACCTTAAAAACCAGGGGACAGGGAAACAGCAATGTGCTGAATCCCACGGGAGAGCTGGTTACGTGCATGCCTTCTCAACTCCACATTCAGTGATTCTACTTTAGTAACTGGAAATTGACTGTGGTGGAAGTATTTACACCAGGGAAATTGACAAACATAGAAAGCAAGCCTTTTCTTTTCTTTTTCTGATGTGGAGTCTCACTCGGTCACCCAGGCTGAAGTGGAGTGGTGCAGTCTTGGCTTACTGCAGCCTCTGCCTCCTAGGTTCAAGCGATTCTCCTGTTTAAGCCTCCCAAGTAGCTGGGACTACAGGCATGAGCCACTATGCCTGGCTAATTTTTTTTTTTTGTAATTTTGATAGAGACAGGATTTCACCATGTTGGCCAGCTAGCTTCAAACTCCTGACCTCAGGTGATTCACCTGCCTCGGCCCCCTCAAAGTGCTGGCATTATAGGCATGAGCCACTATGCCCGTTCAAGCCTTTTCTTTGTGGTGGGGGTAGGCTGGCAGAAGTCAGATTACTAGTATATTACTGGGAAAGGAGTGGGGCATGGAGGAAAAACTCTTACACTGGTAAAATACTTTTCATTTTTTAAGTAGAGTATAGCAAATAGCCACCAAGTGTTTCTGCCCCAAAGCTATGTAAGGAGAAGGTCCAGCACCTGGGCCTTCCCCATAAATTGAAGGCTTGTTAGAGTGGGGCAGCTGTAGAGGCTTCTTTTGGGGCTTACCTGGTCAGGGGCTCCCAGAGGGTGACCTCATGTTATGTGTATATATTTCCTGGGGATCTAAAGACCAGCAGGACTCCTCAACATCGAACAAATTGAGTGGATCATTGGTGGGAGAGCCTTCCTGGCCTTGTCCCTAGCTAGTTATGTAACTGGACAAATAAGTGACCTTCTGTAAGTCTCAACTTCCAGCTCTGTGGAAGGAAGGACTTGAACTAGATGGTATCAGTAGCCTATTTGGGTTCTGATATTTTCTGACTCTATAAATTGGTGCTTAGAAATTGCAAATGTTTGTAAGGCACAATTGGAGGTAGAGGTCATGACTGCAAAAAGCTAGTGAATGCTTTTCGCTTTTTGGGTTTTTTGTTTTCGTTTTTTGAGATGAAGTTTCGCTCTGTCGCCCAGGCTAGAGTACAGTGCAGTGGCGCGATCTCAGCTCACTGCAAGCTCCGCCTCCTGGGTTCAAGCAATTCTCCAACCTCAGCCTCCACAGTAGCTGGGATGACAGACCCGTGCCACCATGCCCAGCTAATTTTTGTATTTTTAGTAGAGACGGGGTTTCACCATGTTGATCGGGCTGGTCTCGAACCCCTGACCTTGTGATCCACCCACCTTGGCCTCCCAAAGTGCTGGGATTACAGGTATGAGCCACCACACCCGGCCTGTGAATGCTCTTAAGTAGAAAACATTTATTTCTAAAGTAAGTTATTACTAAACATTTTAATATGCTTTGATAACTTTTGCTTCTAAGGTTACAGAAAAGGTAATTGAGGTAGTACATAAGGTGTTTGAGCAGAAGAGCAAGCACGCACTAGATAATTCTGATTAGAATGTGATCACTTTAACAGCCACTTCTGTAGCATTCTCCACGCATTATAAAATGTGTTACAGTAGCAAAGCTCTCAGAAGACATAATAGATCATACCTTACTTTCTGAAATCTGCAGGCCTGCACAGACATGAGCGGAATCCCATTGAAATGTACTAGGGAAGCTCAGTATTTGTAGGAACTTCTTTTAGTAAATTTTCTCCATTAGGTGAAAAAAATTTTGGAAAAAAAATCACCTGTGACTTGCTTGGTTTTATTTGTTTCAGAAGGCCTCACTGTCATGTATTAGGTTGGCATTTTTAAAAGCTAGAGAAATTGTTAAATAATTTACACATTTTGCTAAGTTCGCACCTTTACCTGGGGAAGGGGTCATTTTCTTAGTTTGTATAATCCAGTTGCAAAGATGAAGTTCTTTTTTTTTTTTTTTTAATTCACTCATCTACACACCGAACAAGGGTAAAGTTCCACGTGCCACCACGCCCGGCTAATTTATTTTATAATTTTAGTAGAGACAAGGTTTCTGGTGTTCCTGCGTGGCCTGGGGGGGCTGCATCGCTGCAGGGCTGATTGAAGAGCTTAGAGCCACTGGGACAGGCCGAGAGAAAGTAGCAGGAAGGAGAGGCGGTGCGCGCAGTGGCACTCCTGCATGTGAGCTATCTGTGTTTTCCTTCTCAGAGTGCAGAGAAGTGCTGCTGCCACTGCTGACAGACCAGCTCAGCGGCCAGTTAGATGACAACTCCAGCAAGCCTGACCTTGAGGCAAGCTCGCAGCTTCTGAGCAACATCCTGGAAGTGCTGGACAGGAAGGATGTGGTGAGTTGACTCATATCTGATGCTGCACAGAGCTCACACTGTCCCCTTTGCACCCAGACAGGAGTGACTCCATGGCCTTCCTCTTTTCCGGTAGTTTCCAACTCAGATATTAAGGCAGGTTGTGCCCATTGTAGAGATAATTAAGGAGGTCAGAGCCTCCAGTGCAAATCTAGGTCCAGGCGAAGTCAGATTACTTCTTGTGCCTTCCACGGGCTGATTGAACTGGCTTGCCCAGTGCGCCCACCATTGAGATTCCTGTGACTATTCTTAAGAAGCAAAGAACTGGCTGGGCATGGTGGCTCAGGCCTGTAATCCCAGCACTTTGGGAGGCCAAGGCAGGAAGGTCAATTGAGCCCAGGAGTTCAAGACTGACCAGCACTTTGGGAGGCCAAGGCAGGTGGATCACGAGGTCAAGAGATTGACACCATCCTGGCCAACATGGTGAAACTCTGTCTCTACTAAAAATACAAAAATTAGCCAGGCGTGGTGGCGCATACCTGTAATCCCAGCTACTCAGTAGGCTGAGGCAAGAGAATCACTTGAACCTGGGAAGTGGAGATTGCAGGGGTGAGCCGAGATCGTACTACTGCACTCCAGCCTGGTGACAGAGCAAGACTCCATCTCAAAAAAACAAAAAACCAAAAAAGACCCATGACCAGCCTGGGCAACTTAGTAAGACTCTGTCTCTATTAAAAAAAAAAAAAGAATCAAAGGTCATTCTGTTTTTATGAAGAAACCAGAAACCTCTTCCTTCTCATCCTCTGATGCCTGACAACCTGCTATTTCTGAGCTGCTCAGTTCTCATTTCCATATCCTATTGGGCACTAATGCTTTCTCTGGAAGCCTTGTGGAAATTATGTTTCCTTATCTTGCGTGACCTGGCCCCCATCCCTCTTATAAACCTAGGGCTGAACTTGCCTGTATTCACCATGTCCTAGATATGCCTAACTAGATGTGCAAGTCACATGCTATGCCTGTGGGCACATGTCCTAGAAATAGTGCAGCCCACAGGCCTAGCAGAGCCCCCACACAGGAAGCTGGAGAACTTTGCAGAATGCGTTCACTTGAACAGTTAGGGCTGAGAAAGAAAAGGTATCTTGCCACAAATCATAGTCACCACGTCTGTGGAGGTTGCATGGCACAGGTGTTCCCACAGCACAGGGAAACTACTTTGTCTTTGCCTAAACTCTTTATCTCTACAGCATCTTTGGGTTCTGTTCTACCACAGGATATGAATACTACACCTTTTCCTATAGATAAACCTTAGTTCACCTGTCAGAGTCCACCACCATTTGACCACGGCCTACCTTTTCTTTCTACCTTTTCTCCTGCTCATGGTTTGCACAGGCACGTTGCATTTCTGTGAACCCACACCGCAGCCTCAGAAGTATGTGAGAGTACCATTGCTGTCTCTTGCCACTCCCCCAGTCTCTGTCCCTCCACTTCCCTAAGCCCCTGTATCCCACTTACCGTTTGCACTGCTTTTTTGATATTTATTCATTATAGGTCATTCCCCCCCTTTTTTTTATTAAGTATGTTTATAGAAACCACATTAAAAATGAAATACATGTTCCCAAAGCATGTTGTGATTTTTGATTTGGTTCCTAACCAAGGACTTTGCAGCAAATGCATAAATGTGACCAATCACATCATAAACACAATACTTTTTGTTTTTAAGTAACTGTTATAACTCAGTAATTACTTAAAATAATGAAGTAAAGCTCCAAGCCCTATAAATTTGGCAGCAATGTACCTGGTACGTTGGTTTAGGCAGGAATCCATTGTTCTAGAAATCATATGTTTATGATCAAAAGTTAATGTGAAGCACAAGAATCGAGGCTTTGGAATCTAACCCCATTATTACTCCTCTGTAGCTATTTGTCCTTAGGCAGATATCTCAGTGCCTCAGTTTCTTATCCAGTTCCTTGTATGTAGGAATTGTTCTAGATGACTTCTTAGGTCTCTTCCACTTCTGACCCTATTTTTTAATATGTAGCATCTCTACCAACTTCACCACACAGAAAGACTCTTTAAAAAGACTCTTGAGTGTATTTAAATCCTGTGCAAGGAGACTTAAATTAGCTTTTTATTTCAGTCTTCCCAATATTATGTTCCCTGTAAGGAGCAGAGACATGCAAAATTATTGATCTTGGAGCTCTGGTAAAGTAGTAAGTCCAATAATTTTTTGTCAGTTATGGTGGTATTTTTTTCCCTCCATAAACATTTTGAAATGTGTGCATTGGCTCAATATCTCTTCCCTTGTCCTCTCACCTCCTCGGCTAATTCAAGGCTCTAATTACTGACATTTGTTCTTCCCGCCTTAAAAAAAAATATATTGCAGGATTCCCTCCTCTCCCAACAGCTCTGTTTTGGAATTGGCCTCATTCTTTCAATTCTAGCGGCAGTAGGTGCCTCTGTGAAGTTGGCCCTGGTGTGATCCTGCAAAATTCTACTGATTCCCTTCATGCACCCCTCGAGTCTCTTTTGAGGATTTTATCACTTTGTACACTGAGTTATGAATGCAGCTCACAGTAGTTGGACACAGTGGCTCACACCTGTAATCCCAGCACTCTGGGAGGCTGAGGCGAGTGGATCACCTGAGGTCAGGAGCTCAAGACCAGCCTGATCAACATGGAGAAACCCCATCTCTACTAAAAATATGAAATTAGCCAGGTGTGGCGATGCATGCCTGTAATTCCAGCTGCTTGGGAGGCTGAAGCAAGAGAATCGCTTGAACTTGGGAGGTGGAGGTTGCAGTAAGCCAAGATTGTGTCATTGCACTCCAGCCTGGGCAATAAGAGTGAAACTCTGTATTTTAAAAAAAAAAAAAAGAAGAAGAAGAATGCAGCTCACAAATCCTTGGGAAACTGATGGCATGCTCCAGGCACTGGGATAGGCTAGGACTATGGCAGTGAACTAGAGAAGCAAGCACCCTGCCCCCAGGAGCCCACCTTCTAGGGGATCCTTGTGTTATGCTTATTTAAATTTATGTCTTACTCACCCCCCGCCCCCACAATATAAATCTCTTAAGGCTCAGAGGAGCCCTGTTCATTTCACACCTCCCCACAGGGCACAGCATGTGACTTGCACGTCTAGTTAGTCCCACACTAAGGAAGTGTTAGGTAAATGGAAGAGAAAGCTGCATCTCCTGGAGAGGCTGATTTTATGAATCACTTTCATTCAGGGAAATGGGAAACAAGTAAATGACTAATAAAAAGCAAAGGAAGGAGGGAGAGAAGAAGGAAGGGACAGAGGGAAGCAGAGAGGGAGGCGTGGATCCAAAATACTTAATACTGTAATTGAAATACAAACAGCCATACCATAATTAAGAAGTCAAAAAGCGGCCAAGCATGGTGGCTCATGCCTGTAATCCCAGCACTCTGGCATGCTGAGGTGGGCAGATCACCTGAGGTCAGGGGTTTGAGACCAGCCTGGCCAACATGGTGAAACCCCATCTCTACTAAAAATATAAAAAATTAGCCGGGTGTGGTAGTGGGCACCTGTAATCCCAGCTACTCAGGAGGCTAAGGCAGGATAATTGCTTGAACTCAGGAGGTGGAGGTTGAAGTTGGCCAAGATTACACCACTGCACTCTAGCCTGAGTGCAACAGAGTGAGATCTGTTCTAAAAACAACAAATTATAAGAAGTGAAATATGAAAGAATAATATTAGATACCATCATTTGCTGTCTTAGTGAAAAAAAAAAAAAAAAAAAAAAAAGTCAAGAAACAATAAATGTTGGCATGGATGTGGTGAAAGGGAACACTGCTCCACTGCTGGAGGGAATGTCAGTTAGTACAACAACTATGAAAAACAGTGTGGAGATTCCTTAAAGAGCTTAACAGTAGAACTACCATTCAATCCAGTAAGCCCACTCCTTGGCATCTACCTAAAGGAAAATAAGTCATTATATGAAAAAGACACATGTACCTACATGTTTATAGCTTGGTAATTTGCAATAGCAACAATATGAAACCCACCTAAGTGCCCATTGGCCAGTGAGTGGCTAAAGTGTGGTATATATGCATCATGGAGTACTACTCACCCTTAAAAAGGAACAAAAGTATGTCTTTTGCAGTAACTTAAATGGAGATGGAGGCCATTATTCTACATGAAGTAACTCAAGAATGGAAAACCAGATATTACATGTTCTCACTTATAAGTGGGAGCTAAGCTATGAGAATGCAAAGGCTTAAGATTAATATAATGGACTTTGTGGGGGAAGGGTAGGAGGTAGGTGAGGGGTAAAGGACTGCACATTGGGTACGGTGTACACTGCTTGGGTGATGTGTGCATGAAAATCTCAGAATCACCAATACCATGTAACCAGAAACTACTTGTGCCCCAAAAACTATTGAAATAAAAACAAACATATAGCCGTAGACACATCCTACCTGATCTCACTTCTATTGGAATCTGAAGAAGTTAGACTCCTAGAGGCAGAGAGTAGAACAATCTTTACCAGGGGCTGCAGGGCGTTAGGGAGCAGGATGGGGAGATGTTGGCCAAAGGGTAGAAAGTGTCAGTTATGGGATCAGCACTGGGAATCTAATGTACAGCATGGGTGGCAATGAATGTGTTAATTTGACCATGGAAATCATTACACAATTATGTATATCAAGTCATCATGTTGTACACGCTTCATAAATATAGTCTTTGCCAGTTAAATTTGTAAAAAATGATAAAACTGTTAAGCAAAACAAAACAAAACAAAACAAAACAAAAAAACCATACATATAGCAATGATTTAGTTATTTGAAGTATTAAGCCAGAGTTTCAAAATATCTATCATAAAGCAAGGATGGATAGAGGCTATGAAAAGTCAAGTTGCATATGGGTAAGTTGGAGCCAAATGAGTGTAATATCTAGCTACAAAAAAAGAAAGAAGGTGAAAGAAATAATATGCATTTATTCAGCACACTCATGTATGTCAGCCCTGCTAAGTCCTGTAAGAAAACTGTTACTATCCCCCTTTGCAGCTGTGAAAACTGCAAGCTCAGCGAAGTTGGATAATTGCTCAAAGTCACACATGACAGAGTCAGAATACAAAATCCTTGCATTAGTGTGCTCAGTCTTCCATGACAAAATGAAACAGAATGTGTGGCTTAAACTACAAATATTTATTTTCTCACAGTCCTGGAGACTGAGCGTCTGAGATCAGGGTGCCACCATGGTTAAGTTTTGGTAAGGGTTCTCTTCCCGGCCTGCAGACAGCTGCCTTCTTGCTGTGTGCTCACGTGGTGGAAAGAGAGAGCAAGTTCTGTGATATCTCATTTACTAAGGGCATTCATTCCATCAGTCCAGGGCCCCACCCTCATGACTTCAGCTAACCTTCATTACCTCCCACGAGCCCCATCTCCTAATACCATCACACTGGGGGGTTAGGGCTTCACATATGAATTTGGAGGAGACACAAACGTGTACTCCATAGCAATCCTCTTGACTTGAATTTCTTGTGTTTTTTTTTTTTTCTCTGACACAGAAGGTGGCAAGAACTTTGTATTTTGGGCTTTCATTTCCCACACTTGTGCCTTATTGACCTGGGAAGTTCTAGTTTGTTCAACCTCAGAGCAGAATAGGTCATGCTAATGGGGGTCCCCCAAAACGATTTGTTGAGTCAGTGGCCACAATAGGCTCTCAGTGAACCTGAGCAGTCTGAATTATTAGGAAGGCACTCATCCCTGCATACCACCTTCATCTTTTAAATGTTATAACTGATCATTTTCAGTTGATTTCCTTTATAAAGTTATTATTCCGTGAGACCATTTTTCCCTTTTGGACAAGAGATTGCTTTGTAGGGAAGAGCCAGAAAGAGATCTAAAGACAAATCCCATCTATCTGAGGTTCCCTAAAGAAAAGTAAAACTGAGTCAGAAGAAATGGAGTCAAATCCTGTGTTCCCCCCAGGGCGCCACTGCGACACACATCCAGCTTATAATGGAACGGCTGCTGAGAAGGATCAACCGGACAGTGATTGGGATGAGCCGGCAGTCTCCCCACATCGTGAGTATCTCTTTGGTGGATCCCCGGCTGCTGCTGCTTCTCTGCCCCCCCTGCATATCAGGAGGCCTTTGGGACCAGTGGCTTCTGGCTGTTCTTCACATGGACCTCTCACATCATGGGCTATTGGTTATAATCTTGAGCAGATCTTGGTTCTGACATGGATTTTCCATTAAGTGAAAATAATCTAGCCTAGGCAATATAGTCAGACCCCATCTCTACAAAAAATTAAAAATTAGCTGGGCGTAGTGATGGTGCGTGCCTGTGAATCCAGCTACTCAGGAGGCTAAGGTGGGAGAATGTGAGAAAGATAAATAGCCAAAAAGTTCATGGACAGACTGTTTAATTCAGAGAAAAGGAAATGAAAATGCAAAGTGAGATTAAATAAGTCTCTAATACCCAGATTAGGCAAGGTCCTGGAGAAACAAATTGTGTTAGACACTGGTGGGAATAAAAGCTAGTGATAATTTGGCAATATATATATATCAAATGCCTTAGTACAATAAATTTACATTGCTTTATAATTGAAAAAATAAACTTTTTTTTTTTTTTTTTTTTTTTTGAGACTGAGACAGGCTCTGTCTCTGTCACCCAGGCTAAAGTGCAGTGGCATGACCTTGGTCACTGCATCTCTGCCTCCTGGGTTCACACGGTTCTGCCTCAGCCTTCCAAGTAGCTTGGATCACAGGTGCCCACCACCAGGCTCAGCTAATTTTTATTTTTAGGAGACATGAGGTTTCACCATGTAGGCCAGCTGGTTTTGAACTTCTGACCTTAAGTGATCAGCCAGCCTTGGCCTCCCAAAGTGCTGCGATTACAGGTGTGACCCACCATGCCTGGCCTAAAAAATAAACTTTTTAAAACAAAAGGGACAGTCTAAGGCATATGTTCAGAAAGAGATGGACACAGACAGTCTTTCATTGTTATGCTTGGGGAATCTTTCCAGAGGGAAAGATTATTGTGCTAAATTCCTTTGTTCATTGAATTCTTGTTGATCTCTGTTGTGCAAAATTCCTTTGTGTTATTTTCATAACAAGATGAATATAGGAGGTTAGTAACCCTGGATCTTTATCCCCTGCCTAAAAAAACAAGTCTATAATTCAAATATTTTTGGACTAGGGGAGAGAACCTTGAATATGTAATTCCTGAACTCACAAATGGAAGCAGTGTTAACTACCCAGTTATTAATTTTTTCTCTTCCAGTCAGGCTCACAGTTCATGTGGGTAATATGTAAGAACAACTGGCTGAAGGGCCCTGGAGTTGGAGAAGTGGCATCAGGTTGTATTAGTCTGTTCTCATGCTGCTGATAAAGACATACCTGAGTAATTTATAAAGGAAAGAGGTTTAATTGACTCACAGTTCAGCATGGCTGGTGAGGCCTCAGGAAACTTAATAATTGTGGCAGAAGGGGAAGCAAACATGTCCTTCTTCACATGGTAGCAGCAAGAAGTGCCAAGCAAAAGGGGGAAAAACCCCTTTGTGAAGCCATCAGATCTCGTGAGAACTCACTCACTATCATGAGAATAACATGAGGGGTAACCGTTCCCATGATTAAATTACCTCCCACCAGGCCCCTCCCACAACACATGGGGATAATGGGAAGTAGAATTCAAGATGAGATTTGGGTGGGGACACAGCCAAACCACATAGCAAGGAGTTATCATCACCATTGCTTGCCCTCCTCTCCACCATGATCAGTGTTGCCACCTCTTTTCCTCCTAGCCTTCTTCCCGATTCAGATTTGTTTAACTAATCTAAGTGTTCAGACATTTCTCCATGGAATTCTATACTACAGCTCTGTCTCAACAAGAGACCCAAAGCCCCACAAGTTTTACATCTTCACTGGTAATCTCATTGAGGTGTCCTGTCTGTAGGAATCCACACTCCATAGCTATTAATGGGATTCCTTCACTCAGACATGGAAGGAGGTAGTTTGAAGCAGAAACAGCAAAGCACGTGGCCTTTGGACCTTTAGAATGCAGTGCGTTTCCAGTGTGGTGGGGACCTGCATGGCTCATTGAGTGGGAAAAGCCAAGTTCATGGGGCTCATATCTTGTTTTTATCTGTTGGTGGTCTAAGGAGTCTTGGATTTGTGCTTTCCTTTTCCTTCCAGGGGAGTTTTGTGGCTTGCATGATTGCCATCCTGCGGCAAATGGATGACAGCCACTATGGCCACTACATCAGCACTTTCAAAACCAGACAAGACATCATTGTAAGTTGCCTTTATGGGGTCCTAGTAACCTGAAGACTTCTTATATTTGGTTTAAAAAAATGACTGAAACTGAACACCATGAATCCAGGGTTCTCTTCCCACCCAGCTCCAGTGCTATGTGGCTGTCCACAGTGATTATGGAAAGAAGAGAGCTGATTTCTACTTTCCTTCTTTGACAGGGTTTGAAAAAGAGTACAACACATATACCAAGAGGTTATCACACACCTTAATCTCTCTTGAGTTTAGAGAGAACCCTTATTTAGCAACATTTAGGAGATGTTTTTTGCTCTGAAAAGAGAATATTGCTTAATATGTGGGTACAGTAACTACTGATGCTGTGGCAAGGATTTTAGAAGGCAGGGGTACACAAAGTCTCCTAAGATGTGGTTGATATCATTTGAAAGACGGCAGTAAAAAGAGGTAATCCCTGCCCTTTACAATGGGTACAAGTGGGCCGGTGAGGATTAACTCCTGAGCTCTGCCTCCTGTCTGATCAGCAGAGGCATTAGATTCTCATAGGAGCAGAGTCCTGTTGTGAACTGCACATGGGAGGAATCTAGGTTGCCAGCTTCTGTGAATCTGAGGTGGGACAGTTTCATCCCAAAACCCCTTCCTGCCCTCATCCATGGAAAAATTGTCTTTCATGAAACCAGTCCCTGGTGGCAAGAAAGTTGGGGTTTAAATGCTTTAAAACATTTCTTTCCTTTCCCTTTCTTTTCTTTTATTGCATTTTAGTTTTTGGGGTACATGTGAATACATGCAAGATTGTTGCATAGGTACACACATGGCAGTGTGATTTGCTGCCTTCCTCCCCATCACCTATATCCGGCATTTCTCCCCATGCTATCTCTCCCCAAAAACATTTATAAGTTATCTTCAGTTGAAAATATTTTGTTCTCTATTGTGTTAAGCAGGAAAATTGTTCTCCTAGTTGCTATGAAGCATTCATGTAAGAGGCTGAGTTAGGCCTCTGGCTGTGACTTGACAACACCTTCCCTTCAGGGCATTGTTGTTGGCCCTTCGTATTATTTATATATGTAATTATTGCTATATATGTTCAGATGTCCGTGAAGTGTTATTAGACTTTGCAGAGCAGTGGACCGGATGTGCAGCTAGATTAGTGTACTGATGTCATGTGGACACTAGTCTTTGGATAACTTCCCATCATCTGTGCATATTCGAGTCTTTTGGTTCTGGATTCTCCACTTTCTGCGTCTGTCGTGCTGAGTAGGTGGCCAGTGCCCCCATGGATTCGCAGTTCCTTCCTTGCCCATCACTTTCCTTTCTGTGATGCCCACATGATAGACAAACATACAAGGAGTTGGAGGGAAAATACTGTTTGTTATTAGTTGGTCCCATGGTAGACGCTCAGTATTAGACCACGTGACTTGAGCCAAAGGTCTCCATGAGCTGCCACTTGGGCCATGGCAGGCAGCATGTCACAGGAACCATAGCAATATGTAGATGTGCCTGTGGAGACCAGATGCAAGAGGACCAGGATGAGTGGAAGGGAGGGGAGGGGTAAGGCCAAGGATGCCTTAGCCATGTGTGAGATCTCTACAGGCAAGTGGTATAGCGGGTAAGAGCACAGGCGTTACAACACCCAGCTCTGGGTTTGAATTCTGATGATTCCACTTCCTTGTATACCGTATGGGGCAAGCTGTTTAACCTCACTCAACCTCAGTTTCCTCACCTGTACCCACCTTGAGTGTAATTTAAGTGTTAACTTGGCTCCATGCATGGGAAATGCCAAGCTTCCTGCAGGTTGGCATGTAGCTAATGCCTATGAGGACAAGCTTTTTATAACAATCATCATGTTGTTATTTCTCTGTAAAGTAAAATTAACATTAAACATTTTAGGGATTTTTTTTTCAAATTTCCTTCAGAAAGCAGGCATAATAGGGAAGCTTTAAATTCAAACCCTAACAATTTGGCTCCATTGTTAACTAAGAAAAAAAGGGGCATACCTCCTGTTTGCCAGCATGATGGCGAGCTCCTCCACCTATATTATATAATTAAAAGAGGATCATTATCCCCACGAGTGAATGAAGGCCTTGGGAAATGAGGGAACATGCCTGAATTTAGTCTCCAGTGGGTGAGATACCGTGCACAGACAGGCCTTTGCCTCCCAGTGGCCGTTCCTTTGACTCCCTCATGCTGCCTTCTGAGTGAACTGCATAAAGGCTGTTGGGAAGTGGTAGATAAAACGGAGTTTTGGGATTCTCTGTGAGTTTCCTTTATCATGCTGTCTCATTAATTTAGATTTCTAGGAGTTCAATGGAGAATCTGTATCTGAACCAAATAAGAAGTATCTAAATTCGATCCTTACTTCACAAGCTGTGAATTCCTATGGATTTCAAAGAAAGGTTAACAGAATGGTTAATAAATTGGGGGAAGCACTTAAAGTACATAATGAGGCCGAATGTGGCAGCTCACACCTGTAATTTCAGCACTTTGGGAGGCCGAGGCAGGTGGATCACTGGAGGTCAGGAGTTTGAGACCAGCCTGGCCAACATGGTGAAACCCCATCTCTACTAAAAATACAAAAATGAAAAATTAGCCGGTGGTGGTGGCAGAACATCTTGACACCTATACTCCCAGCTTCTTGGGAGGCTGAGGCAGGAGAATCTCTTCAACTCGGGAGGTGGAGGTTGCAGTGAATTGAGATCATGCCACTGTACTCCAGCCTGGGTGACAGGCCAAGACGCCCTCTCAAAATAAATAAATAAATAAAATATATGATGAAACAAATTTTGAATTCATTATGTCTGTGATTTCAGAAATGGGGGTGGATATGTCTAACTCACCATAAAACCAGGGAAAACCCACAGTTACATGCACACTTGTTGGCCAGAGAGAGCCATTCCCCATGCCGTTCAGCATCCAAAGTATAGGAAGTTACCCAGCTTGAGCAGCATCTCAGAAAAATATGGTTAGCAACAGACTCAGGCCTCCTGCCTCTCACATACTGTTTTTACTACTGCACAATATGCAGGTGTCCAGGCGGGACTGTGTAGGTTAGTGCCAGAGAAACTGGACAGGACTTTCAGGAGTCTCACTGGAAAAGGTCTAAATTTAGCTAACTAATAAAAATGCCTTCAAAACATTTTAGCTTTGCTTTTAACTCTGATTGTTCTATTTCTGAATTAGTTTTGGCTCCCAGTCCCCTTTGGAGCAGAAGAGCCAGGTTTCCTATTCTGTATGCTTACATGATTCGTTATTAGTCATCACCAGTCACTGTTAGGATCCCTTTCTAAGGACCGTTTAGGACCCTTCTTCCAGGCTGCACATGATAACGTCCTGGCACAAGAAGAATCGTGATTCTGCCTCTCATGTGTATCACATTGTCCTGTTCTAACCATGAAAAGGAGAACTGCACTGAAATCTATTAAATTTACCCATTTACCAACAATTAATGGTGAATTATGTTTAAGTGTATGAGATACATTCTGATAAGCTATGGCAGCAGAGGATGAAAGAGATAAAGGTTTCAGACTTGGGGTTCATAGCCCCAAGTTCTCGTCCAGCTCTTCTCCTTCCCGCTTTCTTTTTTTCTTTTCTTCTTTTTGAGACGGAGTCTTGTTCTGCCCCCAGGCTGGTGGAATGGCACAATCTCAGCTCACTGCAACCTCTACCTCCCAGGTTCAAGTGATTCTCCTGCCTCAGCCTCCTGAGGAGCTGAGAGTACAAGCAGACACATCATGCCTGGCAAATTTTTGTATTTTTAGTAGAGATGGGGTTTCGCCATCTTGGCCAGGCTGGTCTTGAACTCCTTACCCCTTGATCTGCCCACCTCGGCCTCCCAAAGTCCTGGGATTACAGGCATAAGCCACCACTCCTGGCCCTCCTTCCCACTTTCTATGCCCTTAAGTGAGTCCTTTAGTTTTTCTTAGCCTGAGTTGTACCATTTATAAAATGTGGATGATTGCTTTTGTCCTCATCTTCCTCAGGGTCCTACAATACAAAAATCAAATCACATCATAGCTAGCTGTAAGAATGCTTTGTTATTCCTACAACCCTGGAAAGATGGGCCATTACTGTGGGACTGAGGACGTCCTGTTCTGAGGTTGTGGTTCTGCTTACGTACACGCCGGAATAAAGACTATGAATAGAACCCAGTTTTCCCCCAACCTCTCCTCTGCTCTCCACAGGACTTCCTCATGGAAACTTTTATCATGTTCAAGGACCTGATTGGAAAGAATGTCTATGCCAAAGATTGGATGGTGATGAATATGACTCAAAGCAGGTGAGACAGCCCGCGGCCAGCCCTGAGGCATTTGTCTGAATGCCTGAGGCTGCTGTGTGACCTTTGGGAAGTGTCGTTAAATCCCTTTGCCTCAGACCCATCATCTGTAAAGTGAGGACCTAATTTATGTGCTTGTGATCCTGATTTTCCCAGGGTCATTGCCTTTGCCCACCTTGGGCTCTCGCTCCCTTCTCTAGCGCGGTCTCTTCAGTGCTTTCATGGTCATCGTCCTCCTTAGCTCTGCACTGTACCTTTCAATGGCTCCACGGGGCCTGGCTCCATCCTGACATTTAGGGCTCACCTGTTCCCGTCTGTTCTATGACCAGTCCATGATGTCTTTAACCAGATTCTTCTTACGAACATTTAGATTTTTTCCATTTTCTATTATGTGAAATAGCACTGTGATAGCCTTCCTTGCCTTAAATATTTAAAAACAACCATGGTTATTAGCATAAACTCCTAAAAGAGTTTACTAGTTAAAAGTTTGGCGAAATCGTAGGGCTTCCGATACATAGTGCCCAATAACTAGTCGCTTCTGCCACTTCCCTGTGTGTGTACCTGTACTCCAACCAGACTGGCCTCTGCCGAGTGTGTTCACATGGTCTGCTCTGCCTCACACCGGTCTTCTGCGAACAGTGCCTTTCCTATAACCTCTAACTGTCAGTGTTTCTGCCGTTCCGTAAAGTTCTTCCCAAGCGTCACCTCCAGAGGAAGCCTTTCTGGCCTGGATGCCATCCCTCCTTCCTTTGATTTTCCATACCCCATTCAAACCTTGTCATAGAATCGTTTTCAGATTCTATGTTGGATAATGGTTAGATGTACATATTGTTCATTTCCCTAAGTTAAATATTTCTTAAGACCAGGAACTGTGTCTTTCAGCACAGACCTGAGCCCATGCCTTGCAATTACTGGCCCACGACAAATATTTGTTGAACAGAAGTGAAATGAACTGAATACATATTATATTAAAAGAGTGTTGGAATTCAATGAGCTAAATAAAGCAAGCCATTATTGTAAGCATTATTGTTAACTCTACATGACACCCGATTTTGAGTAATTCTACTCTGATACCTGATTAGAAGAAGGCTTCCCTGCTAGGTACAGATTAGATTTTTAAAATTGCATCAGAAACCTAAGCTTAAACAGAAGCATTATAATAGACTCTGTGTTACTCTGGTTTGAGGCTTAAGAGGCCTGGTTTGCAGTCTCAGATCTGCTGTCAATTACCTACATTGGGACATGGCCCTGAGTGGCTTGTCTTGTTAGTTCTATAAACTAAGCTCCTGTGCCCTGTCTGCAGATGGTGTTGTGCTTTTGGTCTACCAGGACACTATAAGATTGTGAGGTCTTATGATGCCCGGTTCAGGTTTGATTTAGTTTTTAACATTGGTGGGAAAAGATTTCAAACGGCATAAAGTTGCCTTCTTTATCTGGTGTTTTCCTTCCCCAGGGTTTTTCTCCGTGCTATAAATCAGTTTGCTGAAGTTCTCACAAAATGCTTCATGGATCAGGCAAGCTTTGAACTTCAGGTAGGCATGTGACTCACCTACATGCTTCTGGAATTCTTGGCCCATGGCAAGAGAACTATATGAATTTGGAAAATGTCTCCTCAGATTTCACCATTTTCACATGAAAAAGGTTTTCCTGTGTTTTTTTTTTCATTTTCTAAAGCAAACATACCTGTCCCACTGTCCTTTAAACACAATAAAATAGGGGTTGTTTCTTCTTTCTATAAAGGTAACACATTTAAAAAAACAAACAAAAAAATTAAAAATAGTAGAAGATCAAAAATACAAATAATCCTCCTTGTCGCTGTAAACATTTGGAGTTGACCTTTTTGTATATTTACACAAATACACATATACACACATGGCTAAAATAAGGACACAGGTAACTCTCCTACCTACAAATGGACAGTTCTAAAGAACAGTTTGTATGCAGTTGGTGAAAGTCTAAAGGAATTTCAGAACAGATTATAGCACTAGCTCTATCTTCATTCACTCATTCATTGATTCACTCATTCATTCGTCCATTTAACAAATGTCAGAGTACTTATATGTACAGGACACTATTTTGTGCCCCAGTAGGGGCATTTCCCTGGTGAAGGCAGGTAAGCTCCTTGCTCTCATGCTGCTTACCTCCCAGAGTACTCTGCATTTTGTGGATGATGTGCTTTCTGTGTTCTTCATTTTTGTATCTGTGGAACTGTTATCAGTGGAGGTTCTTGACAACGAATTGTCCAGGTTCTTGGCATTTTGAACAAGGAATTGGACAAAAATGTACAAAGAAAGCAATGAAAGAATGAAGCAACAAAATCACAGATTTACTGAAATGAAAGTACACTCCACAGAGTGGGAGCGGGCTCCAGCAAGCGCCTCAAGAGTGCTGGTTACAGAATTTTCTGGCATTTAAATACCCTCTAGAAGTTTCCCATCAGTTACTTGGTTACACCCTATGTAAATGAAGGAGTGACTGGTGACCAGTCTGATTGGTTGTGGGAGGGGACCAATACGTTGAATTTGTCATCTACCACATGGTGCAAAGGGGTAGTCTCTGATCCTTTTGTTACTTGGATGTGGAGAGCAAGGGTTTCCTTTTGATTCAGTTCTAGCAAGTCAGTGTGAATTGGCCTTAGGTGCCCTGTCTCCAGGCCATGTTTACTTGCCTCAGAACTTTAAAGTGGAAGCTCATCATAAGTAGAGGAAAGCACACACACACACACACACACACACACACACACACAGATGAATATATATTGTATGTATATATGTATATTTTTGCCAAAATGGAATTGAGTTGTGCAGTTCTTTGGTACCCTGTTAAACCATTTTCCTTTCTCAGTTATCTGTGATTTTTTCAATAATGTTGAATATTTTTATATTTTTAATGGCTGAATACTGTCTATTCTATGACTGGTCCATGATGTATTTAACCAAATTCTTATGATCATTTAGATTGTTTCCATTTTCTATTATGTTAAATAACACTGTGATGGATTTCCTTGTTTTAAATATTTTAAAATATTCGTGGTTGGCCGGGTGTGGTGGCTCACACCTGTAATCCCAGCACTTTGGGTAGCAGAGGTGGGCAGATCATCTGAGGTCAGGAGTTCAAGACCAGGCTGACCAACCATGGTGAAACCCTGTCTTTACTAAAAATACAAAAATTAGCCAGGTGTGGTGGTGGGCACCTGTAATTCCAGCTATTCAGGAGTCTGAGGCAAGATAACCTCTTGATCCTGGGAGGTAGAAGTTGCAATGAGCCAAGATCGCGCCGCTTCACTCCAGCCTGGGTGACAGAGCAAGACTTTGCCACAAAAGAAAACACACACCACACACACACACACTTGTCATATTTATCTTTGTGTGTATATACATATTCGTGGTTATTTCATCAGGATAAACTCCTAAAAGTGTTTACTCGTTCCAAAGTTTGGGAAAATTGTAGGGCTTTTGAAAGATAGTGCCAAACAACTACTATAAATAGATGTACTTCTTGATAGCAGTTTTCCTTTATCCCAGGAGTAAAGAAAAATATAATAGTTTAAATGTTTTTTTAAAGCTAATATTAAGTCTCAAAACTTTTAGGGTTGAATAATCAAAACCCAGGAAAAAGAAATATTGTAGATTGTATTTTGTTGTTTCATTAATCCCTGATGAATAACTTTTTACCACGTGACAGTGTTTTATTATGACCCTTATTCATGTTATTTTTCATTTCCTTTTACCCATACAATTAATTTTGAACAGCTCTGGAACAATTACTTCCATTTGGCAGTAGCATTTCTCACCCACGAGTCCCTTCAGCTTGAAACCTTCTCACAAGCCAAGCGCACCAAAATTCTTAAAAAGTAAGTGTCCGTTTAAAGTTAAGATCGGGAAGGGGCTTCCTCAGTTTATATTGAGAGCAGTATTTTAGGTATCACAGAAATTACTATTTAGTGACTATCCATGTTGTGAGTGAGGTAGGCCTTAAACTAATTACTTAATAGACCTCATAGTCCCCAGGTTCACCTCTCTTTTCTTAAGGCCCAACCATCTTCCCATCAGTCATCGCAAGCTTTTTATCAAATGTGTACCTGGAGAGGGACCTCAGCTTTCTGCATGCCCCTCCCCAAGAACAGCTGCTTCTCTGCTTGCAGCTTCCCCAAACTGCAGGCATAGCACCTCCTCGCTCATAGTGCTTCGCAAACCACACTCCAGCACAGTGGCTCTACCTCCCTGTCATTTCAGCAGAGAAAGTCAGGACTCAAACATTGCAGAAAAATGCCCTTGAGATTCCTGGCCTGAAATTCAAAATGGAATTACGTGCAGCAGTGATAAGAGATTTAGGGAAGCGTTTCATTTCACTGAGAGACAGAAAACCCAAAGGCCATGTTGTTAAAAAATAACTTGAGAAATGTATTATTTGAAGACTTTGAAATTTTAGTTCTGTTCCCCTTATTGAGATCTCTGTGATACCTAGGAGAATTATTTAGTCTCTTCTGCCTCTGGTTCCTCCCTCAAAACCTGCCAAAAGCTGCAAAGTATTTTTTGCTCCCAAGAACCAATTTGTTTTGTTTGTTTGTTTGTTTGTTTGTTTGTTTTGAGACGGAGTTTCGCTGTTGTTGCCCAGACTGGAGTGCAATGGCACGATCTCGGCTCACCGCAACCTCCGCCTCCTGGATTCAAGCAATTCTCCTGCCTCAGCCTCCCCAGTAGCTGGGACTACAGGCACGCACCATCATGCCCAGCTAATTTTTGTATTTTTAGTAGAGACGGGGTTTCACCTTGTTGACCAGGATGGTC